>NC_053028.1:121584764-121914858 GCF_003073215.2 Triticum urartu
AAATTGAAGAAGAGAGTCTCCCACAAACTTGGGGGAGGCTTCTCAAGTTACTTAATGCTTTGCCTAATCATCCTCTTAAGAAAAATGAAATACTTGATATCTTTTATAATGGACTAACCGATGCCTCCAGAGATTACCTGGATAGTTGTGTTGGTTCTGTTTTCAGGGAAAGACCACCGGATGAAGCTGAAATTCTATTGAATAATATGTTGACAAATGAAAATAATTGGACACTTCCTGAGCCAACTCCTGAGCCTATTCCTAAACCAACTCCGAAGAAGAAGGGTATTCTATTTCTCAGTCCTGAAGATATGCAAGAGGCAAAGAAATCTATGAAAGAAAAAGGGGGATGTGCTGCAAGGCGATTAAGTTGGGTAACGCCAGGGTTTTCCCAGTCACGACGTTGTAAAACGACGGCCAGTGAATTGTAATACGACTCACTATAGGGCGAATTCGAGCTCGGTACCCGGGGATCTTAATCCTTCACCTATTGAAGAAAATCGTGGTCTTGATAACCCGACACAGGTAGTAAAGGTAAATTCTCTCTATAGATATGATAAAGCTGAAATCCCATTTACTAAGTTTGCTAGCCCATGCTTAGATGAGTTTGATAAATTTATAGTTAAGCAAGAAGACTTCATTGCTTATTTTGGTAGACAATTGAAATACAATTCAAATATGCTTGAACACTTGGGTGATTATTGTTGGGGAACGTAGCAATTTCAAAAAAAATTCTATGCACACGCAAGATCATGGTGATGCATAGCAACGAGAGGGGAGAGTGTTGTCTACGTACCCTCATAGACCGGAAGTGGAAGTGTTAGCACAACACAGTTGATGTAGTCGTACGTCTTCATGGCCCGACCGATCAAGCACCGAAACTACGGCACCTCCGAGTTCTAGCACACGTTCAGCTCGATGACGATCCCCAGACTCCGATCCAGCAAAGTGTCGGGGAAGAGTTCCGTTAGCACGACGGCGTGGTGAGGATCTTGATGTTCTACCGTCGCAGGGCTTCGCCTAAGCACCGCTACAATATTATCGAGGATTATGGTGGAGGGGGGCACCGCACACGGCTAAGAGAACGATCACAAAGATCAACTTGTGTGTTTATGGGGTGCCCCCTGGCCACGTATATAAAGGAGTGGAGGAGGGGAGGGGCCGACCCTCTCTATGGCGTGCCCTAGGGGAGTCCTACTCCCATCGGGAGTAGGATTCCCCCTTTCCTAGTAAAACTAGGAGCCCTTCCAAGTAGTAGGAGTAGGAGGGAAGGAAAGGGAAGGGAAAAGGAGAAGGAAGGAAGGGGGGCGCCCCCCTTCCCTAGTCCAATTCGGACCAGACCAAGGGGAGGGGTGCGGCCACCCTTGAGGCCCTTTTCCTTCTTTCCCGTATGGCCCAATAAGGCCCAATACGTATCCCCGTAACTCTCCGGTACTCCGAAAAATACCCGAATTACTCGGATCCTTTCCGATGTCCGAATATAGTCGTCCAATATATCGATCTTTACGTCTCGACCATTTCGAGACTCCTTGTCATGTCCCCGATCTCATCCGGGACTCCGAACTCCTTCGGTACATCAAAACTCATAAACTCATAATATAACTGTCATCGAAACCTTAAGCATGCGGACCCTACGATTTCGAGAACAATGTAGACATGACCGAGACACGTCTCCGGTCAATAACCAATAGCGGAACCTGGATGCTCATATTGGCTCCCACATATTCTACGAAGATCTTTATCGGTCAGACCGCATAACAACATACGTTGTTCCCTTTGTCATCGGTATGTTACTTGCCCGAGATTCGATCGTCGGTATCTCAATACCTAGTTCAATCTCGTTACCGGCAAGTCTCTTTACTCGTTCCGTAATACATCATCTCGCAACTAACTTATTAGTTGCATTGCTTGCAAGGCTTAAGTGATGTGCATTACCGAGAGGGCCCAGAGATACCTCTCCGACAATCGGAGCGACAAATCCTAATCTCGAAATACGCCAACCCAACATGTACCTTTGGAGACACCTGTAGAGCACCTTTATAATCACCCAGTTACGTTGTGACGTGTGGTAGCACACAAAGTGTTCCTCCGATAAACGGGAGTTGCATAATCTCATAGTCATAGGAACATGTATAAGTCATGAAGAAAGCAATAGCAACATACTAAACGATCGGGTGCTAAGCTAATGGAATGGGTCATGTCAATCACATCATTCTCCTAATGATGTGATCCCGTTAATCAAATGACAACTCATGTCTATGGTTAGGAAACATAACCATCTTTAATCAACGAGCTAGTCAAGTAGAGGCATACTAGTGACACTCTGTTTGTCTATGTATTCACACATGTATTATGTTTCCGGTTAATACAATTCTAGCATGAATAATAAACATTATCATGATATAAGGAAATATATAATAACTTTATTATTGCCTCTAGGGCATATTTCCTTCAGTCTCCCACTTGCACTAGAGTCAATAATCTAGTTCACATCGCCATGTGATTTAACATCAATAGTTTACATCACCATGTGATTAACACCCATAGTTCACATCGACATGTGACCAACACCCAAAGGGTTTACTAGAGTCAATAATCTAGTTCACATCGCTATGTGATTAACACCCAAAGAGTACTGAGGTGTGATCATGTTTTGCTTGTGAGAGAATTTTAGTCAACGGGTCTGCCACATTTAGATCCGTAAGTATTTTGCAAATTTCTATGTCAACAATGCTCTGCATAGAGCTACTCTAGCTAATTGCTCCTACTTTCAATATGTATCCAGATTGAGATTTAGAGTCATCTGGATCAGTGTCAAAATTTGCATCAACGTAACCCTTTACGACGAACCTTTTGTCACTTCCATAATCGAGAAACATATCCTTATTCCACTAAGGATAATTTTGACCAATGTCCAGTGATCTACTCCTAGATCATTATTGTACTCCTTTGCCAAACTCAGGACAAGGTATACAATAGGTATGGTACACAGCATGGCATACTTTATAGAACCTATGGCTGAGGCATAGGGAATGACTTTCATTCTCTCTCTATCTTCTGCCGTGGTCGGGTTTTGAGTCTTACTCAACTTCACACCTTGTAACACAGGCAAGAACTTCTTCTTTGACTGTTCTATTTTGAACTACTTCAAAATCTTGTCAAGGTATGTACTCATTGAAAAAACTTATCAAGCATCTTGATTTATCACTATAGATCTTGATGCTCAATATGTAAGCAGCTTCACCGTGGTCTTTCTTTGAAAAACTCCTTTCAAATATTCCTTTATGCTTTGCAGAATAATTCTACATTATCTTCGATCAACAATATGTCTTTCACATATACTTATCAGAAATGCTGTAGTGCTCCCACTCACTTTCTTGTAAATACAGGCTTCACCGCAAGTCTGTATAAAACTATATGCTTTGATCAACTTATCAAAGTGTATATTCCAACTCCGAGATGCTTGCACCAGTCCATAGATGGATCGCTGGAGCTTGCATATTTTGTTAGTACCTTTAGGATCGACAAAACCTTTTGGTTGCATCATATACAACTCTTCTTTAATAAATCCTATTAAGGAATGCAGTTTTGTTTATCCATTTGCCAGATTTCATAAAATGCGGCAATAGCTAACACGATTCGGACAGACTTAAGCATAAATACGAGTGAGAAACTCTCATCGTACTCAACACCTTGAACTTGTCGAAAACCTTTTTGCGACAATTCTAGCTTTGTAGATAGTAACACTACTATCAGCGTCCGTCTTCCTCTTGAAGATCCATTTAATCTCAATGGCTCGCCGATCATTGGGCAAGTCAATCAAAGTCCATACTTTGTTCTCATACATGGATCTCATCTCAGATTTCATGGCCTCAAGCCATTTCGCGGAATCTGGGCTCATCATCGCTTCCTCATAGTTCGTAGGCTCGTCATGGTCAAGTAACATGACCTCCAGAACAGGATTACCGTACCACTCTGGTGCGGATCTCACTCTGGTTTACCTACGAGGTTCGGTAGTAACTTGATCTGAAGTTACATGATCATCATCATTAGCTTCCTCACTAATCGGTGTAGTAGTCATAGGAACAGATTTCTGTGATGAACTACTTTCTAATAAGGGAGCAGGTACAGTTACCTCATCAAGTTCTACTTTCCTCCCACTCACTTCTTTCGAGAGAAACTCCTTTTCTAGAAAGGATCCACTCAAAGCAACGAATATATTGCCTTCGGATCTGTGATAGAAGGTGTACCCAACATTTTCTTTTGGGTATCCAATGAAGACGCACTTCTCCGATTTGGGTTAGAGCTTATCAGGTTAAAAAAAATTCACATAAGCATTGCAACCTCAAACTTTAAGAAACGACAGCTTAGGTTTCTTGCCAAACCATAGTTCATACGGTGTCGTCTCAACAGATTTATATGGTGCCCTATTTAACGTGAATGCAGCTGTCTCTAATGCATAACCCCAAAACGATAGTGGTAGATCTGTAAGAGACATCATAGATTGCACCATATCTAATAAAGTACGGTTATGACGTTTGGACACACCATTATGCTGTGGTGTTCCAGGTGGCGTGAGTAGTGAAACTATTTCACATTGTTTTTAACTGAAGGCCAAACTCGTAACTCAAATATTTTACTTCTGCGATCATATCGTAGAAACTTTTATTTTTGTTACGATGATTCTCCACTTCACTCTGAAATTCTTTGAACTTTTCAAATGTTTCAGACTTGTGTTTCACCAAGTAGATATACTCATATCTGCTCAAATCATCTGTGAAGATCAGAAAATAATGATACCTGCCATGAGCCTCAATATTCATCGGACCACATACATCAGTATGTATGATTTCCAACAAATCTGTTGCTCGCTCCATTGTTCCGGAGAACGGAGTCTTAGTCATCTTGCCCATGAGGTATGGTTCGCAAGCATCAACTGATTCATAATCAAGTGATTCCAAAAGCCCATCAACATGGATTTTCTTCATGCGCTTTACACCAATATGACCTAAACGGCAGTACCACAAATAAGTTGCACTATCATTATTAACTTTGCATCTTTTGGCTTCAATATTATGAATATGTGTATCACCACGATCGAGATCCAACAAACCATTTTCATTGGGTGTATGACCATAGAAGGTTTTATTCATGTAAACAGAACAACAGTTATTCTCTAACTTACATGAATAACCGTATTGCAATAAACATGATCCAATCATATTTATGCTCAACGCAAACACCAAATAACACTTATTTAGGTTCAACACTAATCCCGAAAGTATAGGGAGTGTGCGGTGATGATCATATCAATCTTGGAACCACTTCCAACACACATCGTCACTTCACCCTTAACTAGTCTCTGTTCATTCTGTAACTCCCGTTTCGAGTTACTACTCTTAGCAACTGAACCCGTATCAAATACCGAGGAGTTGCTACGAACACTAGTAAAATACACATCAATAATCTGTATATCAAATATACCTTTGTTCACTTTGCCATCCTTCTTATCCGCCAAATACTTGGGGCAGTTCCGCTTCCAGTGACCAGTCCCTTTGCAGTAGAAGCACTCAGTTTCAGGCTTAGGTCCAGACTTGGGTTTTTCACTTGAGCAGCAACTTGCTTGCCGTTCTTCTTGAAGTTCCCCTTTCTTCCCTTTGTCCCTTTACTTGAAACTAGTGGTTTTTTTTACCATCAACACTTGATGCTTTTCTTGATTTCTACCTTCGTTAATTTCAGCATCACAAAGAGCTTGGAATCGTTTCCGTTATCCCTTGCATATTATAGTTCATCACGAAGTTCTACTAACTTGGTGATGGTGACTAGAGAATTCTGTCAATCACTATTTTATATGGAAGATTAACTCCCACTTGATTCAAGCGATTGTAGTACCCAGACAATCTGAGCACATGCTCACTGCTTGAGCTATTCTCCTCCATCTTTTAGCTATAGAACTTGTTGGAGACTTCATATCTCTCAACTCAGGTATTTGCTTGAAATATTAACTTCAACTCCTGGAACATCTCATATGGTCCATAACGTTCAAAACGTCTTTGAAGTCCCGATTCTAAGCCGTTTAAGCATGGTGCACTAAACTATCAAGTAGTCATCATATTGAGCTAGCCAAATGTTCATAACATCTGCATCTGCTCCTGCAATAGGTTTGTCACCTAGCGGTGCATCAAAGACATAATTCTTCTGTGCATCAATGAGGATAAACCTCATATCACGGATCCAATCCGCATCATTGCTACTAACATCTTTCAACTTAGTTTTCTCTAGGAACATATCAAAAATAAAACAGGGGAGCTAAACGCGAGGTATTCATCTACAACATAGATATGCTAATACTTCCAGGACTAAGTTCATGATAAATTAAAGTTCAATTAATCATATTACTTAAGAACTCCCACTTAGATAGACATCCCTCTAATCCTCTAAGTGATCACGTGATCCAAATCAACTAAACCATGTCTGATCATCACGTGAGATGGAGTAGTTTCAATGGTGAACATCACTATGTTGATCATATCTACTATATGATTCACGCTCGACCTTTCGGTCTCCGTGTTCCGAGGCCATATCTGTTATATGCTAGGCTCGTCAAGTTTAACCTGAGTATTCCGCGTGTGCAACTGTTTTGCACCCGTTGTATTTGAACGTAGAGCCTATCACACCCGATCATCACGTGGTGTCTCAGCACGAAGAACTTTCTCAACGGTGCATACTCAGGGAGAACACTTGTACCTTGATAATTAGTGAGAGATCATCTTATAAAGCTACTATCAATCAAAGCAAGATAAGATGTATAAAAGATAAACATCACATGCAATCAAAATATGTGACATGATTGGCCATCATCATCTTGTGCCTTTGATCTCCATCTCCAAAACATCGTTATGATTTCCATCGTCACCGGCATGACACCATGATCTCCATCATCTTGATCTATATCAATGTGTCGTCACATGGTCGTCTCGCCAACTATTGCTCTTGCAACTATTGCTATCGCATAGCGATAAAGTAAAGCAATTATTTGGCTCTTGCATCTTATGCAATAAAGAGACAACCATAAGGCTTCTGCCAGTTGCCGATAACTTCAACAAAACATGATCATCTTATACAATAACTTATATCTCATCACGTCTTGACCATATCACATCACAACATGCCCTGCAAAAACAAGTTAGACGTCCTCTACTTTGTTGTTGCAAGTTTTACGTGGCTGCTACGGGCTGAGCAAGAACCGTTCTTACCTACACATCAAAAACCACAACGATAGTTTGTCAAGTTGGTGCTGTTTTAACCTTCGCAAGGACCGGGTGAGCCACACTCGGTTCAACTAAAGTTGGAGAAACTGACACCCGCCAGCCACCTGTGTGCAAAGCACGTCGGTAGAACCAGTCTCGCGTAAGCGTACGCGTAATGTCGGTCCACGCCGCTTCATCCAACAATACCGCCAAACCAAAGTATGACATGCTCGTAAGCAGTATGACTTATATCGCCCACAACTCACTTGTGTTCTACTCGTGCACAACATCAACGCATAAAACCAAGGCTCGGATGCCACTGTTGGGGAACGTAGCAATTTCAAAAAAATTCCTACGCACACGCAAGATCATGGTGATGCATAGCAACGAGAGGGGAGAGTGTTGTCTACGTACCCTCGTAGACCAGAAGCGGAAGCGTTAGCACAACGCGGTTGATGTAGTCGTACGTCTTCACAGCCCGACCGATCAAGCACCGAAACTACGGCACCTCCGAGTTCTAGCACATGTTCAGCTCGATGACGATCCCCGGACTCTGATCCAGCAAAGTGTTGGGGAAGAGTTCCGTCAGCACGATGGTGTGGTGACGATCTTGATGTTCTACCGTCGCAGGGCTTCGCCTAAGCACCGCTACAATATTATCGAGGATTATGGTGGAGGGGGGCACCGCACATGGCTAAGAGAACGATCACGAGGATCAACTTGTGTGTTTATGGGGTGCCCCTGACCACGTATATAAAGGAGTGGAGGAGGGGAGGTGTAACGCCCCGAGACCGATGTGCCAGGTGTCGTCCAGTTATTCGTTGTTGTTGCCTTGTCATTGCTTGCGTGTCATGCATCTCATATCATGTCATCATGTGCATTTCATTTGCATACATGTTCGTCTCATGCATCCGAGCATTTTCCCCGTTGTCCGTTTTGCAATCCGGCGCTCCTATGTCACCCGGTGTCCCTTTCTACCTCTTTTCATGTGCAGGGGTTAAACATTTCTGGATTGGACCGAGACTTGGCAAGCATCCTTGGTTTACTACCGGTAGACCGCCTGTCAAGTTTCGTACCATTTGGACTTCGTTTGATACTCCAACGGTTAACCGAGGGACCGAAAAGGCCTCGTGCGTGTTGCAGCCCAACACCCCTCCAAAGTGGCCCAAAACCCACCTAAACCTCCTCCATCATCTCAGTAGTTCGATCACGATCGTGTGGCCGAAAACCGCACCTCATTTGGACTCTCCTAGCTCCCTCTACCTATATATATGTCATCTTCCCTGAAAATTCGCGGATGAACCCTAAAAATTCCCCCGCTCGTCGCCGGACACATCCAGCCGCCGCGCCGGACGAATCCGGGCGCGACACGTCAGCACCGCCGGCTCTCTCTCCTCCTCCACCGCGCGGGCCCGCGGCGCCCAGATCCGACCCACCCGGGCCCGAACCGCCACCACGCTGCCGCCCGAGCGTTCGCTCACCACGCCGCCACCTTGTCTCTCGCCGGTCGACCGCGCCGCCCCACTGGCTCATCGCAGGCGACCTCCACACGGCCGCCGGACCGCCTCGCCTCCCGTCGCACCTCGCCGCTCCGGTGCCGCCCCGCACGCCATGAGCTGCCTCCTCCTCCAACGCTGCGCTCAGCCCCGCCCGGATGCTCCTCGCCGGCGTTCGTCGGTGCTTCGCCGTGGCAGGCTCCGGCCACCGCGCGCCCCTCGTCGGCGACCTCCTCCCTCGCCGTCCAGATCCGATCCGGCCCGGGTGGATCATATCCACCGGGTGCCCGAACCAAATGCTTCGGCCCCGCGCCTGTATCTCGTTGTCCCGCACCACCTCGTCTGCCCGTTGACTTTTCCGGAGTAGCCACACTCGTCCGCCCGTCCCGCACCACCTCGTCACATAAAACATAAACATCACATGCTATCAAAATATGTGACATGATATGGCCATCATCATCTTGTGCCTTTGATCTCCATCTCCAAAACATTGTTATGATTTCCATCGTCACCGGCATGACACCATGATCTCCATCATCTTGATCTATATCAATGTGTCGTCACATGGTCGTCTCGCCAACTATTGCTCTTGCAACTATTGCTATCGCATAGCGATAAAGTAAAGTAATTATTTGGCTCTTGCATCTTATGCAATAAAGAGACAACCATAAGGCTTCTGCCAGTTGCCGATAACTTCAACAAAACATGATCATCTTATACAATAACTTATATCTCATCACGTCTTGACCATATCACATCACAACATGCCCTGCAAAAACAAGTTAGACGTCCTCTACTTTGTTGTTGCAAGTTTTACGTGGCTGCTACGGGCTGAGCAAGAACCGTTCTTACCTACACATCAAAAACCACAATGATAGTTTGTCAAGTTGGTGCTGTTTTAACCTTCGCAAGGACCGGGCGTAGCCACACTCGGTTCAACTAAAGTTGGAGAAACTGACACCCGCCAGCCACCTGTGTGCAAAGCACGTCGGTAGAACCAGTCTCGCGTAAGCGTACGCGTAATGTCGGTCCGCGCTGCTTCATCCAACAATACCGCCGAACCAAAGTATGACATGCTCGTAAGCAGTATGACTTATATCGCCCAGAACTCACTTTTGTTCTACTCGTGCACAACATCAACGCATAAAACCAAGGCTCGAATGCCTCTGTTGGGGAACGTAGCAATTTCAAAAAAATTCCTACGCACACGCAAGATCATGGTGATGCATAGCAACGAGAGGGGAGAGTGTTGTCTACGTACCCTCGTAGACCGGAAGCGGAAGAGTTAGCACAACGCGGTTGATGTAGTCGTACGTCTTCACAGCCCGACCGATCAAGCACCGAAACTATGGCACTTCCGAGTTCTAGCACATGTTCAGCTCGATGACGATCCCCGGACTCCGATCCAGCAAAGTGTTGGGGAAGAGTTCCGTCAGCGCGATGGTGTGGTGACGATCTTGATGTTCTACCGTCGCAGGGCTTCGCCTAAGCACCGCTACAATATTATCGAGGATTATGGTGGAGAGGGGCACCGCACACGGCTAAGAGAACGATCACGAGGATCAACTTGTGTGTTTATGGGGTGCCCCCTGACCACGTATATAAAGGAGTGGAGGAGGGGAGGTGTAACGCCCCGAGACCGATGTGCCAGGTGTCGTCCAGTTATTCGCTGTTGTTGCCTTGTGATTGCTTGCGTGTCATGCATCTCATATCATGTCATCATGTGCATTTCATTTGCATACATGTTCGTCTCATGCATCCGAGCATTTTCCCCGTTATCTGTTTTGCAATCCGGCGCTCCTATGTCACCCGGTGTCCCTTTCTACCTCTTTTCATCTGCGGGGGTTAAACATTTCTGGATTGGACCGAGACTTGCCAAGCGTCCTTGGTTTACTACCGGTAGACCGCCTGTCAAGTTTCGTACCGTTTGGACTTCGTTTGATACTCCAACGGTTAACCGAGGGACCGAAAAGGCCTCGTGCGTGTTGCAGCCCAACCCCCCTCCAAAGTGGCCCAAAACCCACCTAAACCTCCTCCATCATCTCAGTAGTTCGATCACGATCGTGTGGCCGAAAACCGCACCTCATTTGGACTCTCCTAGCTCCCACTACCTATATATATGTCATCTTCCCGGAAAATTCGCGGATGAACCCTAAAAATTCCCCCGCTCGTCGCCGGACATGTCCACTCCGCCGCCGGACACATCCAGCCGCCGCGCCGGACGAATCCGGGCGCGACACGTCAGCACCGCCATCTCTCTCTCTCATCCTCCACCGCGCGGGCCCGCGGCGCCCAGATCCGGCCCACCCGGGCCCGAACCGCCACCACGCCACCACCTTGTCTCTCGCCGGCCGACCGCGCCGCCCCGCTGGCTCGTCGCAGGGACCTCCCCACGGCCGCCGGACCGCCTCGCCTCCCGTCGCACCTCGCCGCTCCGGTGCCGCCCCGCACGCCGTGAGCTGCCTCCTCCTCCAACGCTACGCTCAGCCCCGCCCGGATCCTCCTCGCCGGTGTTCGTCGGCGCTTCGCCGCGGCAGGCTCTGGCCATCGCGTGCCCCTCGTCGGCGACCTCCTCCCTCGCCGTCCAGATCCAATCCGGCCCGGGTGGATCATATCCACCGGGTGCCCGAACCAAATGCTTCGGCCCCGCGCCTGTATCTCGTCGTCCCGCACCACCTCGTCCGCCCGAACCAAATGCTGCGATACCTACCACTTGCTTATCATGCCTCCCATATTGTTAAGCCAAGCCTCTAACCCACCTTGTCCTAGCAAACCGTTGTTTGGCTATGTTACCACTTTGCTCAGCCCCTCTTATAGCGTTGTTAGTTGCAGGTGAAGATTGAAGTTTGTTCCTTGTTGGAACATGGAGATGTTGTTCCTTGTTGGAACATGTTTACTTGTTGGGATATCACAATATATCTTATTTAATTAATGCATCTATATACTTGGTAAAGGGTGGAAGGCTCGGCCGTATGCCTGGTGTTTTGTTCCACTCACGCCGCCTTAGTTTCCATCATATCGGTGTTATGTTCCCGGATTTTGCGTTCCTTACGCGGTTGGGTTATAATGGGAACCCCTTGACAGTTCGCCTTGAATAAGACTCTTCCAGCAATGCCCAACATTGGTTTTACCATTCGCCACCTAGCCTTTTCTTTTCCCTTGGGAGTCGCGCTCCTGAGGGTCATCATTATTTTACCCCCCCCTCCCGGGCCAGTGCTCCTCTGAGTGTTGGTCCAACCTGTCAGCTGCCGGTGGCCACCAGGGGTAACTCTGGGATGGCCTACCCGTACCTTGGACAATCCGGTGTGCCCTGAGAACGAGATATGTGCAGCTCCTATCGGGATTTGTCGGCACATTCGGGCGGTTTTGCTGGACTTGTTTTACCATTGTCGAAATGTCTTGTAACCTGTCAAGTTTCGTACCGTTTGGACTTTGTTTGATACTCCAACGGTTAACCGAGGGACCGAAAAGGCCTCGTGCGTGTTGCAGCCCAACACCCCTCCAAAGTGGCCCAAAACCCACCTAAACCTCCTCCATCATCTCAGTAGTTCGATCACGATCGCGTGGCCGAAAACCGCACCTCATTTGGACTCTCCTAGCTCCCTCTACCTATATATATGTCATCTTCCCCGAAAATTCGCGGACGAACCCTAAAAATTCCCCCGCTCGTCGCCGAACATGTCCACTCCGCCGCCGGACACATCCAGCCGCCGCGCCGGACGAATCCGGGCGCGACACGTCAGCACCGCCGGCTCTCTCTCTCCTCCTCCACCGTGCGGGCCTGCGGCGCCCAGATCCGGCCCACCCGGGCCCGAACCGCCACCACGCCGCCGCCCGAGCGTTCGCTCACCGCGCCGCCACCTTGTCTCTCGCCGGCCGACCGCGCCGCCCCGCTGGCTCGTCGTCGTCGACCTCCACGCGGCCGCTGGACCGCCTTGCCTCCCGTCGCACCTCGCCGCTCCGGTGCCGCCCCGCACGCCGTGAGCTGCCTCCTCCTCCAACGCTGTGCTCGGCCCCGCCCGGATCCTCCTCGCCGGCGTTCGTCGGCGCCTCGCCGCGGCAGGCTCCGGCCATCGCGCGCCCCTCGTCGGCGACCTCCTCCCTCGCCGACCAGATCCGATCCGGCCCGGGTGGATCAGATCCACCGGGTGCCCGAACCAAACGCTTCAGCCCCGCGCCTGTATCTCGTCGTCCCGCATCACCTCGTCCGCCCGTTGACTTTTTCGGAGGGTAATTTTTCCACTAAGTCCCCGAGATTTCCAGATTCAAATGGCCATTTTCATCATGTCATAACTTTGCATCCGTAGATCCGTTTTGCGCGTTTAGCATATCAAAGTGTTTGTCTCTGAGAGTACATCATTTAATCTCATTGCATCATTTTCGTTTGAGCTGATCCTGATGCCCGAAATGTTGTTGGATGAATTAGCCGTAGCTCAGTGTTCATCTTTTGTCAAGCATCTTGAGTGGACCCCTGCCATGTATTTTGTTGCCATGTTTGAGTGTTGTAGCATATTTATCTTGTTGCATTTAGTTGGCTACTTGCTGTTTATCGCAGACCGGTGCCATATTTGTTTTGCTTGCCATTTCCAAACTGTGCATCCGATTCCGGTGATCTTTATATCGATTTTAACCGAAATCACCTCACCTTTCCAGTGGCACTCTTGGATTTCCAAGTTGAGGCCAGGTCCAATCATTCCTTTGCAAATCATGCATACGCATCACATACCGCATCCCGCATATCATACCATGTTCATGTGTTGGTTGTTTACTATGTTGTGTGCTTCTTTCCGGTGTTGCTTCTTCGGGTTGGTTCCGGTAACATCGTGATTGTGAGGACCCGTTCGTCTACGTCCGTTTGTCTTCTTCATGGACTCGTTCTTCTTCCTTGCGGGATTTCAGGCAAGATGATCATACCCTCGAAATCACTTCTATCTTTGCTTGCTAGATGCTCGCTCTTTTGCTATGCCTATGCTGTGATACCTACCACTTGCTTATCATGCCTCCCATATTGTTAAGCCAAGCCTCTAACCCACCTTGTCCTAGCAAACCATTGTTTGGCTATGTTACCGCTTTGCTCAGCCCCTCTTATAGCGTTGTTAGTTGTAGGTGAAGATTGAAGTTTGTTCCTTGTTGGAACATGGAGATGTTGTTCCTTGTTGGAACATGTTTACTTGTTGGGATATCACAATATATCTTATTTAATTAATGCATCTATATACTTGGTAAAGGGTGGAAGGCTCGGCCGTATGCCTGGTGTTTTATTCCACTCTTGCCGCCCTAGTTTTCGTCATATCGGTGTTATGTTCCCGGATTTTGCGTTCCTTACGCGGTTGGGTTATAATGGGAACCCCTTGACAGTCCGCCTTGAATAAAACTCTTCCAGCAATGCCCAACATTGGTTTTACCATTCGCCACCTAGCCTTTTCTTTTCCCTTGAGAGTCGCGCTCCTGAGGGTCATCATTATTTTACCCCCCCGGGCCAGTGCTCCTCTGAGTGTTGGTCCAACCTGTCAGCTGCCGGTGGCCACCAGGGGTAACTCTGGGATGGCCTACCCGTACCTTGGACAATCCGGTGTGCCCTGAGAACGAGATATGTGCAGCTCCTATCGGGATTTGTCGGCACATTCGGGCGGTGTTGCTGGACTTGTTTTACCATTGTCAAAATGTCTTGTAACCGGGATTTCGAGTTTGATCGGGTCTTCCCGCTAGAAGGAATATCCTTCGTTGACCGTGAGAGCTTGTGATGGGCTAAGTTGGGACACCCTTGCAGGGATTTGAACTTTCGAAAGCCGTGCCCGCGGTTATGGGCAGATGGGAATTTGTTAATGTCCGGTTGTAGAAAACCTGAAGTTGACCTTAATTAAAATACATCAACCGCATGTGTAACCGTGATGGTCTCTTTCCGGCGGAGTCCGGGAAGTGAACACGGTGTTGGAGTTATGCTTGACGTAGGTTGTTCTAGGATCACTTCTTGATCAATAGTTGTTCGATCGTGCTTTTGCCTTCTCTTCTCGCTCTCTTTTGCGAATAGGTTAGCCACCATATATGCTAGTCGCTTGCTACAGCTCCACATCATACCTTTACCTTACCCATAAGCTTAAATAGTCTTGATCGCGAGGGTGTGAGATTGTTGAGTCCCTGTGGCTCACAGCTACTTCCAAAACCAGTTTGCAGGTGCCGATGTTACCGAGCAAGTGACTCAACCAAGCTCAAGGAGGAGCTCGATGAAGATCTTGTCCTTTGTGTTGTTTCGTGCTAGTTGATCAGTAGTGGAGCCCAGTCGGGACGATCGGGGATCTGTGTAGCATTTGAGGTAGTCTTCTTTTATTTTGGTTCCGTAGTCGGACCTTGATTGTATCTGGTTGATGTAATGCTTTATTCATGTATTTGTGTGAAGTGGCGATTGTAAGCCAACTATGTATCTCTTTCCCTTATGTATTCCATGGGTTGTGTGAAGATTACCTCACTTGCGACATTGCTTTCAATGCGGTTATGCCTCTAAGTCGTGCTTCAACACTGGGAGATATAGCCGCATCGAGGGTGTTACAGGAGGGGCCGGCCCTCTCTATGGCGCGCCCTAGGGGAGTCCTACTCCCACCGGGAGTAGGATTCCCCCTTTCCTAGTAGAACTAGTAGCCCTTCCAAGTAGTAGGAGTAGGAGGGAAGGAAAGGGAAGGGAAAAGGAGAAGGAAGGAAGGGGGCGCCCCCCTTCCCTAGTCCAATTCGTACCAGACCAAGGGGAGGGGTGCGGCCACCCTTGAGGCCCTTTTCCTTCTTTCCCGTATGGCCCAATAAGGCCCAATACGTATTCCCGTAACTCTCCGGTACTTCGAAAAATACCTGAATCACTCGGAACCTTTCCGATGTCCGAATATAGTCGTCCAATATATCGATCTTTACGTCTCGACCATTTCGAGACTCCTCGTCATGTCCCCGATCTCATCCGGGACTTCGAACTCCTTCGATACATCAAAACTCATAAACTCATAATATAACTGTCATCGAAACCTTAAGCGTGCGGACCCTACGAGTTCGAGAACAATGTAGACATGACCGAGACACGTCTCCGGTCAATAACCAATAGCGGAACCTGGATGCTCATATTGGCTCCCACATATTCTACGAAGATCTTTATCGGTCAGACCGCATAACAACATACGTTGTTCCCTTTGTCATCGGTATGTTACTTGCCCGAGATTCGATCGTCGGTATCTCAATACCTAGTTTAATCTCGTTACCGGCAAGTCTCTTTAGTCTTTCCATAATACATCATCTTGCAACTAACTTATTAGTTGTATTGCTTGCAAGGCTTAAGTGATGTGCATTACCGAGAGGGCCCAGAGATACCTCTCCGACAATCGGAGCGACAAATCCTAATCTCGAAATACGCCAACCCAACATGTACCTTTGGAGACACCTGTAGAGCACCTTTATAATCACCTAGTTACGTTGTGACGTTTGGTAGCACACAAAGTGTTCCTCTGGTAAACGGGAGTTGCATAATCTCATAGTCATAGGAACATGTATAAGTCATTATGACGCCCCCGATTTAATCGTACACTAATCATACACGCAAACGTGTACGATCAAGATCAGGGACTCACAGGAAGATATCACAACACAACTCTACAAATAAAATAAGTCATACAAGCATCATATTACAAGCCAGGGGCCTCGAGGACTCGAATACAAGAGCTCGATCATAGACGAGTCAGCGGAAGCAACAATATTTGAGTATAGACATAAGTTAAACAAGTTTGCCTTAAGAAGGCTAGCACAAACTGGGATACAGATCGAAAGAAGTGCAGGCCTCCTGCCTGGGATCCTCCTAAACTACTCCTGGTCATCGTCAGCGGGCTGCACGTAGTAGTAGGCACCTCCCGAGTAGTAGTAGTCGTCGGCGACGGTGGCGTCTGGCTCCTGGACTCCAACGTCTGGTCGCAGCAATCGAGTATAGAAAGGGGGAAAAAGGGGGAGCAAAGCAACCATGAGTACTCATCCAAAGTACTCGCAAGCAAGGAGCTACACTACATATGTATGCATTGGTATCAAATGGAAAAAGGGTATCTTATGTGGACTAAACTGCAGAAAGCCGGAATAAGAGGGGGATAGCTAGTCCTCTCGAAGACTACGCTTCTGGTAACCTCCATCTTGCAGCATGTAGAAGAGAGTAGACTGAAGTCCTCCAAGTAGCATCGCAAAGCATAATCCTAACCGATGATCCTCCCCTCGTCGCCCTGTGAGAGAGCGATCACCGGTTGTATCTGGCACTTAGAAGGGTGTGTTTTATTAAGTATCCGGTTCTAGTTGTTATAAGGTCAAGGTACAACTCCAAGTCGTCCTGTTACCGAAGATCACAGCTATTCGAATTGTTTAACTTCCCTGCAGGGGTGCACCACATAACCCAACACGCTCGATCCCATTTGGCCGGACACACTTTCCTGGGTCATGCCCGGCCTCGGAAGATCAACACGTCGCAGCCCTACCTAGGCACAACAGAGAGGTCAGCACGCCGGTCTAAATCCTATGGCGCAGGGGTCCGGGCCCATCGCCCATTGCACACCTGCACGTTGCGAGGGCGGCCGGAAGCAGACCTAGCCTAGCAGGCGTTCCAGTCCAATCCGGCGTGCGCCGCTCAGTTGCTGACGTCACGAAGGCTTCGGCTGATACCACGATGTCGAGTGCCCATAACTGTCCCCGCGTAGATGGTTAGTGCGTATAGGCCAGTAGCCAGACTCAGATCAAATACCAAGATCTCGTTAAATGTGTTATTTTGAAATAACCGCGAACGCCGACCAGGGCCAGGCCCACCTCTCTCCTAGGTGGCCTCAACCTGCCCTATCGCTTCGCCACAAAGATCCACTCAGAGGGCCGTCGGGACAAACGTCCTTTCGGACCCAATCCGTGGATCACTCGCGAGTACTCCTACGAGCTGACCCGTCTTTAGTCACCTCAAGTATCATATATAAAGTATATAGTATATACCCGTGATCACCTCCCGAGTGATCACGGCCCGATAGTAAAGCATGGCAGACGGACAAGAATGAAGGGCCACTGATGATAAACTAGCATCCTATACTGAGCATTAGGATTGCGGGTAAGGTAACAACAGTAGTAGCAAGGATAGGCTATGCATCAGAATAGGATTAACGGAAAGCAGTAACATGCTACACTACTCTAATGCAACCAGTATAAAGAAGAGTAGGTGATATCTGGTGATCAAAGGGGGGGCTTGCCTGGTTGCTCTGGCAAGAGAGAGGGGTCGTCAACACCGTAGTCGTACTTGGTAGCAGCGGCGTCGGTCTCGGTGTTTAGCGAGAGAAGAGGGGGAAGAAACAATAAATATATTGCAAACAAATGCATGACGATGCATGACATGACAAAGTGTGATGCTAGGTGTGCCCTAACGCGGTACGAGGTGGTACCGGTGAAGGGGGAAACATCCGGGAAAGTATTCCCGATGTTTCGCGTTTTTGGACAGATGAACTGGAGGGGGAAGGTTTCAGGTTTGCTATGCTAGGGACGCGAGGCGGACGAACGGGCTGCGTATCCGGATTTGTCTCGTCGTTCTGAGCAACTTTCATGTACAAAGTTTTCCCATCCGAGCTACGGTTTATTTTATATTAATTTTAAAAGGATTTAATCATTTTTAGGATTTATTTAATTATTTTAAATCAACATTATCCAGAATAGTGTTTGCTGATATCAGCATGACGTCAGCGGTCAACTCTGACCGTTGACCGGTCAAACTGACAGGTGAGGCCCGTTCGTCATAGTCACAGGTTAATTAAACCTGCTTAATTAGTTAACTAAATGATTAGGTTATTCTAATATAAAATTAATTAAGTTAATCAATTCTTTAATTAATTAATTAATTAAATCTTTTATTTATTATATATATTTTTAACTCTCTTTTTTAACATTCAGGGGTTGGGCCCCACTTGTCATAGGGCCAGTGGGCCTTAGCGGGTGCGGGTGTCGGGCACAGCCCGAACAGGGGCGCACCCGACTGGGCGCTTGGGCGCTGCGAGCGCCCGACTCGTCTGAGGGCTGAGCGGGCGACGACGCGTCGCCGGAGGTGGACGCAGCCACGGCGGAGCGACGCGACAACATGGCAGTGGCCCGAGCGGGATGACGGACGGCGCGAACGAGCTCGGCGAGGGGTGAGTGGGGCAGAGCGGTGTGGTGGCGATGCGGGGTGTGGCGCGGGGCGCCCGAGGGCACTGCGTTGGCAGCGGCAAGCAAGGGCAGGGGCAGAGCCGAGGCCGAGAGGGCGCTCGCCCGCAGGGACGGCGAGGCCATGCCCGCGGCCGGTGACGGCCTCAGGGCGGGTGGTCGCCGGCAGGGCCGGTGCGACCGAGCCGCGGCCAGCGAGAGGGGCCGGGAGGACAGGGGATGCACGGTGCGAGGGGGAGCGGACGGCGCGGTCGGAGGAGCGGGCGCCGGTGAGTGCGCGCCCGGGGCGCGGCCAGGGAACGGTAGCAGGCGGGGCGCACAACGAGCACGGTTAGCGCACGCTCACCGCGAGCGCGGGTCCGGCGAGGTCGGCGACCTAAGGCGTCGGGGAAGGAAGGAGAGACAAGGGGAATCGAGGGATGTGGCTCACAGGGGAGCGGGAGGGGCATGGCGGTGGGCTCGGGGGCGACCCTTGGGGAGGAGGACGACGGCGGCGGCGGGCGGCGACGGGGCGGCGTCCACCGGGGTTGGTGCAGAGGCGAGAGGGCGTCGACGTAGGGGCGCCGCAGGGCGCGGTCGATGGGGAGGGTGGCACGGTCGGTGGTGAGGTGGCATCGCGAGGGGCGCCGGCGTGGTGCGGGGCGACAGGCGGCGGCGGTGGGGCCATAGGCCCCCGATCCAGATCGGGACGGGGGGGGAGGAGAGAGGAGCGTGGGGATCGTGTGTGGGGGAGTGGGTGACTCGTGGGTTAGGGTTTCCTGGGGTGGGGGTATGGGAGGCCGGTTGGGCCAGGGAGGAGTTGGGCCGGATGGCCCAGTTGGCCTGGGGCTTTCCATTTTTTTTAAAACCTTATTTTCTTTTATAGTTTCTGTTTATTTGTTTTCTTTTATTTCTCATTTTAGTAAAATACTATAGTGGCACCAAAATAGAGGTTACAAACTAAGCCACAGCCACAAACCACTTAGCACCGAAACAAAATAGTTTTGAAATTGTTTAACATTTTGAAAGCATTTAAATAATTATTATTGTTACTATTTTATTTATTTTAGAGTGTTTCAATATTTTATAAAGGTGTGGTTTCTCCACCATAATTACCTATGCAATATTTGGTTCACTTTGAAATTTTAGTTTTAATATTTGAAAATTTTTATTCTTTGGTTGATTTTGAATTTAAATTTGAATCAGTTTCGAACTAACACGAGATTAGGAACAGTAATCGAGGTGACGTGGCATCATTAGCAGTGGTTCACTGTAGCTTAAATATCCGAGCGTCACAGTCATGAAGAAAGCAATAACAACATACTAAACGATCGGGTGCTAAGCTAATGGAATGGGTCATGTCAATCACATCATTCTCCTAATGATGTGATCCCGTTAATCAAATGACAACTCATGTCTATGGTTAGGAAACATAACCATCTTTAATCAACGAGCTAGTCAAGTAGAGACATACTAGTGACACTCTGTTTGTCTATGTATTCACACATGTATTATGTTTTCGGTTAATACAATTCTAGCATGAATAATAAACATTTATCATGATATAAGGAAATATATAATAACTTTATTATTGCCTCTAGGGCATATTTCCTTCAATTATATGGCTAATGTCAAAGGTGAACTTAAACTTATTAGTAAATATGCTTCTATGGTTACCACTCAAGTAGAACAAGTACTTAAGGCTCAAAATGATTTGCTCAATGAATTGAATAGTAAGAATAATGATAATGCTGTTAGAGTTATGACTAGAGGTGGTAGAATGACTCAGGAACCTTTGTATCCTGAAGGCCATCCTAAGAGAATTGAGCAAGATTCTCAGAGAAATAATATAGATGCACCTAGTCCTTCTAAAAGGAAGAAAAAAAAATGATAGGACTTTGCATGCTTCTAGTGAACCTGTTATTGAAACACCTGAGAATCCAAATGATATTTCTATCTCTGATGCTGAAACACAATCTGGTAATGAACCTGAAACTAGTGATAATGTTAATGATAATGTTCATGATGATGCTCAACCTAGTAATGATAATGATATAGAAATTGAACCTGCTGTTGATCTTGACAACCCACAATCAAAGAATCAACGTTATGATAAGAAAGACTTTGTTGCTAGGAAACACGGTAAAGAAAGAGAACCATGGGTTCAGAAACCTATGCCTTTTCCTCCCAAACCATCCAAGAAAAAGGATGATGAGGATTTTGAGTGCTTTGCTGAAATGATTAGACCTATCTTTTTGCGTATGTGATTAACTGATATGCTCAAAGTGAATCCTTATGCTAAGTATATGAAAGATATTGTTACAATTAAAAGAAAGATACCGGAAGCTGAAATTTTCACCATGCTTGCTAATTATACTTTTAAGGGTGGAATACCAAAGAAACTTGGAGATCCAGGAGTACCCACTATACCATGCTCCATTAAAAAAACTATGTTAAAACTGCTTTATGTGATCTTGGAGCCGGTGTTAGTGTTATGCCTCTCTCTTTATATCGTAGACTTGATTTGAATAAGTTGACACCTACTGAAATATCTTTGCAAATGGCTGATAAATCAACTGCTATACCTGTCGGTATTTGTGAGGATGTGCCTGTTGTAGTTGCAAACGTTACTATTTTAACAGACTTTGTTATTCTTGATATTCCCGAGGACGATAGTATGTCTATTATTCTTGGAAGACCCTTTTTGAATACTGCAGGGGCTGTTATTGATTGCACTAAAGGCAATGTCACTTTTCATGTTAATGGTAATGAGCATACGGTACACTTTCCGAGAAAACAACCTCGAGTTCATAGTATCAACTCTATTGGAAAAATTTCATCGATTATATTTGGAGGTTTTGAATTTCCTCTTTCTACTGTCAAGAAGAAATATGATATTCTTATTATTGGGGATGTGCATATCCCCGTTGAGGTAACATAGTGTTATTCGAAATTTCTCCGGTTACATGTTATTCGGAATGAGTTCGTTAACAAGACTTGATCAACCTTATTTGTGGATTCCTTTTGATGAGCATGAGATGGATGAAATTAGAAGTCACAACCTTCTGTACCCTCCTTTTACTTTCTGTTATTTAGTTGAAATAAAGTAAAAAATAGTATTTTCTGTCTGTTTTCTGAATTATCCGTGCAATATAAAATACTCCGAAAATAAAAGTTCTCCAACTGTCATGTTTGATCTTTATGAAAAATCTTATACTATGGACTTAGAGGATTTTACCACTGCTTGCAAACTTGCACAATGGGGTAGTGTTAGGGAACCTCGCAAATCTGAATTTAAAGACTTTCTTGTTAGTATAACTGTAGGGGAATCTAGAGATATAGCACAAGCTATCACAGGGAGCATTCATTTTCCTGCTATATTATTTTGCTCTCTTCATAGGTAGATGCATTAACGGTAAAGATGAAGCATGTCACATGTGTGTCCCTGACCTCAGTATTCTTAGGAGTGCTGTGTTGGGAGATAAATCTTATAATTTGGGAGCCATTGTTGCACGTAGGTTGCATCTGAATAGATTTAATGGAGATTTCTTTGGTGGAATTTATGCAACCCAAATAGCTGATTTTCTTGGTGTAACTATACGTAATGATGATATTGAATTACCTCCTGCTTACCTAGACTTTAATGCTATGGTTCACCACCAGTTTGTCGAGAGGAATGAATCACCTCTCCAGTATCGTTTAATCTTTGACAGACGTCGTGCTGTCCGTATTACTCTCCCTGCTCCTGCCTTCTTTGATTATCAGGCAAAAGAAAGATATGTTATTACCAAAGAGGAGGCAGATGAGTACGAGAGGAGGGCGGAGGCCGCTCGTCGCCACGCTGCAGCTCAGGAGGCGATAACTGCTGCAGCTCAGTACGACCCCAACTATTATTATGGATATCCGCCAGGCCAGCCGTGGCCATAGACCAACTTAGGCCAAAAGCCTAAGTTTGGGGGAGTATGCATTTCTCACCGACATTATATTCATGTTCACACACTCATTTCTAGATGTCGGTGCTCATACGTTTTCATTGTATCATCCATGCTACTTCATTTTCCTTTTTATGCTCTCTTCTTGTGTGTTTGATAAACCTTAAGAAAAACCAAAAAAATTAGTTGTATCTTTTAATTAGTTTACTTTCCCTGCTTGTAGTAGTAATTAAAAAGAAAACCCAAGAAGATTTCATGTTCTTCTTTTACTTGTTGGGAGCTTTCCCGTGCAAATAGTTTTTTTTCTTTTTTTTCTTTGGGGGTCGATAGGAGAAGACCATAATTAAATTGTTGAAGTAGCTCTTATATGCATTATTGTTGATCTGATAAAAGAGCCCATATTCCCTTGTCTTCTCCTGTTTATTGAATGCTTGCAGATTCCAGCTTAGTCCAATGCACGTGCACTATTATTATTATCCACATCGTTCGGTCGTGCAAGTGAAAGGCAATAATGATGATTATATGATGAACTTATTGAGATGAGAAAAGCTGGTATGAACTCGACCTCTCTTGTTTTTGTAAATATGATTAGTTTATCGTTCCTGATTCAACCTACTATGAATAATTGCAATGACAACTAGAGATCATAGTTTCTTGTGCCATGCTTGATTAGCTAGGAGCTTATAATGGTTTACCTTGCGTGCCGACATGCTATTAAAATGGTTGTGATGTGGTATGATAGGGTGGTATCCTCCTCTGAATGATTTAAGTGACTTGACTTGGCGCATGTTCACGCATGTAGTTGAAACAAAATCAACATAGCCTTCACGATATTTATGTTCATGGTGGATTATATCCTACTCATGCTTGCATTCGGTGTTGATTAATTTTAATGCATGTTCATGACTGTTGTCGCTCTCTAGCTGGTCGCTTCCCAGTCTTTTGCTAGACTTCACTTGTACTAAGCGGAAATACTACTTGTGCATCCAACTCCATAAACCC
Organism: Triticum urartu; assembly: GCF_003073215.2. Taxonomy (NCBI): domain Eukaryota; kingdom Viridiplantae; phylum Streptophyta; class Magnoliopsida; order Poales; family Poaceae; genus Triticum; species Triticum urartu. The sequence continues at coordinate 121,608,600 of NC_053028.1, forward strand.
CAAAGTTATTCCATACGAGTCCACCATACCTACCTATATACGGTATCTACCTGCCATTCCAAGTAAATTTGTATATGCCAAACTCTAAACCTTCAAATAAATATCTTGTTTTGTATGCTCGAATAGCTCATGTATCAACTATGGTTGTCCGTATCTTCCATGTTAGGCGGGTTATTCTCAAGAGGAGTGGACTCCGCTCCTCACTCACGAGAAAGTGGCTGGTCACCGGGATGCCCAGTCCCATGCTTTATGCAAATCAAATCAAACTAATTGCAAACAAAACTCCCCCTGGGACTCTTGTTAGTTGGAGGCACTCGTTGTTTCGAGCAAGCCATGGATCGATTCTTGTTGGTAGAGGGGGAGTATAAACTTTACCATTCTGTTTGGGAACCGCCTATAATGTGTGTAGCATGGAAGATATTGCCATCTCTTGGTTGTTATGTTGACAATGAAAGTATACCGCTCAAAATATTATTCATCTCTATTTCAAAACCGATCTCTGGCACCTCTACAAATCACTGCTTCCCTCTGCGAAGGGCCTATCTATTTACTTTCATGTTGAGTCATCATGTTCTTATTAAAAAGCACCAGTTGAAGAGCACCGCTGTCATTTGCATTCATTACTGTTAGTTTACATTAAGTATGACTTGACTGGATCTCTTTTACCATGAATTACAATGTCTAGTCAGTCCTTGATCTTTAAAGGTGCTCTGCATTTATGTTTTGCGGTCTCAGAAAGGGCTAGCGAGATACCATCTTGTTATATCATATTATGATTGTTTTGAGAAAGCGTTGTCATCCGAGATTTATTATTATTGCTCGCTAGTTGATTATGCCATTGATATGAGTAAACATGAGACCTATGCGTTATTGTGAATGTGGTTAGTCATAATCTTTGCTGAAAACTTGAATGATGCCTTTACATATTTACAACAACAAGAGCTAACAGAGTTTGTAAAAGTTTTTCTTTATCACTTTCGGTTTATCAACTGAATTGCTTGAGGACAAGCAAAGGTTTAAGCTTGGGGGAGTTATATGTCTCCGTCGTATCTACTTTTCCAAACACTTTTGCCCTTGTTTTGGACTCTAATTTGCATGATTTGAATGGAACTAATCCGGACTGACGTTGTTTTCAGCAGAATTGCTATGGTGTTATTTATGTGTAGAAACAAAAGTTTTCGGAATGACCTGAAACTTCACGGAATATCTATTCGGAAATAATAAAAAATCCTTGCAAAAGATGAAGACCAGGGGGCCCACCACCTGTCCACGAGGGTGGGGGCACGCCCCTACCTCGTGGGCCCCCTGGAGCTCCTCCGACCTCAACTCCAACTCTATATATTTGCTTTCGGGGAGAAAAAAATCAGAGAGAGGAATTCATCGCGTTTTACAATATGGAGCCGCTGCCAAGCCCTAAAACCTCTCGGGAGGGCTGATCTAGAGTCCGTTCGGGGCTCCAGAGAGGGGAATCCGTCGCTATCGTCATCATCAACCATCCTCCATCACCAATTTCATGATGCTCATCGCCGTGCGTGAGTAATGTCATCGTAGGCTTTCTGGACGGTGATGGGTTGGATGAGATTTATCATGTAATCGAGTTAGTTTTGTTAGGGTTTGATCCCTAGTATCCACTATGTTCTGAGATTGATGTTGCTATGATTTTGCTATGCTTAATGCTTGTCACTAGGGCCCGAGTGTCAGGATTTCAGATCTGGACCTATTATGTTTTCATCAATATATAAGAGTTCTTGATCCTATCTTGCAAGTCTATAGTCACCTATTATGTGTTATGATCCGTTAACCCCGAAGTGACAACAATCGGGATACTTACCGGTGATGACTGTAGTTTGAGGAGTTCATGTATTCACTATGTGTTAATGCTTTGGTCCGGTACTTTATTAAAAGGAGGCCTTAATATCCCTTAGTTTTCATTAGGATCCCGCTGCCACGGGAGGGTAGGACAAAAGATGTCATGCAAGTTCTTTTCCATAAGCACGTATGACTATATTTGGAATACATGCCTACATTATATTGATGAATTGGAGCTAGTTTTGTGTCACCCTAGGTTATGACTGTTACATGATGAACCGCATCCGGCATAATTCTCTATCACCGATCCATTGCCTACGAGCTTTTCATATATTGTTCTTCGCTTATTTACTTTTCCCTTGCTATTGTTACAATCACTACAAAATACCAAAAACATTAGTTTTGCTACCGTTACCGCTACTATCATATTACTTTGCTAATAAATACTTTGTTTGCTACAGATATTAAGTTTCCAGGTGTGGTTGAATTGACAACTCAGCTGCTAATACTTGAGAATATTCTTTGGCTCCTTTTGTGTTGAATCAATAAATTTGGGTTGAATACTTTATCCTCGAAAACTGTTGCGATCCGCTATACTTGTGGGTTATCAACCTTCAGTTTTTTTCAGGCAATGTTGATAGAAGACATAAATGCATAAGTTCGAATACACTATGAGTTGCATATAATGTTTGGGCTACATAAATGCCCATATGTTTTCTCTGACTCGTGTAGGCCTGCAAACAGTTTTCCTTCCCATTCCGTATATGGCTTCCAATTTACCGACCAGTGCAATACACTAAGAGTTGCGAATGCTTTTTCAAAAAATGTTCGGGCGTAAAAAAAAGTTCCTGTTTTTAAAAAATTGTTTGCAAATTGCAAAAAATGTTCGTATTTTCAGAAAGTGTTTGCTTTTGAAAAGTACATAATTTTTGTTCGGGTTTTCAATTGTGTTATGTTTTTGAAGAAAATGTTCACGAATTCAAAAACATTTCTGATTTTCAATTAATTTGTCCTTCTCTAAAAAATGCTTTAAATTCCGAAAATGTTCTAATTTAAAAAAACTGTTCACAAATTTGGAAGTGTTCACATTTAAAAATATTGTTCGCAATTTCAATTTTATTCATTTTTTATTCCTAAAAAATGTCCGTGTTTTCCTACAAATTATAAAATGGTTGTGTTTCGAAAAATATTTACTTTTTCCAAAAAGGAAGTCACATTTGATTTATTTTTTAAAATACAATCTTTGTCGCGGCTTATAGTTCATATATGCCGAGCTACCTTTTTTGACACGAAATCTTAGAAACTATAGTGGCTAGCTGCTTGTGTTGATTGCTGCCGTGTTTGATCCCTCGCTCACACCTTGGTTGATCATAATTTTGCGAATTCATATTTGAAGTTTTGTCGCTACTGTTAGTTTCTTTAGCTTCGCGCTGCCAATTTAGCATAAGAACTAGCTAGTTGTGGCATCTAGCTCATCGCGTGCATCAATAGGAAGACGTTGGTTCGATTCCAGCGGCCCTCATTTTTTTTCCTTTTCGCGATTTTTAACCTCACGAACGTGGCGCACCCATAGGCCAGCTGCTTCTGTGCGAAATGCCTAGTGCTTCCCACAGCGAGCTGCTTCTGTGCGAAATGTATACTGCTTGCTGCAGCAAGTGTCATATAGGAGGTCCCGCTGAAAAGCGCATGCAACGCTCCCAACGCGTGACCTTTGGGCCGGCCCATGTGTGGGAAGGGCTCCTTTTCTCTTTTCTTTTTCATTTTTTTGGAGGTTTTGCTTCCTTAAATCATATTAGGGATTTTAAAAAAATATCATGATTTTGAAAATATTCATAAGTTTTAAAACATTCCAAAAAAATACGAAATGTTCATGAATTTAAAAAATTCAAAGTTTGAAATATGTTCGAAGAAATGTACTCTAATCTGGGGAAAATGTTCATGAATTTCACCAAATATTTAACAATCCAAAACTGTTGGCGAATTTCTATTTGATTTTTTGTGTATTTGATGAATAAATTTCAATTCCATGAACTTTTTTGAATTTATGATGGCATTTTGAATTGTATGAACAATTTCTGATTCTGATGATATTTTTTGAAATTCATAAGCCTTTTATAAAAAATATGATGATTTTTTTATCGAGATGAACAAATTTTGAATTAGATTAATTTTGTTTTTATTTTTTTAAATGTTCATGGTTTTTAAAAAAACGCAATTTGGTAAAATACTAGCAAAATGAAAAGGGGAAATAAAATTAAAATAAATAAATAACAAGAAAAAAAGAAAATGGAAGTGGAAAATATAAATTATACTGGTTTTTACTAGGTTTTTCTTTGTTTTTTCATTCATTCCTTTGTCCGCTTTTATTGGTTTTCTTGTCTTTTATTGTGTAGACAGACCAAGGACGTTGCAACGCCTGACTGACATCTATCAACTATCGCAACGCTGCACTGGTCAAAATCAATCAGAAAAACAAGCATCAATGTTAAACTTCTAGGACCCAGCTTCAAGAGGTAGACAGCTATCCAAAGTGGGAGTTTCCGGTGATTCTTGACGCTCAGCTTCTCTCGCGCTTGCGCAGGCGCCGCCGCCGGCAGCTGATCTCCCTCCTTCGGCCACCTCAGGCCCAGCCAAGAACAGATTCGGGACCCTCCCGGCGTCCTCTTTCCATCCATCCCCAAGCCCGGCGCCGTCGCCGGCCCTCTCCCCGCGGAGGAGTTCGAGTCACGCCCACTCCCTCTTCCTGTCCCGCTCCCGTGCGGCCGCGCCGGGCCGCACCGGGGCGCCCCTGCGGGCTCGAGCAGGCCCCCATATGCCTCCCTTTCCTCTCGCCGCCGCCGGAGGCGTCGCTGGGCAAAGCCCTGGCGGCGCGGCGGCGGCGGGATCCCCTCAGTCGCCGTTCTCGAGAGTGGGGGTGGCGCTGCTCCGCTGCTCCAGGCGGTGATGCTGCGGGAGGGTGGTGGCTGGCCGTGGCTGGGCGTGCTCGGCTCGGCTGGACTTGGTGCTCTGTCGGGTGCCACGCCGGGCGGTGGAGGCTGGATCTCAGGGCGGCCACCCCGGGACGGTGGTGGGCGACGACGGCTGCGGTGTTCACGCGGGCGAAGCAGTGGCCGTGGTATGCCGGCTGGTCCAGCCGGTCTTCGGTTGTGGGGTGCGGCTGCTGGTGAAAACCATGCCTGACTACGTTCGGGGTGACGATGGCGGCGTCCATGGGCGTCGTGGGGCGTCGTCACTGCAGCTCATCTCCTGACTGAGTTTTCGGCTGTGGGGTCTCGTGGATGGCGCTAGTCCAAGATGGTGGCTGACGGTGTTGCCGGGGCGGCGGCCCCGGGTTCGATGGTGGCGGCTTCGGCCACAGGGTGGTGCGTGTCTGGTCGCAGTGGATCGTGGGATCCCGTGGCCAGAGTGAGGTCGGTCTTGGCAGAGGTGGTGGTTAGTGGGCGGCTGATGTCTACTACACAACCTTCTTCTTGTAGACGTTGTTGGGCCTCCAAGTGCAGAGGTTTGTAGGACAGTAGCAAATTTCCCTCAAGTGGATGACCTAAGGTTTATCAATCCGTAGGAGGCGTAGGATGAAGATGGTCTCTCTCAAGCAACCCTGCAACCAAATAACAAAGAGTCTCTTGTGTTCCCAACACACCCAATACAATGGTAAATCGTATAGGTGCACTAGTTCGGCGAAGAAATGGTGATACAAGTGGTATATGGATGGTAGACAAAGGTATTTGTAATCTGAAAATATAAAAGCAGCAAGGTAACTAATGATAAAAGTGAGCGTAAACGGTATTGCAATGTGTTGAAACAAGGCCTAGGGTTCATACTTTCACTAGTACAAGTTCCCTCAACAATGATAACATAATTGGATCACATAACTATCCCTCAACATGCAACAAAGAGTCACTCCAAAGTCACTAATAGCGGAGAACGAACGAAGAGATTATGGTAGGGTACGAAACCACCTCAAAGTTATTCTTTCCTATCAATCCGTTGGGCTATTCCTATAAGTGTCACAAACAGCCCTAGAGTTCGTACTAGAATAACACCTTAAGACACAAATCAACCAAAACCCTAATGTCACCTAGATACTCCAATGTCACCTCAAGTATACATGGGTATGATTATACGATATGCATCACACAATCTCAGATTCATCTATTAAACCAAAACATAGGACCTCAAAGAGTGCCCCAAAGTTTCTACCGGAGAATCACGACGAAAACGTGTGCCAACCCCTATGCATAGGTTCATGGGCGGAACCCGCAAGTTGATCACCAAAACATACATCAAGTGAATGACGTGATATCCCATTGTCACCACAGATACGCACGGCAAGACATACATCAAGTGTTCTCAAATCTTTAAAGACTCAATCCGATAAGATAACTTCAAAGGGGAAACTCAATCCATTACAAGAGAGTAGAGGGGGGAAGAAACATCATAGGATCCAAATATAATAGCAAAGCTCACGATACATCAAGATTGTACCACCTCAAGAACACGAGAGAGAGAGGGAGAGAGAGAGATCAAACACGTATCTACTGGTACATACCCTCAGCCCCGAGGGAGAACTACTCCCTCCTCGTCATGGAGAGCACGGGGATGATGAAGATGGCCACTGGAGAGGGATTGCCCCCTCCGGCAGGGTGCCAGAACGGGTCTAGGTTGGTTTTCGGTGGCTACGGAGGCTTGTGGCGGCGGAACTCCCGACCTATTGTGCTCCCGGATAGTTTTAGGGTACGTGGGTATATATGGGTGAAAGAGATACGTCAGGGGAGCCACGAGGGGCCCACGAGGGTGGAGGGCGCGCCCTAGGGGGGTGGGCGCGCCCCCTGCCTCGTGGCTCCCTCGTTCCTTTCCTGACGTGCACTCCAAGTTTTTCCGGTAGCTTTCCTTCCAAAAATAACTTCTCCAGTTGGTTTTATTCCGTTTCGACTCCGTTTGATATTCCTTTTCTTCAAAACACTGAAATAGGCAAAAAAAACAGTAATTCTGGGTTGGGCCTCCGGTTAATAGGTTAGTCCCAAAAATAATATAAAAGTGGATAATAAAGCCCAAAGTTGTCCAAAACAGTAGATAATATAGCATGGAGTAATCAAAAATTATAGATACGTTGGAGACGTATCAAGTATCCCCAAGCTTAATTCCTGCTCGTCCTCGAGTAGGTAAATGATAAAAACAAAATTTTTGATGTGAAGTGCTACTTGGCATAATTTCAATGTAATTCTTCTTAATTGTGGTATGAATATTCAGATCCATAAGATTCAAGACAAACGTTCATATTGACATAGAAATAATAATACTTCAAGCATACTAACTAAGCAATTATGTCTCTTCAAAATAACATGGCCAAAGAAAGTTATCCGTACAAAATCATATAGTCTGGCTATGCTCCATCTTCACCACACAACATATTTAAATCATGCACAACCCCGATGACAAGCCAAGCAATTGTTTCATACTTTTGATGTTCTCAAACGTTTTCAATCTTCACACAATACATGAGCGTGAGCCATGAACATAGCACTATAGGTGGAATAGAATGGTGGTTGTGGAGAAGACAAAAAAGGAGAAGATAGTCTCGCATCAACTAGGTGTATCAACGGGCTATGGAGATGCCCATCAATAGATATCAATGTGAGTGAGTAGGGATTGCCATGCAACGGATGCACTAGAGCTATAAATTTATGAAAGCTCAAAAGAACCTAAGTGGGTGTGCATCCAACTTGCTTGCTCACGAAGACCTAGGGCATTTTGAGGAAGCCCGTCATTGGAATATACAAGCCAAGTTCTATAATGAAAGATTCCCACTAGTATATGAAAGTGACAACATAGAAGACTCTCTATCATGAAGATCATGGTGCTACTTTGAAGCACAAGTGTGGTAAAAGGATAGTAGCATTGCCCCTTCTCTCTTTTTCTCTCATTTTTTTATTTTTTTTATTTAGGCCTTCTCTTTTTTTATGGCCTCTTTTCTCTTTTTTTTTATTTGGGCTTCCTTGGCCTCTTTTATTTATTTATTTTCGTCCGGAGTCTCATCCCGACTTGTGGGGGAATCATAGTCTCCATCATCCTTTCCTCACTGGGACAATGCTCTAATAATGATGATCATCACACTTTTATTTTTCTTATAACTCAAGAATTACAACTCGATACTTAGAACAAAATATGACTCTATATGAATGCCTCCGGCAGTGTACCGGGATGTGCAATGATGCATGAGTGACATGTATGAAAGAATTATGAACGGTGGCCTTGCCACAAATACGATGTCAACTACATGATCATGCAAAGCAATATGACAATGATGAAGCGTGTCATAAAAACAGAACGGTGGAAAGTTGCATGGCAAAATATCTCGGAATGGCTATGGAAATGCCATAATAGGTAGGTATGGTGGCTGTTTTGAGGAAGGTATATGGTGGGTTTATGGTACCGGCGAAAGTTGCGCGGTACTAGAGAGGCTAGCAATGGTGGAAGGGTGAGAGTGCGTATAATCCATGGACTCAACATTAGTCATAAAGAACTCACATACTTATTGCAAAAATCTATTAGTTATCGAAACAAAGTACTACGCGCATGCTCCTAGGGGGATAGATTGGTAGGAAAAGACCATCGCTTGTCCCCGACCGCCACTCATAAGGAGGACAATCAATAAATAAATCATGCTCCGACTTCATCACATAACGGTTCACCATAGGTGCATGCTACGGGAATCACAAACTTCAACACAAGTATTTCTCAAATTCACAACTACTCAACTAGCATGACTCTAATATCACCATCTCCATATCTCAAAACAATCATCAAGCATCAAACTTCTCTTAGTATTCAATACTCTATATGAAAGTTTTTACTATTCTTGGATGCCTAGCATATTAGGATTATTTAAGCAAATTACCATGCTATTTAAAACTCTCAAAATGATATAAGTGAAGCATGAGAGTTCATCTATTTCTATAATACCACCACCGTGCTCTAAAAAGATATAAGTGAAGCACTAGAGCAAACGACAAACTACTCCGAAAGATATAAGTGAAGTCAATGAGTAGTCGAATAATTATGAAACTATGTGAAGACTCTCTAACATTTAAGATTTTCAGATCTTGGTATTTTATTCAAACAGCAAGCAAAACATAATGAAATAAAATGACGCCCCAAGCAAAACACATATCATGTGGCGAATAAAAATATAGCTCCAAGTAAAGTTACCGATGAATGAAGACGAAAGAGGGGATGCCTTCCGGGGCATCCCCAAGCTTAGGCTTTTGGTTGTCCTTGAATGTTACCTTGGGGTGCCTTGGGCATACCCAAGCTTAGGCCTCTTGCCACTCCTTATTCCATAGTCCATTGAATCTTTATCCAAAACTTGAAAACTTCACAACACAAAACTTAACAGAAAACTCGTAAGCTCCGTTAGTATAAGAAAGTAAATCATCACTTCAAGGTACTGTAATGAACTCATTATTTATTTATATTGGTGTTAAACCTACTGTATTCCAACTTCTCTATGGTTTATAAACTCTTTTACTAGCCATAGATTCATTAGAATAAGCAAACAACACACGAAAAACAGAATCTGTCAAAAACAGAAGAGTCTGTAGTAATCTGGATCAAACGTATACTTCTGGAACTCATAAAATTCTAAAATAAATTTCTGGACCTGATTAATTTATCTATTAATCATATTAAAAAAGAATTAACTAAATAGCACTCCCCAAATAAAAATGGCAGCAATTCTCGTGAGCGCTAAAGTTTCTATTTTTTACAGCATAATCAACAAGACTCTCCCCAAGTCTTCCCAAAGGTTCTACTTGGCACAAACACTAATTAAAAGCATAAAACCACATCTAAACAGAGGCTAGATGATTAATTTATTACTAAACAGTAACAAAAAGTAAGGAACAAAAATAAAGTTGGGTTGCCTCCCAACAAGCGCTATCTTTTAACGCCCCTAACTAGGCATGATGATTTCAATGATGCTCACATAAGAGATAAGAATTGTAACATAAAGAGAGCATCATGAAGAATATGACTAACACATTTAAGCCTAACCCTCTTCCTATGCATAGGGATTTTGTGAGCAAACAACTTATGGGAACAATAATCAACTTGCATAGGAAGGTAAAGCAAGCAAAACTTCAAAATTTTAAGCACATAGAGAGGAAACTTGGTATTATTGCAATTCCTACAAGCATATATTCCTCCCTCACAATAATTTTCAGTAGCATCATGAATGAATTCAACAATATAACTATCACACAAAGCATTCTTTTCATGATCTACAAGCATAGAATTTTTATTAATCTCGACATAAGCAATTTTTTTCTCATGAATTTTTATTAAATCTTAACAAAATAAATTGACGCTCCAAGCAAAACACATATCATGTGGTGAATAAAAATATAGCTCCAAGTAAAGTTACCGATGAACGAAGATGAAAGAGGGGATGCCTTCCGGGGCATCCCCAAGCTTAGGCTCTTGGCTATCCTTGAATATTACCTTGGGGTGCCTTGGGCATACCCAAGATTAGGCTCTTGCCACTGCTTATTCCATAGTCCATCGAATCCTTACCCAAAACTTGAAAACTTCACAACACAAAACTTAATAGAAAACTCGTAAGCTCCGTTAGTATAAGAAAGTAAATCACCACTTCGAGGTACTGTAGTGAACTCATTCTTTATTTATATTGGTGTTAAACCTACTGTATTCCAACTTATCTATGGTTTATAAACTATTTTACTAGCCATAGATTCATCAAAATAAGTAAACAACACATGAAAAATAGAATATGTCAAAAATAGAACAGTCTGTAGTAATCTGGATCAAACGTATACTTCTTGAACTCATAAAATTCTCAAATAAATTGCTGTACCTGAGGAATTTATCTATTAATCACCTGAAAAAAGAATTAACTAAATAGCACTCTCCAAATAAAAATGGCAGCAATTCTTGTGAGCGCTAAAGTTTCTGTTTTTTACAGCATGATCAACAAGACTTTGCCAAAGTCTTCCCAAAGGTTCTACTTGGCACAAAAACTAATTAAAAGCATAGAACCACATCTAAACAGAGGCTAGATGAATTATTTATTATTAAACAGGAACAAAAAGCAAGGAACAAAAATAAAGTTGGGTTGCCTCCCAACAAGCGCTATCGTTTAACGCCCCTAGCTAGGCATGATGATTTCAATGATGCTCACATAATGGATAAGAATTGAAACATAAAGAGAGCATCATGAAGAATATGACTAGCACATTTAAGTCTAACCCACTTCCTATGCATAGGGATTTTGTGAGCAAACAACTTATGGGAACAATAATCAACTAGCATAGGAAGGCAAAACAAGCATAACTTCAAAACTTTAAGCACATAGAGAGGAAACTTGATATTATTGCAATTCCTACAAGCATATGTTCCTCCCTCATAATAATTTTCAGTAGAATCATGAAGGAATTCAACAATATAACCAGCACCTAAAGCATTCTTTTCATGATCTACAAGCATAGAAATTTTATTACTCTCCACATAAGCAAATTTATTCTTAATCGGAATAGTGGGAGTATCATAAGATTGAATACTATAAATTGTTTCCACATTAAAAGAGTAATGTTCAGAAAAAGGGTAATCATAATCATGACAAGTTTTATAAATATAATCACTACTTTTTATAGCATAAGTATCATCACAATAATCATCATAGGTAGGAGGCATGCTATCATCATTATAAATTTGCATATCAAAACTTGGGAGACTAAAAATATCATCTTCATTAAGCGTAGCATCCCCAAGCTTAGGATAAACATTAATTGCAGAAAATATATTCTCAAAAACATCATCTTCATCAAACATAGCATCCCCAAGTTTGGGCCTTTTCATATCATAAGCATAATCACTCTCATAATTAATAGTATGGATAGCACCAATAGTATAGAAATTATCATATTCTTCCAAGCAAGTGCCAAAAAGATTTTCAAGATCATAAGAAGTATCATTATCTTCCATAATTATATTTTCATGAGGCACAATAGTAATAGGGGCAGCATTATTTGGGAGAGACATCTTTTTACCTCTCTTCCTTTTTCTTTTCTTCTTCTTCACCACATTATGTGTGGGTTCAATCCTCTTTTTGGAGCTCCTTATTAATGAGATTGGTTGAATAGGAGGCTCCTCCTCGTTACCTGATTCATCATAAGAAATAATAGGAGTATATTGGGAAGTCTCTTCCCTTTCATCAGTATTCTCTTCATCTTTTATGTAGTTGGCAATATAAGGATTTTTAATACAATTCACCGCACAATACATATAAATTTTCTCTAGATCAAAATGAAGAACTTTATCAAGGGCAAATTTTGGAATATCCTTAGTTATACGTTTCATTTCTTCGTAGCCCATAAGAAGACTAAGCTCTTTATGATGCTCAAGGGTAATCAAATTATCACAATTTTTGGATACGATTCGGTCATGAAACAATTTGCATTGGAGATTTAAATGACCATGTTCATTGCAAAGTTCACAAGGGGCACGAAAAATATTGAATTTTTCAGCACAATCATCAAGACTTTCTCACAACAATTCAGTTTCTAAGTACTTATGCCTCTTGCAATATCTATCTTCCCTATTTGGTGTGTACTTACAAACCCAATGCACTCCACAAAAATTGACATGTTTATAGGAGACATTTTCATCATAACTAGTGCAATCATCATTTGTATCATGGATATTCAAAGGATTCGTACTAACAACATTGCAATCATGCTCATCATTCAAATATTTAGTGCCAAACATTTTATAGATTTCTTCTTCTAGCACTTGAGCACAATTTTCCTTTCCATCATACTCACGAAAGATATTAAAAAGATGAAGCGTATGAGACAAACTCAATTCCATTTTTTATAGTTTTCTTTTATAAACTAAACTAGTGATAAAACAAGAAACTAAAAGACTCGATTGCAAGATCTAAAGATATACCTTCAAGCACTCACCTCCCCGGCAACTGCGCCAGAAAAGAGCTTGATGTCTACTACACAACCTTCTTCTTGTAGACGTTGTTGGGCCTCCAAGTGCAGAGGTTTGTAGGACAGTAGCAAATTTCCCTCAAGTGGATGACCTAAGGTTTATCAATCCGTAGGAGGCGTAGGATGAAGATGGTCTCTCTCAAGCAACCCTGCAACCATAACAAAGAGTCTCTTGTGTCCCCAACACACCCAATACAATGGTAAATTGTATAGGTGCACTAGTTCGGCGAAGAGATGGTGATACAAGTGGTATATGGATAGTAGATAAAGGTATTTGTAATCTGAAATAATAAAACAGCAAGGTAACGAATGATAAAAGTGAGCGTAAACGGTATTGCAATGATAGGAAATAAGGCCTAGGGTTCATACTTTCACTAGTGTAAGTCCTCTCAACAATACTAACATAATTGGATCACATAACTATCCCTCAACATGCAACAAAGAGTCACTCCAAAGTCACTAATAGTGGAGAAAGAACGAAGAGATTATGGTAGGGTACGAAACCACCTCAAAGTTATTCTTTCCAATCAATCCGTTAGGCTATTCCTATAGATGTCACAAACAGCCCTTGAGTTCATACTAGAATAACACCTTAAGACACAAATCAACCAAAACCCTAATGTCACCTAGATACTCCAATGTCACCTCAAGTATCCGTGGGTATGATTATACGATATGCATCACACAATCTCAGATTCATCTATTCAACCAACACAAAGGACCTCAAAGAGTGCCCCAAAGTTTCTACCGGAGAATCACGACGAAAACGTGTGCCAACCCCTATGCTAGGTTCATGGGCGGAACCCGCAAGTTGATCACCAAAACATACATCAAGTGGATCAATAGAATACCCCATTGTCACCACGGGTATACCACGGCAAGACATACATCAAGTGTTCTCAAATCTTTAAAGACTCAATCCGATAAGATTACTTCAAAGGGGAAACTCAATTCATTACAAGAGAGAAGAGGGGGAGGAGAAACATAGGATCCAACTATAATAGCAAAGCTCGCGATACATCAAGATCGTGCCAAATCAAGAACACGAGAGAGAGAGAGAGAGATCAAACACATAGCTACTGGTACATACCCTCAGCCCTGAGGGAGAACTACTCCCTCCTCGTCATGGAGAGCACCGGGATGATGAAGATGGCCACCTGAGAAGGATTGCCCCCTCCGGCAGGGTGCCGGAACGGGTCTAGATTGGCTTTCGGTGGCTACGGAGGCTTCTGGCGGCGGAACTCCCGATCTATTGTGCGCCCTGATGTTTTTTAGGGTATATGGAGATATATAGGCGGAAGAAGTATGTCAGGGGGGCCACGAGGGGCTCCCGAGGGTGGAGGGCGCGCCCTAGGGGGGTGGGCGCGCCCCCCTGCCTCGTGACCTCCTCGCAGATCCCCCGATGTGCACTCCAAGTCTTCTGGGCTTCTTTCCTTCCAAAAATGAGTTCCGTGAAGTTTCAGGTCAATTGGACTCCGTTTGGTTTTCCTTTTCTTCGAAACCCTAAAACAGGGTAAAAACTGGCACTGGGCTCTGGGTCAATAGGTTAGTCCCAAAAAATGATATATAAGTGTATATTAAAGCCCATAAACATTCAAAACAGTAGATAATATAGCATGGAGCAATCAAAAATTATAGATACGTTGGAGACGTATCAGTAGGGTACGAAACCACCTCAAAGTTATTCTTTCCAATCAATCCGTTGGGCTATTCCTATAAGTGTCACAAACAGCCCTAGAGTTCGTACTAGAATAACACTTTAAGACTAAATCAACCAAAACCCTAATGTCACCTAGATACTCCAATGTCACCTCAAGTATCCGTGGGTATGATTATACGATATGCATCACACAATCTCAGATTCATCTATTCAACCAACACATAGGACCTCAAAGAGTGCCCCAAAATTTCTACCGGAGAATCACGACGAAAACGTGTGCCAACCCCTATGCATAGGTTCATGGGCGGAACCCGCAAGTTGATCACCAAAACATACATCAAGTGAATCACGTGATATCCCATTGTCACCACAGATACGCACGACAAGACATACATCAAGAATTCTCAAATCTTTAAAGACTCAATCCGGTAAGATAACTTCAAAGGGCAAACTCAATCCATTACAAGAGAGTAGAGGGGGGAAGAAACATCATAGGATCCAAATATAATAGCAAAGCTCGCGATACATCAAGATTGTACCACCTCAAGAACACGAGAGAGAGAGATCAAACACATAGCTACTGGTACATACCCTCAGCCCCGAGGGAGAACTACTCCCTCCTCGTCATGGAGAGCACCGGGATGATGAAGATGGCCACCGGAGAGGGATTTCCCCCTTCGGCAGGGTGCCGGAATGGGTCTAGATTGGTTTTCGGTGGTTACGGAGGCTTCTGGCGGCGGAACTCCCGATCTATTGTGCTCCCGGATAGTTTTAGGGTACGTGGGTATATATGGGTGAAAGAGATACGTCAGGGGAGCCACGAGGGGCCCACGAGGGTGGAGGGCGCGCCCCCCTGCCTCGTGGCTCCCTCGTTCCTTTCCTGACGTGCACTCCAAGTTTTTCCGGTAGCTTTCCTTCCAAAAATAACTTCTCTAGTTGATTTCATTCCGTTTCGACTCCGTTTGATATTCCTTTTCTTCAAAACACTGAAATAGGCAAAAAAACAACAATTCTGGGCTGGGCCTCCGGTTAATAGGTTAGTCCCAAAAATAATATAAAAGTAGATAATAAAGCCCAAATTTGTCCGAAACAGTAGATAATATAGCATGGAGCAATCAAAAATTATAGATACGTTGGAGACGTATCAGCGGCGGTTAGTGGTGGCAGGTGGTCGGTACATTTCTGGGAGAAATCCTTGCTCTGGTCTTCACCGGAGCCGACAGCGGCGGCGCCTGCGGGTGCCGCGATCTTTCTTGGAAGCGTCATCGTGGAGGTGCTCCTCCTTCAACCCATGGCTTTGGCTTCAAAGGGAAACCTCAGATCCGCTGGATCGGGCGATGGAGGCGTCATAGCGTCTTTCTCCTCCTTGGGGGCATTGTCTCGGAGCCGGCTACGACTGAGAGACTGGTGGATGATGGCATCTTCGCCGTCGATGGCGGCATCTTCGCCGCGTGGTTTGCTGAGGCAGGGCGCTGGTTTCTGTTTGGCAACGATGATGGCGTCGAGAGGAGCTTGGGTCGCGGCGTGGTCTTCGGTAGTCAGTTCTTCCCGGCGTGTCCGAGGTGCTCTTCCGTGGTTGCTTGGTTGCTTTGAAGTCGGAGCTGCGATGGAGCGAGTCCAGGTGGTGACGATGACATACACTCGGCGGTCGTTTACGGAGGGCACGGTCGGCGCAAGTCCTGCATATTTCCCTTCTGTTTCTCGTCGTTGAAGTCGGAGCTGTCGGTTGCTTGCGAGTGTGGCCATCTGTTGGCATGTGCCGTCGTGGATTCTGTTCCATGTCAGTGGCCAGTGGTGCCCATGTCATGTGGGTTGTGTTGTATCGGTTTTAGCCCGGTTTTCCATTAATTAACCGGGCAATTCTCTTCTTCTTAATCAATGAAAATGGCAAGTCTTTTGCCTCGTTTCAAAAAAAAAGCTTCAAGAGATGTCCATTTCTCTCTCTCTCTCTATCTCCATCAAATACTTGTAAGTGATCGAACATATAAGGAAGGAAGTGTGAACAACTACATTTGTACGGACGGACATATAGAAGCTCAAAACAGACACGCCCGCACATTGGCTATACGCGTCCGCGGACGTTTAGACGGCCAGATTTGCTAAGTCTGGTTGTAGATGCTCTTAGTTTTTTTTGGATAATGATGCATTTGGCGTGGAGGTACATACCATCCCGGTAAATTGAACATAAGTAGGACATCTCCCGTCCTAAAGATAGATTTTCATTGGCAAAATGTCATTTTTTGGACTAAAGATTGGAAGCTTTTCGCTACATGCACGTCCATCCGATCTGAACATTTGCGCTGTTATTATCAGGAAACCGCCTTTTTTGTGGGAAAATTAGAGAGCTTTATTTCATGAAAGCACACTTGGTGCAGTCAGCCAGAAGGCTGGTCACCAAGAAGCTAGGAGTTTCATCGAGCCAGCTTTCAGTCACATTCAGTGCGCAAGCTCGCTTCGCACACAGATGCGCCGGAACGTTCGCCGCTCGATTTACATGAAGAATATCAAAAGAAGCAAAAGAGGTACATAGCTCTCCTCCTATTTCTAAAAGTAAAGGAGCCACAATTGAACGAGAACTGTGGCGAGATTGCCAGAACTTCACCGGCTCCAAACAGTCGACTTCCATGATCACATGCTGAAATCCACGAAGACTAGCAAAGCGGACTCCATCGCGTAGTGACAAACACTCCATCATCAGGGGGTCCGAGACTCCCGTGTATGGTTTACACCATGAACCTAGGAGAGCCGAGGATGATCTGGCTACTCCTCCAGCACCGCCCCGACCTTCAACCAGCTCCAAAGCGCCGTCCGTCGTGATCTTGACCGAAACCTTTTCAGGGGGCCGCCAACCATAACCCGGTAGGACCCGGGTTTCCTTACGTGGTAATTAGAGGAGGGAGATAGCCTCCTTAATATTTTTGATATATGTTACAGGATCTCTCCCCTCTTCACCATGTTTGATTCGGTTCCTGGAGTGCCAAATTGCCCACATAATAGTGGTGATCTTGGCACGATCATCGGATGTGAACTGAGGATCACGAGTGATATCTCGAGCCCACGTCACCGAGTGGAGAGGAGGAAGGCGAAGACCGAGCCATGTCCATGCCTCTTCCCAGAAGCTCTGTGCATGTATACAGTGTAATAGTGAAGGAAATATGCCCTAGAGGCAATAATAAATGTTATTATTTTATTTCCATATATCATGATAAATGTTTATTATTCATGCTAGAATTGTATTATCCGGAAACATAATACTTGTGTGAATACATAAACAAACTAAACGTCACTAGTATGCCTCTACTTAACTAGCTCGTTAATCAAAGATGGTTATGTTTCCTAACCATAGACATGTGTTGTCATCTGATCAACGGGATCACATTATTAGAAGAATAATGTGATTGACATGACCCATTCCATTAGCTTAGCACCCGATCGTTTAGTATGTTGCTATTGCTTTCTTCATGACTTATACATGTTCCTATGACTATGAGATTATGCAACTCCCGTTTGCCGGAGGAACACTTTATGTGCTACCAAACGTCACAACGTAACTGGGTGATTATAAAGGAGCTCTATAGGTGTCTCCAAAGGTAAATGTTGGGTTGGCGTATTTCGAGATTAGGATTTGTCACTCCGATTGTCGGAGAGGTATCTCTGGGCCCTCTCGGTAATGCACATCACATAAGCCTTGCAAGCATTGCAACTAATGAGTTGGTTGCGAGATGATGTATTATGAAACGAGTAAAGAGACTTGCCGGTAACGAGATTGAACTAGGTATTGAGATACTGACGATCGAATCTCGGGCAAGTAACATACCGATGACAAAGGGAACAACGTATGTTGTTATGCGGTCTGACCGATAAAGATCTTCGTAGAATATGTGGGAGCCAATATGAGCATCCAGGTTCCGCTATTGGTTATTGACCGGAGACATGTCTCGGTCATGTCTACATTGTTCTCGAACCCGTAGGGTCCGCACGCTTAAGGTTTCGATGACAGTTATATTATGAGTTTATGAGTTTTGATGTACCAAAGTTAATTCGGAGTCCCGAATGTGATCACGGACATAACGAGGAGTCTCGAAATGGTCGAGACATAAAGATTGATATATTGGTCGGCTATATTCGGACACCGGAAGTGTTCCGGGTGATTTCGGAGAAAACCGGAGAGCCGGAGGGTTACCGGAACCCTACCGGGAGTAGTAATGGGCCATATGGGCCTTAGTGGAGAGAGAGAAGGGTGCCAGGGTGGGCCGCGCGCCTCCTCCCCCCTTGGTCCGAATTGGACTAGGAGAGGGGGGCGGCGCCCCCCTTTCCTTCTCCCTCCCCACTTCTTTCCCCCTCCTAGTAGGAGTCCTACTCCTACTAGGAGGAGGACTCCTCCTGGCGCGCCTATAGGGGTCGGCCGGCCTCCTCCCCTTGCTCCTTTATATACGGGGGCAGGGGGCACCCCTAGACACACAAGTTGATCCACGTGATCGTTTTCTTAGCCGTGTGCGGTGCCCCCTTCCACCATAATCCTCGATAATATTGTAGCGGTGCTTAGGCGAAGCCCTGCGACGGTAGAACATCAAGATCGTCACCACGCCGTCGTGCTGACGGAACTCTTCCCCGACGCTTTGCTGGATCGGAGTCCGGGGATCGTCATCGAGCTGAACGTGTGCTAAAACTCGAAGGTGCCGTAGTTTCGGTGCTTGATCGGTCGGGCCGTGAAGACGTATGACTACATCAACCGTGTTGTGCTAACGCTTCCGCTGTCGGTCTACAAGGGTACGTAGATCACACTCTGCCCTCTCGTTGTTATGCATCACCATGATCTTGCATGTGCATAGGAATTTTTTTGAAATTACTACGTTCCCCAACAGTGGTATTAGAGCCTAGGTTTTATGTGTTGATGTTATATGCACAAGTAGAACACAAGTGAGTTGTGGGCGATATAAGTCATACTGCTTACCAGCATGTCATACTTTGGTTCGGCGGTATTGTTGGACGAAGCGGCCCGGACCGACATTACATGTACGCTTACGCGAGACCGGTTCTCCCGACGTGCTTTGCACAAAGGTGGCTAGCGGGTGTCAGTTTCTCCAACTTTAGTTGAACCGAGTGTGGCTACGCCCGGTCCTTGCGAAGGTTAAAACAGCACCAACTTGACAAACTATCGTTGTGGTTTTGATGTGTAGGTAAGATTGGTTCTTGCTTAAGCCCGTAGCAGCCACGTAAAACTTGCAACAACAAAGTAGAGGACGTCTAACTTGTTTTTGCAGGGCATGTTGTGATGTGATATGGTCAAGACATGATGCTAAATTTTATTGTATGAGATGATCATGTTTTGTAACCAAGTTATCGGCAACTGGCAGGAGTCATATGGTTGTCGCTTTATTGTATGCAATGCAATCACCCTGTAATGCTTTACTTTATCACTAAGCAGTAGCGATAGTCGTAGAAGCATAAGATTGGCGAGACGACAACGATGCTACGATGGAGATCAAGGTGTCGCGCCGGTGACGATGGTGATCATGACGGTGCTTCGGAGATGGAGATCACAAGCACAAGATGATGATGGCCATATCATATCACTTATATTGATTGCATGTGATGTTTATCTTTTATGCATCTTATCTTGCTTTGATTGACGGTAGAATTATAAGATGATCTCTCACTAATTATCAAGAAGTGTTCTCCCTGAGTATGCACCGTTGCGAAAGTTCTTCGTGCTGAGACACCACATGATGATCGGGTGTGATAAGCTCTACGTTCAAATACAACGGGTGCAAAACAGTTGCACACGCGGAATACTCAGGTTATACTTGACGAGCCAAGCATATACAGATATGGCCTCGGAACACGGAGACCGAAAGGTCGAGCGTAAATCATATAGTAGATATGATTAATATAGTGATGTTCACCAATGAAACTACTCCATCTCACGTGATGATCGGACATGGTTTAGTTGATTTGGATCACGTAATCACTTAGAGGATTAGAGGGATGTCTATCTAAGTGGGAGTTCTTTAATAATATGATTAATTGAACCTAAATTTATCATGAACTTAGTACCTGATAGTATCTTGCTTATTTATGTTTAATTGTAGATAGATGGCCCGTGCTATTGTTCCATTGAATTTTAATGCATTCCTTGAGAAAGCAAAGTTGAAAGATGATGGTAGCAATTACACGGACTGGGTCCGTAACTTGAGGATTATCCTCATTGCTGCACAGAAGAATTATGTCCTGGAAGCACCGCTGGGTGCCAGGCCTGCTGCTGGAGCAACACCAGATGTTATGAACGTCTGGCAGAGCAAAGCTGATGACTACTCGATAGTTCAGTGTGCCATGCTTTACGGCTTAGAATCGGGACTTCAACGACGTTTTGAACGTCATGGAGCATATGAGATGTTCCAGGAGTTGAAGTTAATATTTCAAGCAAATGCCCGGATTGAGAGATATGAAGTCTCCAATAAGTTCTATAGCTGCAAGATGGAGGAGAACAGTTCTGTCAGTGAGCATATACTCAAAATGTCTGGGTATAATAATCACTTGATTCAATTGGGAGTTAATCTTCCAGATGATTGCGTCATTGACAGAATTCTCCAATCAGTGCCACCAAGCTACAAGAGCTTCGTGATGAACTATAATATGCAAGGGATGGATAAGACTATTCCCGAGCTCTTTGCAATGCTGAAAGCTGCGGAGGTAGAAATCAAGAAGGAGCATCAAGTGTTGATGGTCAACAAGACCACTAGTTTCAAGAAAAAGGGCAAAGAAAAAAAGAAGGGGAACTTCAAAAAGAACAGCAAGCAAGTTGCTACTCAAGAGAAGAAACCCAAACCCAAACCTGGACCTGGACCTAAGCCTGAAACTGAGTGCTTCTACTGCAAGCAGACTGGTCACTGGAAGCGGAACTGCCCCAAGTATTTGGCGGATAAGAAGGATGGCAAGGTGAACAAAGGTATATGTGATATACATGTTATTGATGTGTACCTTACTAATGCTCGCAGTAGCACCTGGGTATTTGATATTGGTTCTGTTGCTAATATTTGCAACTCGAAACAGGGGCTACGGATTAAGCGAAGATTGGCTAAGGACGAGGTGACGATGCGCGTGGGAAATGGTTCCAAAGTCGATGTGATCGCGGTCGGCACGCTACCTCTACATCTACCTTCGGGATTAGTATTAGACCTAAATAATTGTTATTTGGTGCCAGCGTTAAGCATGAACATTATATCTGGATCTTGTTTGATGCGAAACGGTTATTCATTTAAATCAGAGAATAATGGTTGTTCTATTTATATGAGTAATATCTTTTATGGTCATGCACCCTTAAAGAGTGATCTATTCTTATTGAATCTTGATAGTAGTGACACACATATTCATAATATTGAAGCCAAAAGATGCAGAGTTGATAATGATAGTGCAACTTATTTGTGGCACTGCCGTTTGGGTCATATCGGTGTAAAGCGCATGAAGAAACTCCATACTGATGGGCTTTTGGAACCACTTGATTATGAATCACTTGGTACTTGCGAACCGTGCCTTATGGGTAAGATGACAAAAACACCGTTCTCCGATACTATGGAGAGAGCAACAGATTTGTTGGAAATCATACATACAGATATATGTGGTCCGATGAATGTTGAGGCTCGTGGCGGATATCGTTATTTTCTCACCTTCACAGATGACTTAAGCAGATATGGGTATATCTACTTAATGAAACATAAGTCTAAAACATTTGAAAAGTTCAAAGAATTTCAGAGTGAAGTTGAAAATCATCGTAACAAGAAAATAAAATTCCTACGATCTGATCGTGGAGGAGAATATTTGAGTTACGAGTTTGGTGTACATTTGAAACAATGCGGAATAGTTTCGCAACTCACGCCACCCGGAACACCACAGCGTAATGGTGTGTCTGAACATCGTAATCGTACTTTACTAGATATGGTGCGATCTATGATGTCTCTTACTGATTTACCACTATCGTTTTGGGGTTATGCTCTAGAGACGGCCACATTCACGTTAAATAGGGCACCATCAAAATCCGTTGAGACGACGCCTTATGAACTGTGGTTTGGCAAGAAACCAAAGTTGTCGTTTCTAAAAGTTTGGGGTTGCGATGCTTATGTGAAAAAGCTTCAACCTGATAAGCTCGAACCCAAATCGGAGAAATGTGTCTTCATAGGATATCCAAAGGAAACTATTGGATACACCTTCTATCACAGATCCGAAGGAAAAACCTTTGTTGCTAAATTCGGAAACTTTCTAGAGAAGGAGTTTCTCTCGAAAGAAGTGAGTGGGAGGAAAGTAGAACTTGATGAGGTAACTGTACCTGCTCCCTTATTGGAAAGTAGTACATCACAGAAACCAGTTTCTGTGACACCTACACCAATAAGTGAGGAAGCTAATGATGATGATCATGAAGCTTCAGAACAAGATACTACTGAACCTCGTAGATCAACCAGAATAAGATCCGCACCAGAATGGTACGGTAGTCCTGTTCTGGAAGTCATGCTACTAGATCATGATGAACCTACGAACTATGGAGAAGCGATGATGAGCCCAGATTCCGCAAAATGGCTTGAAGCCATGAAATCTGAGATGGGATCCATGTATGAGAACAAAGTATGGACTTTGGTTGACTTGCCCAATGATCGGCAAGCAATTGAGAATAAATGGATCTTTAAGAAGAAGACTGACGCTGACGGTAATGTTACTGTCTACAAAGCTCGACTCGTCGCAAAAGGTTTTCGACAAGTTCAAGGGATTGACTATGATGAGACCTTTCTACCCGTAGCAATGCTTAAGTCTGTCTGAATCATGTTAGCAATTGCCGCATTTTATGATTATGAAATTTGGCAGGATGGATGTCAAAACTGCATTCCTGAATGGATTTCTGCAAGAAGAGTTGTATATGATGCAACCGGAAGGTTTTATCGATCTGAAGGGAGCTAACAAAGTGTGCAAGCTCCAGCGATCCATTTATGGACTGGTGCAAGCCTCTCGGAGTTGGAATAAACGCTTTGATAGTGTGATCAAAGCATTTGGTTTGTACAGACTTTTGGAGAAGCCTGTATTTACAAGAAAGTGAGTGGGAGCTCTGTAGCATTTCTGATATTATATGTAGATGAAATATTGCTAATCGGAAATGATATAGAATTTCTGGATAGCATAAAGGGATACTTGAATAAGAGTTTTTCAATGAAAGACCTCGGTGAAGCTGCTTACATATTTGGGCATTAAGATCTATAGAGATAGATCAAGATGCTTAATTGGACTTTCACAAAGCACATACCTTGACAAAGTTTTGAAGAAGTTCAAAATGGATCAAGCAAAGAAAGGATTCTTCCCTGTGTTACAAGGTGTGAAATTGAGCAAGACTCAATCCCCGACAATGCAGAAGATAGAGAGAAAAATGAAAGATGTTCCCTATGCTTCAGCCATAGGCTCTATCATGTATGCAATGCTGTGTACCAGACCTGATGTGTCTTGCTATAAGTCTAGCGAGGGAGGTACCAAAGTAATCCAGGAGTGGATCATTGGACAGCGGTCAAGAACATCCTGAAATACCTGAAAAGGACTAAGGATATGTTTCTCATATATGGAGGTGACAAAGAGCTCATCGTAAATGGTTACGTTGATGCAAGCTTTGACACTGATCCGGACGATTCTAAATCGCAAACCGGATACGTGTTTACATTAAACGGTGGAGCTATCAGTTGGTGCAGTTCTAAACAAAGCGTTGTGGCGGGATCTACATGTGAAGCAGAGTACATAGCTGCTTCGGAAGCAGCAAATCGAAGGAGTCTGGATGAAGGAGTTCATATCCGATCTAGGTGTCATACCTAGTGCATCGGGTCCAATGAAAATCTTTTGTGACAATACTGGTGCAATTGCCTTGGAAAAGGAATCCAGATTTCACAAGAGAACCAAGCACATCAAGAGTGCTTCAATTCCATCCGGGATCTAGTCCAGGTGGGAGACATAGAGATTTGCAAGATACATATGGATCTCAATGTAGCATACCCGTTGACTAAGCCTCTTCCACGAGCAAAACATGATCAGCACCAAGCTCCATGGGTGTTAGAATCATTACAGTGTAATCTAGATTATTGACTCTAGTGCAAGTGGGAGACTGAAGGAAATATGCCCTAGAGGCAATAATAAATAGTTATTATTTATTTCCTTATATCGTGATAAATGTTTATTATTCATGCTAGAATTGTATTATCCGGAAACATAATACTTGTGTGAACACTAAACAAACTAAACGTCACTAGTATGCCTCTACTTGACTAGCTCGTTAATCAAAGATGGTTATGTTTCCTAACCATAGACATGTGTTGTCATCTGATCAACGGGATCACATTATTAGAAGAATAATGTGATTGACATGACCCATTCCATTAGCTTAGCACCCGATCCGTTTAGTATGTTGCTATTGCTTTCTTCATGACTTATACATGTTCCTAGACTATGAGATTATGCAACTCCCGTTTGCCGGAGGAACACTTTGTGTGCTACCAAACGTCACAACGTAACTGGGTGATTATAAAGGAGCTCTACAGGTGTCTCCAAAGGTAAATGTTGGGTTGGCGTATTTCGAGATTAGGATTCGTCACTCCGATTGTCGGAGAGGTATCTCTAGGCCCTCTTGGTAATGCACATCACATAAGCCTTGCAAGCATTGCAACTAATGAGTTGGTTGCGAGATGATGTATTACGGAAACGAGTAAAGAGACTTGCCGGTAACGAGATTGAACTAGGTATTGAGATACCGACGATCGAATCTCGGGCAAGTAACATACCGATGACAAAGGGAACAACGTATGTTGTTATGCGGTCTAACCGATAAAGATCTTCGTAGAATATGTGGGAGCCAATATGAGCATCCAGGTTCCGCTATTGGTTATTGACCGGAGACGTGTCTCGGTCATGTCTACATTGTTCTCGAACCCGTAGGGTCCGCACGCTTAAGGTTTCGATGACAGTTATATTATGAGTTTATGAGTTTTGATGTACCGAAGTTAGTTCGGAGTCCCAGATGTGATCACGGACATAACGAGGAGTCTCGAAATGGTCGAGACATAAAGATTGATATATTGGACGGCTTATATTCGGACACGGAAGTGTTCCGGGTGATTTCGGAGAAAACCGGAGAGCCGGAGGGTTACCGGAACCCTACCGGGAGTAGTAATGGGCCATATGGGCCTTAGTGGAGAGAGAGAAGGGCGCCAGGGTGGGCCTGCGCGCCTCCTCCCCCCTTGGTCCGAATTGGACTAGGAGAGGGGGGCGGCGCCCCCCTTTCCTTCTCCCTCCCCACTTCTTTCCCCCTCCTAGTAGGAGTCCTACTCCTACTAGGAGGAGGACTCCTCTGGCGCGCCTATAGGGGCCGGCCGGCCTCCTCCCCTTGCTCCTTTATATACGGGGGCAGGGGGCACCCCTAGACACACAGTTGATCCACGTGATCATATTCTTAGCCGTGTGCGGTGCCCCCTTCCACCATAGTCCTCGATAATATTGTAGCGGTGCTTAGGCGAAGTCTTGCGACGGTAGTGCATCAAGATCGTCACCACGCCGTCGTGCTGACGGAACTCTTCCCCTACACTTTGCTGGATCGGAGTCCGGGGATCGTCATCGAGCTGAACGTGTGCTAAAACTCGAAGGTGTCGTAGTTTCGGTGCTTGATCGGTCGGGCCGTGAAGACGTACGACTACATCAACCAAACGCTTCCGTTGTCGATCTACAAGGGTACGTAGATCACACTCTCCCCTCTCGTTGCTATGCATCACCATGATCTTGCGTGTGCGTAGGAAATTTTTTGAAATTACTACGTCCCCAACAAATAGCGCATGCTTCAATTCCTCCTCCGCAGAACGACAAACATTACACTGGCGAACATCTGCAATGTGTCGATAGTTGAGAGTTGTTTCATCTGGAAGAATGCCACGAAGCACTCTCCACCAGAACACTCTTACTTTTGGGATAACATTCAGCTTCCATAAGGATTTCCACAACTGTTGCTCATCCGATGAGGTTTCGGTAGCCATCCCTTCCTCTAGAGCCAAACGCTCGTTCTGAGTCACGAGAGCACGGTACGCCGTCTTTACAGTGTAGTTACCTGATATGTCAAAAGCCCAAGCAAGAAAATCATCACCACTGCCTTGCCTGATAGGAATATTAAGTATGGCCGCGGCATCTTGAGCCGTGAAATTATCCCTGATCAGCTTGATCTTCCAAGACCAACTCCACGTGTCTATGAGGTCTGAAACCCTCTCAATGTTTGTACTTGTAGGTCTTGGAGTTGGAGTCATTGTAATCGTACCTGGGATCCACTTGTCCTCCCAAACCGATATAGTAGAACCATCTCCCACTCTGGAGATCAAGCCTGTTTTCAAGGTGTCCCTTCCCGCCACAATCTCCTTCCAAGTTGCCGAGGCTGACTTGGGAACTGGAGCGTGCATGAAATCGGTATCCGGAAAGTAACGGCCCTTGAGTACTCTCGCACAAAGCGAATTTGGGTTGGTGATGAAACGCCACCCATGTTTGCCCAACATAGCTAGGTTAAACAGATGCGGGTCTCAAAACCCCATCCCACCCTCGCACTTGGGTTTAGATAACTCCTTCCAGGAAACCCAATGCATTGATTTTTTATCAAGAGAGCTACTCCAAAAATATTTTGCCATGGGAGAAGTGAGACTCTTGCAAACTTTCTTGGTAAGAAGGAAAGTGCTCATGGGATAAGTGGGAATAGACTGAATTACAGACTTGAGCAATGTTTCTCGTCCAGCACATGCAAGCAATTTTTCCGACCACCCTTGCATCTTCCCACGAGCTCTCTCACTAATATGATCAAAAGTACCACTGGTGATACGTCCAACCGCAGTGGGGAGCCCCAAGTATCTCTCACTGAAAGCCTCGACTTGAATATTCAAGGTCGACTTCAAATCTTGCCTGATGGTGTCCGGGGTATTGGTGCTGAAATAAATAAAGCTTTTGTCCCAGTTCACACACTGGCCCGAAGCATCACCATAGATCTTCAGAATTTCGTTCAGACGAAAAGCACTGGCAGCGCTTGCATTAATGAAGATTAGATTGTCGTCTGCAAACAGCAAATGAGAGACCCAGGGTGATCTATAGCTCACTCTTAGTCCCCGATCAATGTATCCATCATTGTAAAACTTCAATAATGAGGAAAAACCTTCTGCACAAAGCAAAAACAGGTATGGAGAAACTGGATCACCTTGTCGAAAACCCCGAGATGGGGTGAAGAATGGAAGAAGCTCTCCATTAACCTGAACCGAAAAACGAACCTAGGTGACACACTTCATTATCAGGCGAACGAAATTAATACTGAATCCCAGACGAGACAAAATCGCCTCGAGGTAATGCCACTCCACCCGATCGTAAGCCTTCATCATGTCTAGCTTGACTGCACAAGAGAAGTTCTTCCCTTTCTTCCTTCTTCTCATCGTATGTATACTTTCATATGCAACAAGTACATTGTCCGTGATGAGACGACCAGGAACAAAAGCGCTCTGCTCTTCACTAATAATATCATCCATGATGTATCGCAAGCGATTAGTAATAACTTTGGCCGCGATCTTGTAAAGGACCGGGCACAAAGCAATAGGACGATATTGTGAGATCGACTGTGGGTGTCGTACCTTGGGAATAAGAGTGATGCTGGTATCGTTCAATCCCGACGGTAACTCGCCCCCATTCAGAAAATCTAGTACTGCCAAAGTCACGTCATTGCCGAGCAAGTCCCAATGCCGCTGATAAAACCCTGCAGTAAAGCCGTCAACACCAGGGGCCTTAGATGGAGCCATTTGGAACAAAGCCACTTTGACCTCATCTGCGGTGTATGGCTTGGTAAGATCATCATTCATGCCCTGAGTCACTTTGACGGGCACATGAGATAATAAGTCGCTAGCCTCAGAAAAACCTTGCGTTTGATACAAGTTCTGGTAGAAAGCTAGCACCTCGGCCTTGCCTCTCTTTCAGTTTCACATATTGTACCGTCTGCACGCCGTAAAGCCATGTATCTTGTTCATTCTCTTGCGCTGGGCAGCTTGTGCCTGAAAGTAGGAAGTGTTCCGATCGCCCTCGAGGAGCCATGGAACCCGTGAACGCTGGCGAAGCCACACCTCCTCTTGGTATAGCGCTTCCTTCAGCTTCTTTACAGTACTTTTCTCCTCATCTGTTGGTCCCACCCCCATGGTAGAGCACCTGATGCGGTCTAATCTCTTTTGAAGTTTTCCTGACCGTGCATGCCAAGCAACCAAATTCCTTTGAACCCCATGGCTCAAGAATAGACCGGAGGGACCCCAAGGCCGATGCAATCCCCTGGAGCCCTGGCGTGTGTTGAATTCCCCGCCAAGTATCACATACCAGGCGATCGTAATCCGAATGCGTCTGCCAAACGTTCTCATAACGAAACTGTCTCTTAGCCCGTGGCCCGTAAGATAGCATATCCTTAATCTCAGCTACGACAAAACAGTGATCAGACTCAATAGAAGGGGAGATGTCTGACCCGTATATGTTGAAAAAGTAGCTGAAAATCTTCATTCCCAAAAGCTCGGTCTAGGCGTGCCTTTACATTTGCTGCACCTGCTTGCTGGTTGTCCCACGTATATGGTGTACCCGACCAGCCTAAATCTTGCATGGAAACCTCATCCATAACAGTCCGAAACGCTCGCATGTGTGTTTCCGATCTTGCTCTTCTGCTAAAGTGTTCGGATGCATAGAGAGTTTTATTAAAATCCCCCATACACAACCATGCTACATGGGGTATAGCAAAGAGAGTGCGCATGAGCTGCCAGCTTTCACCACGATCTGAAGCTCTCGGCGCCCCGTAAAAACCAGTAAACCTCCAATACCGAAGCACTCTGATGGTTACTATGAACCACCACATCAATGTGACACTTGCTGAAATTTTTCAACTCAACAGTCACATCACGTGACCAAAACAGACCAATGCCACCACCTAGGCCGACACTGTCGACTGCAAAACACCCTCCAAAACCGAGGGTAAACTTCAAAGCCTCAACTCTTTTAGCTTGAATTTTTGTTTCCATCACAAAGAGAAGAGTGGGTCCTTCTATGTAACGCCCTCGATGCGGCTATATCTCCCACGTGTCGAAGCACGACTTAGAGGCATAACCGCATTGAAAGCAATGTCGCAAGTGAGGTAATCTTCAAACAACCCATGTAATACATAAGGGACATTCCGATCAGAGATCCTGGTTCTACAAGACATCGACAAGTTGGCTTACAAATCGCCACTTCACACAAACCTCGATTTGCCCCGAGGTGGCCCCGCAGTCTGCTCGGTCGGACCAACATCGTAATAAGGGAAAGAGATACATGTGCTTACAATCGCCACTTCACACAAATACAAAAACTACCACCAATACATCAAGGTCCGACTACGGAACCAAAATAAAAGAAGACTCCAAATGCTACAAGATCCCCGATCGACCCCAACTGGGCTCCACTACTGATCAACTTCAAACGAAACAACACAAAGGACAGTCTTCATCGAGCTCCTCCTGAGCTTGGTTGTCTCATCTGCACGGTCATCGGCACCTGCAAACTGTTTTGGAAGTATCTGTGAGTCACGGGGACTCGCAATCTCACACCCTCGCGATCAAGACTATATAAGCTTATGGGTAAGGTAAAGGTATGAGGTAGAGCTGCAGCAAGCGACTAGCATATATGGTGGACTACCATACGCAAATGAGAGCGAGAAGAGAAGGCAAAGCACGATCGAGAAACTATGATCAAGAAGTGATCCTAGTGCAACCTACGTCAAGCATAACTCCAACACCGTGTTCACTTCCCGGACTCCGGCGAGAAGAGACCATCACGGTAACACACACAGTTGATGCATTTTAATTAAGGTCAACTTCAGGTTTTCTACAACCGGACATTAACAAATTCCCATCTGCCCATAACTGCGGGCACGGCTTTCGAAAGTTCAAATCCCTGCAGGGGTGTCCCAACTTAGCCCATGACAAGCTCTCACGGTCAACGAAGGATAAACCTTCTCCCGAGACATTCCGATCAGACTCGGTATCCCGGTTCTACAAGACAACTTCGACAATGGTTAAAACAAATCCAGCAACACCGCCCGAATGTGCCGAGAAATCCCGATAGAGCTGCACATATCTCGTTCTCAGGGCACACTCAGATGAGACTCTATGAGTAAAACCAAACCCTCGAGTTGCCCGAGGTGGCCCCGCAGCAGCTCGTCGGACCAACACTCAGAGGAGCACTGGCCCGGGGGGTTAAAATAAGATGACCTGACGAAGGACCCCAAGGGAAAAGAAGGCTAGGTGGGCAAATGGTAAAACAAGGTTGGGCATTGCTGGAGGAGTTTATTCAAGGCGAACTGCCAAGGGGTTTCCCATTATTACCAACCGCGTAAGGAACGCAAAAATCCGGGAACATAACACCGATATGGACGGAAAACTAGGGCGGCAAGAGTGGAACAAAACACCAGGGCATAAGGCCGGAGCCTTCCACCCTTTACCAAGTATATAGATGCATTAATTAAATAAGATATATTGTGATATCCCAACAAGTAAACATGTTCCAACAAGGAACATCTCCATGTTCCAACAAGGAACAAACTTCAATCTTCACCTGCAACTAACAACGCTATAAGAGGGGCTGAGCAAAGCGGTAACATAGCCAAACAACGGTTTGCTAGGACAAGGTGGGTTAGAGCTTGGTTTAACAATATGGAGGCATGATAAGCAGTGTAGGTATCGCAGCATAGGCCATAGCAAAAGAGCGAGCAACTAAGCAAGCAAGAATAGAAGTGATTCGAGGGTAAATCATCTTGGCCTGAAATCCCGCAAGGAAGAAGAAACGAGTCCATGAAGAAGACAAACGGACGTAGACGACGGGTCTCACAAACGCGACGTTATCGGACCAACCGAAAGCAACACCGGAAGAAAGCAAACAACATAGTAAACAACCACCACATAGACATGGCATGATGCACAAATAAGTATGATGCATGTCCGGTTTAAAGAGGGCATGGCATGGCAAAGTGCACAAGCAATCCTACAAATTAAGTGGAGCTCAATATGCATCGGGATGCATATTGACAAAACACCACATTAATTATTTAGTTCTCTCCGGTTAGGTACTCAACAAATTTAAATGTTGGTTAACCTAACAAGAGGTGAAGCATAAGAAAACTATACCCATTTAAATGGGGCCGGATATAACAAACAACAAATCCGGTAAATCCCCATATGCATTAGTAATTTGGTGCAACAACAATCTAAACATTTTAATTGTTGTTATCATGATGCGGATAACATGAACAAGATTATGCAATTTTTATTAAAAGTTGACAAGAGCATTATGAAACATTTGTCACCGTGGTAGAAAGGAAAGGGGTGCCACGGCAACGATAACGAAAACGGTGCCACGACAGCGTTCCGGTTCCGGTAACTCGATTGAGACGTCGGTGCAAAAGAAAGTGTGACGGGAGCGTGCAAAAGAGGGAAGGTGGGGTGCTCCCGGTTACCGGGTTCCCACATGACGGTGACAAGGTAAAATAGGGCAACGTGCACCGACAAATCGAGCACAGTGCAAGCACGAGCATCTCATACATCGCAAGCATTCGTTCAAGGACGTCGTCTCGGGGTTATACCTTCGAAGCATGCATTATCGGAACGGATCGAGTTCGGCGGTAGGGGTACACGTGTCGAAGGGGAAGTAGTTGTTCACGGGGTCGCCGTGGGAAGTAGCGGTTCACGCGACGGTAGTTGAACTTGACATTTGCGTTACACGGGTCTTCGGCGACGGTCGTCGTACATGGTTCGGAGTGGTACTTGCTTCTTCGGACTTGTCGGTCTCGATTCTTGCGACGGTAGCAGTATACGTCTCGTTTTCGGAGAGGTACTTGGGGTCATTTGAACTTGTCGGTCTCCTCATCTCGAAGGGGTGCTTGGCGTTTCCGAGATCTTTGGCCGTAGTGGTACTTGATGATACGGGTAGTCGAACTTGATGAAAAACGGGTCTCCTCGGGGACTTGATGCATCCGAAATCTCCGGGTTTGTAGTAGTACTTGACGAGGGTGGTGCTTGGAGAAAAACCTAGACGGTCTTGATGTTAATAGCCACAAGCGGGGGTGCACGGAGGATGCATCTTGCATTCCTCACGGAGGTGGTCTTGACCATGGCGTTTGACTGAATTCGAGCCCACGGGGACAAGCTGGCGAGCTACTGCTGCTGTTCGAGATGAATCAGGGGCCCGGGTCAGGCGAAGCGGAGGCATCGGCTGACGAAGAGGATTCTGGCGAGGACAACGTTCTCCAGCAAGGTAGCGACGGACTTGGGGTGCAGGGGTGCTGAGGCGCTGAGCTGCAGCTGTTCGCTGCAGAGAGAGGCAACCAGGGGACGCGAGGAGGTCGGGAACACGGGGAGGTCGAGGACGGTGGCGCTGCAGCATGGAGGCACGGCGGACGAAGCAGGGAGGCAGGGGAATGGGATGGCGCTTGGCGGCGGTCAACAACGACACCGGTGGTGGGCGGACTTGCGAGTGGAAGGCGAAGTAGCGGTCTCGTGGCACCGGGAATGGGTGCGGAAGGAGGCGTAGGGGTCGCGGGCTCCTGGTGGAGGTTGGCGGCGGCGTCGCAGGCCGGCGGGGCACTTGAGGGCGTGGGGCGGTGCAGAGCTCCTGCGGCAGGAGATGAACAGCTCGGCTCGAGCTTGAAGGGGAACGAGGCAGTGGCTGACGAAGACTCTGCTCCAGCGGGCGTGCGGCTTCCGGCGGAGCTCGGGCTCCCGGTGAGGAAGACGAACGGAGAGGAGGAGAGATGGGGATCGAGGAGATGGGGTTCGGGCGAGAGGACTCTGGCGGCGCGAGGGAAGATGCGAGGGAGTGGGAGATGGGGATCGAGGGAGAGGGCTAAGGCTGCTAGGGTTAGGTCCGGTGCGGGTTGGGCCTGACCGGCTAGAGTGGGGAGGCCCAAGTGGGCTGGCTGATGGGCTTAGAGGTAAATGGCCGGCCTAGCTCCCTCTTCTCACTCCTCTTCTCGCCCTTTTCAAAACAGAAAAAATAAAGAGAAATAAAAAGGGAAGAAAAGAAAGGTTAGAGAAAGAGTTTGGGCACAGGGATAATTTTCACGGGCTCGTAAAAATGTGCACGGTCCACAAAAAATAGGGGAGACATGATTGAAAGATGTCATTCAAACACATTTGAATTTAATTCAAATGGGTTTGAACTAGGGCTTGGTTATAGAAGTGTCCAAAAATGTTGAGGTTTTAGGAGGAGCCTCGATAAAAGAGATGAGAGATATTGGCAAGGTTTGAAGGTCAAACTCGAAGAGGAATAGACATGAGGAATTATTTGCACCTGTGTTACGATGATTCCAAAATAATGGAATATTTATAATAGCTCCTTAAATATTAGGAGGATAAAGTTATAAAGAGAAGTCACTCTTCCCTCGATTTAAATGGATCGGAGATCCATACAATTTATTTAGTTGAGCTAAGAAAAAGAAATGACATGATGGCATGATGACATGATGCAATGCACACGATGCAAAGATGAATGCAACAGACGAAACAAATCACACAACGAATCTCGGAAACCCTGGAAGGACTCTGAAGCTCCGGTCTTGGGGCGTCACATTCTAGCTTCACTATACTGCGAAGCTCGCGAACTGCCTCGGGGTTCCCAAGCCCCCGGCAGTTCCAGCTCAAGCATGTCATTATATCGGGCAGGACCGCGGCGCGGTCTCTGCCGAATTCTCTGGAGTGGGCTTCTTTTTCTTTGGGTCCCGTACAAAGTCATCACCTTCCACTTCATTGCTAGCAGAAGTCTCACCATCCTTGCCAACAGTATCACCTCCATTGGCTGTACTCGGTTCCCCATCTGTGAGCAACAAGGTTTTCACCACCGGTCTGTATACTTGGTTCGGAGCATCTTTCCTCTTTGGTGGAGGCCTGTGCTTAATCGGGGAAATAACCTCTTCCCTCGGCTCCTTATTGGTGCTTGAGTTTCTAGTCGTTGGCTTGTTGCTGGCACCCTTCTATGGATCCTTAGAAGAATTATCACTACTCGGTGACTTCCGGGACTCGTCAGGAGCTCGTAATTTTGGGCCGAACGGGAGCTCTCCCTTCTCGTCCCTAGAACCAGGAGTTGGGCAATACAAGTCTGAGTGCCCTAACCTACCACAGGAGAAACAGAAGTAAGGTATATTTTCATACTGGATATCGTACATATCTACCTTCTCCCTCCTGGCAGAGTCTATCAAGATCCAACGCCTGATCGGCTTTGCAACATCGATGGAAATTCTCGCTCGCAGAAACCCACCATTGTGGTCAAATTTAACTGAAAGAGCGTTCTTGTCTATCTGTTGAGCTATTGGTTTCCACCATGCCTCTTCACGCAAATTGTATGGCAGGTTAACAACCCTAGCCCATACTTGCAACTTATCAAACTTCACCTCATCCGGCCTCATGCAGTCATCAAATTCCGCTAGCACCACCACATTCTTATTGATATGCCATGGGGATCCCCCCCAAACACGATCCCTATCTCTCTGGTTCTCAAACTCTGCCACAAAGATGTTAATCCCGGCAGATCTGAACTGAAGACCTCGTGGATTTCCCCATGCCGGACGCAGGGCGTTGGTGATAGTCTGTATATGGAGTTGATTACGGTGTAGCACCTTACCAGCCAACAACCACTTCCCCGGTCCGTCCTCGATGCGATCATCAAGTATCAAAGGAGTAGCCTCTTTCTCGGAGATATCAAGTTTCCCTAAAGCTTCCTCCAGTTGTTTCCTGGCCGCGCGGCCCGCCAAAGGGTCGCTCTCCGGCGCCGCCCCCGCCGCAGAGGTGGATCCTGCCATGCGCAAGTACTCCCCTTCGACGGATTTCTCGCACCGGCGATAGATCACCGGACGAAGGCTGTTTCCACGTCCAAACCCTAATCGCCTCCAGCGCCGCCAGAGGTTTTAGGGTTAGGGGAAAAAACTTAGAGCGTAGGGCTCTCAGAAAACCGCCGTTTGACTAACCGTTTGCGAAAGCCATCGGTATTTGGTACTACGAACGTAATGTTTTTTTTTTGCCGATAGCACCAAACGCACGGTTGGGAGTCGTCTGGCGCGAAATGTGACAGGCGGGGCCCGCTGTCAGGGCCGACAGCGCCGACACGGCACCAAAACCCAGCGTCGTCAATGAAATGTCAAAGCACCACGCACGAACACGAGTGCCGTTCATCGATCGAGTCAATACAGAACGTTCGAGTGGCGCACGTACGGCCACTGCCAGTTTTGCGACCCGTTAGGTCGCGTCGCGTGCGTTGGCAGCAGACCGCGACCGGGCACGCTGGCTGCCCTGAGCCGGAAGCAACGGGGCACACGGCCGGCGGTGGATCGCTGGCCGGCCGCGCGAGACGCCAAGCCGCCGGTCCCCGCGGGCATGCATGCATATGCACGCACCGAGCCGACGTTTGTTGCCGTCCCGCGTCCACGAGATGTACAGCGCGCTCTAATCTGTCGGAACCTACCTGCTCTGCCAGGTCCGGACTTGCGTCGTCAACTGCCAAGACAAAATCACCAGTCAGTCTGGCGAGTTCGTTGTTGTACAGTATTTTGGAGGGGTCAACGAGTCGACAACGGCAACAGTCTCTCCGCATGAGCGCTGATTGTGAATGGGTTGGGCAGCTAGCTCGGGATGAAGTTTTGCCGTGTGTGTACATATGAGCATCTTCGAAAACTACGCCTCACAGACATCATGCAGTCCGATGAAAACGTCCGTCTCTCACTAAACGAATAAAGTCTAAAAGTCTGAAATAAATTCAGAAGCATACGCGTATCCATGCAAGTCTAGGACTTGAAACCAGCAGCTTTCATCGCGCGAAATTGTCTTACATACAATTTTTCTCATCCGATTCTGTACGACAAGAGAGAGGCTTGATTCAATCTGATGTGGCCCACAAGCACAGATTAGTCTTATCGTACACAACTTCGGATGAATTTTCATCGTACGTGTAGCAACACTCTTCATCACGGGGATCGTCGATCTAACCATCCTCAGTTCATGATCCCACATTAGCCGCGATTTTTAGCTTCCCTCAACAAAAGAAAAAAAACTGTGATTTTAGAAGAAAAGGCACACATTGCATCGAGTAACCAACGCGCAATTAAAATTTGCAAAAGTGGGTTGGAAATTCAACCAAAAGGTGGCCGTCTTTTTCACCTTTTCGCCCGTTTCCCTTCGAGAAATCAATCCTTTTTACCTGCTCCCCCGCATCGCTTCAAAGCCAAGCGAACCAAACCGTATCACGCCCCACGGCCACGCCACGGCCAAAAGGCCAAGCCAAACCGCGCGCGCGCGCGGCCTCGCCTCGCCTCCCCTCCCGCACGGCCGCATAGATCCAATGCCGGTTGCGCCAGCGCCAATGGCGACTCCCATTCGCACGCGCCGCTAGGCCCGAGCCCGCGCGTCTGCGGTGGTGGCGGCCATGGCGTCGCCGCGCCGGAATGCCTCCCGTGGGGCGGCGGCGGCGGCGGCGGGGCGGGATGGGGCTCAGTCGGACTCGCCGACGTACACCACCGCGACGCCCCGGTCGCGGTTCGCGGTGGAGTTCTCGCCCGAGGCGTTCGACGAGCCGGGGGCCGGGGAGGCGCCGTCGGCCAAGGAGAGCGTCACCGCCACCGTCCGCTTCCGGCCGCTCAGGTTTGCTTCGGCTGCACCACCGCGTACGTGGTTTGGCTGGGTTTTGGATTCGGGCAATGTGGAGTGACCCTGCTGGTGGTTTTGTTTGTGTGTGTGTGTGTGTGTGTGTGTGTGTGTGTGGAAGTTCGCGGGAGATTCGGCAGGGGGAGGAGATCGCGTGGTACGCGGACGGCGAGACCATCGTGCGGAGCGAGCACAATCCCAACATCGCCTATGCCTATGGTATGTAAACTGAGTGATTGATGACGAGACTCACTGAATTTGAAGTGTCGGAGAATCAGTGGAACGCTTGCGGACGGCAAGCAGTAACAGAACAATAATTGCTACCTTCTGAACAATGACACAATTCTGGTGCTCTGCATATATGCTAGACAGCTGGAGTAACAGCGTAACACAATAGATAAATTATACAGCAATGTTGATATATAACTGTGTAGGCAGAGTATTCAATGGAATCATCAAATGTTTCTTCTTGAAGTCAGTACCGAAGCCGTATTCATAAGTGACAACAACAAAGTTCTGTTGTCAATTTCAAATTTCTTTTCTAAGTGGCTAATGGGAGGTTTTACAACCAGATCGTGTGTTTGGACCAACTACGACAACACAACAGGTATATGATGTTGCGGCTCAACATGTTGTCAGTGGTGCCATGCAAGGAATAAATGGTACTGATCATGTATACTCTTGTTCCTCTGCTTTCTGTTTTGTAAAGGATTCTTGTTGGGCTACATATTGGTGTTCTCTTGGTAATTTGTTAAATGTTGCACTAGTTTATCTGAATGCAAAATTGCTTTGGGGTAATTTATGAGCATCACTGTAGTCTGTCAGGTTGAACTCAATAAATTACTGATTCATGTGAAAGTTCATTTATTCATATTAGTCTTCAGTGGTGAACTTAGGATGCCATTACACAATTACTGCTCTCAATTGCTGGGGAGGAATGATAAACTTCCCTTTTGTTTTCACTGTCACTCTGTCAGGTACAATATTTGCATATGGGGTTACAAGCAGTGGGAAGACACACACGATGCATGTACGTACATTTGTAGCAAGAAGCTTGTTTTAGATACCATCCTTCCTCAAAAATTCATGGAATCCCAGTCTTGTGCTTGGGCAATGCTATGCAGCCCGAATTGTTTGACATACACCTTTTGCTGAGATGTAGAGTTTGTTCTTCTAATCATCAGATGTGTAACATAGCATTTTGTTTTCAGTTTTCATTATAACTAGTGATGATAACCATGTATGCCCTTTTCTCTATACAAACATTAAACTATAATGTGTATATGCCAAACATTTTTGATTTCTTCACATACACTTGCGCTGCGCTACAAGCAGGGAGATCAAAGATCCCCAGGGATTATACCTTTGGCCGTGAAAGATGCGTTTGGCATAATACAAGAGGTACTACTCGAATCCATACCCTATGATGATTCGACCAAATCATTGTATTGATTTGGTTTTACTTTGTAGACCCTGAATCGGGAGTTTCTTCTTCGTGTATCATACCTGGAAATTTATAACGAGGTTGGTTGTTCCCAATTCTGCATTTCATTGTGCAGCCTTGATAAATTTAATTCTAGTCAGCACCTAGGTTGGTTTGTACTCCCTGATTGTTTTCATAACACCCGCAGCTAACCAGTGTTTCTATGTCACAGTAAGATGTAACAAACTTCAGTTTAGATAACCTTAAAGCGATGGGCATGAACGTCACACATGTAAATGCAGTTTTTTTCCTGGGTTCTTAACACAGTATTTATTTTGCTTCTTGCTTATAGCTTAGCCTGGAATAGAAACATGCTAATAGTACTAGGAAGCATGTGAAAGAGGTTTGTTAATGATATACACAAATCATAGTAGTCGAGCCGGTATTAGTGTAGTTATGCACTGATCAGTAATGCTAAGTCTCATTTAGGCCCAACGGTGGTCATTAAGCTAAGATGAGGATGAAGCTCAACTTTTAGTTTCCTATAGGCTATAATCTGGGCCCTTTTATTTATTATCAAGCCAACCGCTGAAGAGTAAATTACAAAAAGAGAAAACCAACATAACCATGTCGTCTGGATCCTGAGTGATACTATAATCCATTTTTGTAACAATAACTTTGGCAAGTTACCAATAAAGAGTAGTTCCTGAAAGACGGAAATTGGTTGATGCAAGTGTAAAACTTACCTTTTTATGCCTACCTGGTTTTCTTACTTTTTTGCACGTACCCTGGGGAGTTACACATTTATTATCTAGGAACATGGTTTTTCTGAAATAATTTCTCCATAATATTTATTTTGAACTGAGTGACTCATTCTGAACAGTCAACTAAATGTGCATTTTTCTATAATAATTTTCTATCTTGTATTAATTGGGAGCCTCAACCTTTATAGGTTGTGAACGATCTCCTAAATCCTGCAGGGAAGAATTTACGAATTAGGGAGGATCTTCAGGTTTGAAACATCTCTTTTTCAAGTAACAGGTGTCTCTATCACACAATCTGTGTACTTTTCTAGTTAACTAGTAAATTTTAAAAGTTACTGAGATAATTCTTCTGAAATATTTTTTTACTGCTTCTAAAAGTTAATTTAACTAACTGAACACTGAACTTTCTTGAGGACTATTACTGGTTGATTGTCTCCATATAGTGTTGTCCATGGTACACAAGAATGCAGGTTGCTAAGTATTGGTCTAAGTACAGGTCATCGTTTTCCTACTCAAACATTTAAGTTAATTTAGACCACAAATTCGTGTACTTCCTGGAGTGTTTTTTCCCAACATATGAAAACTGCTTGATGGATGATGCAGGAACATGATGACATTATTTTGAAATCTTATAACACGGGCAATCACACATAAAATGCCAATTGCTTACAGCATATGCAGCACGTGACTGTCTTGAACTATATTACCGTATTTTCTTGATTATAGTTCATTCTCACAGGGAACATTTGTTGAGGGCATAAAGGAAGAAGTAGTGTTATCTCCTACCCATGTTTTGTCCCTTATTGCAGCCGGAGAAGGTTCCTTTTATTTATTTTGTTGTTTCTTTGATGTACCTTTACCAGCAAGGTTGTATGAAGAATATCAGGATATCACTATGAGTCGACAGTAGTTATGAGGATAATTCTTATCTAATAGTCTTTCGTTAATATGCCTGGAACAAACTATCATGTAACGATGTTAAATTTTGTATAAAAGTAAATCTGATGATACTTCATAAGGGAACACAGCCATTTGGATATTTCTTTCTAGCTACTGTAGAATACCCGTGGATTGCTGATATAGCACATCTGCACATGTCTAGTTCGCCATATATCAACACATCGACAGAAGAATGAGTATATTTATATATACAGATTGCAAACATGTCACTTGTTCATTTTATATTTTGGATAAACAGTATATGTTGCCTTGACTTACTAGATGGTATCCCAAATAATTTACTGCAAACATATAATCCAGGTTAATTGAAAAATGCACTATGATAAACACACAAATTGCACTTGTTGGTATACGGCTCCTCGGACTTCGTTTACTGCTGTTCTTAGGGTGAAATGCACATGCGGAACAATGTACTTATGACTTTACTGTGTTCTATTTTTTTCAGAGCATAGGCATGTTGGATCCACTAACTTTAATCTTCTAAGTAGCAGAAGCCACACAATTTTCACACTGGTAATACAAGTGATTTCTTTATGTTCATAAACTAATGATTCTGCAGTAGGCACGTCAAAGAATGTGCGCTCCGTGCAAACCTTTTTCAATGTAATTTTGTGATATTTTTGTCATAATATGTGTAGTTACATGGAAGTCTTTAACATATTTCTTTCGGCATACATCTTCTATAACTTTTCAATTTATTGTTTCACACAGACAGTAGAGAGCAGCCCCTTCTGTGAGTCTAATGAAGGAGAAACGGTTACTTTTTCGCAGCTGGTGAGATCCCCCCCCCCTCCTGTTCACAATCACTCTCATTACTCTAATTAATTGTACATATCTATATGCACGCTCCATATGCACTTGTGTCCATTTATTGCAGCATCTGAACATTATGTGCATTCATGCACCCAAAACATAATCATTTCTTAGTTTTGTCACTCATTTGCAGAACCTCATCGATCTGGCAGGTTCAGAGAGTTCAAGGGCTGAAACAACAGGAGCACGCCGGAAGGAAGGGTCTTATATCAATAAAAGTCTGCTGACTCTTGGAACGGTGGGCCTCGGTCCTGTAATCACAATTTGATGACAAGAATCTTTCCTAATATAGAGCTATAAACATGTTATGCTCATGATACTAAAATTCTATAAACTTATATATGTTGTTGCCTGCGCATTGTGTGTGTAGACCGTGGCTTTGGGATTTTATAGCCTAAACCCTGTCTATGCTCCCAATGCCACAGCTCTACATCCCTGATGTCGGTTAGTTATTTCACTTTCTAGAGGCATTTGTAAGAAAATTAGAAAGGGTTCAATGTGCACAGTGTATTAGTAACAACATCACGGAAAAACAAGACAGTGTATTAAAAATTTAGCAGAACCACTATTATTCCATTCCATGTGTATTTATTTATTTATTGTTTATAATTTTTCCTAGTGATTTAGGGCAGAAGCTGGTCAAGTCATGAGGATTAGTTGTACTTTCTTAGTTTCTTATCTAACATAATTTTTTGTGGATATTCCAGGTGATATCAAAACTGACTGACGGAAAAGCTACTCATGTTCCATTCCGGAACTCAAAATTAACACGTTTGCTGCAGTCATCCTTGAGTGGCCAAGGACGTGTTTCTGTGAGTTCTTCAGGATACTGCTTAAAAGTTATATTCTTTCATTTTTGGTATCGCAATCATTTGTGTATTGATTTTGTGCAGCTGATTTGCACGGTTACTCCAGCATCGAGCAACTCTGAAGAAACTCATAACACGTTAAAATTTGCCCACCGATCAAAGCACATTGAGATCCAAGCATTACAAAACAAGGTGGACATGCTTGCTTAACAGATTCTCCGCCTTATGTGTTTATCTCTGACTTCTTTTGTAACTGTATTCATGGTTTTCAGATTATTGATGAGAAATCTCTAATAAAGAAGTACCAAAGTGAAATTCGTCAACTAAGGGAAGAGCTAGAACAACTGAAAAGAGGGATCTTTACTGCCACTCCTTTGAAAGATGTCACAGAAGATAATATCATTCTTTGGAAACAGAAGGTGATACTTTTTTTATTGTCTCATTTAGTGCTTTATGGATTTGTTGTCTTTCACTTTATTTATCATGTTTGAAGGAAATATTTCGGTGCATCACTGATGGATTCTAAGTTCGTAACTACTTATTCATCACATGAAAAGCTAGAAGATGGTAATGTCAAGCTTCAATCTAGACTGGAACAAGAAGAAGAAGCCAAAGCTGCTTTGCTTGGCAGGATACAGCGTCTAACAAAACTAATCCTGGTTTCCACCAGAGCAACCCAGACTACTAGATCATCTCAACATCCTGGCACAAGGCGCAGACATTCTTTTGGTGAAGGAGAGGTTTGAATATTCAGATAATGTTACAAAATAATATAATTCAATCAGCTTGCATTTATCTTTTACCATGATGTCTTTTTCATTAGTTGTAATGCCTTTATTTTTCTAAAGTTTGTCTGCTAAAATTGCAGCTGGCATATCTCCCGCATAGAAGGCGAGATATTGTCATGAATAACTATAGAAATGAGCTGGTTATGCCGATGGAAGGATTTGGTGAAGCACTTGAAATGTCTCCTAAGGAGGAGAAGCAAAGTCGTAAAGGACTCCTTAACTGGTTCAAACTTCGGGTACACAAATCAGATACTTTTTAATTAACTGTATTTAAACATTATACTCCCTCCGTTCCCAAATATTTGTCTTTCTAGACATTTCAAATGGATACAACATACGGATGTATGTAGACATATCTTAGAGTGCAGATTAACTCATTTTGCTTCGTATGTAGTCACTTGTTGAAATGTTTAGAAAGACAAATATTTGGGAACGGAGGGAGTATTTAGCATGGTGAACAGTTGTGTTTTCCTTCTGATATTACATGTCAGAACCCAGCTTATATCAAGCCATATGGCCTCATAAGAATGGTTAGTT
Organism: Triticum urartu; assembly: GCF_003073215.2. Lineage (NCBI taxonomy): Eukaryota > Viridiplantae > Streptophyta > Magnoliopsida > Poales > Poaceae > Triticum > Triticum urartu. The sequence continues at coordinate 121,651,884 of NC_053028.1, forward strand.
TAGACAATGTGGTGTATAGATGTAGTGCATCACAACATGATGTGCGTGGCCGTATATGTGTCATCTCAGATTCCGTGAGAAACTTTTTAGTATGGATAAGGTTATAGTTCTTTTTCCGGAGCCAAGCCAGAACGAATGACCCATCTGCTTTGTCAGAGTTCTCCTTCACTCTGATCTTTATATTTTAACTGTATGCAGAAGCGTGATAGTGGTTCTGCTACCCTGGCATGTTCTGATGGTGGTAAATCTAGTTTGACCAAATCATTCACTGCTCCTCCAACACGTCTGGAGGATGGGATTAATTTTCTATCAGAACAGAGGACGTGGAATTCTATGCTTGATGAGAATGTACCAGCTGATTTTTTGAGCGTTGATCTTGGAATTCCTTCTGACAGCTCTCCTGTAGAAGAAATACTGTCCGTACAAAGTGTGAGCACATTTTCCCTTTGTTTGCATTCCATTTAGACAAACAAAATGGGTTGCATTTCTAAACACAAAACGAAAAAGTAGGAGAAATACAGAAGATGAACTTTAGCAGACTGGGAATCAAAGCAAGTAATTGATATAAGTAGTCTAGTGCAAGCGTGCGTAGATAGCCTAAAAGCATGTTATCGTTTCACATAATCTGCTCTATTGTATGGCTCAGGTCAGCAGAAAAAGTGAAATCTTAGATGATGTTGATCTACTGAGGGAGCAGTTAAAGATTTCGTCAGGGGAGGCTGTGCTCCACGCAAACGTTGTAAAGCACCTCACAGAGGAAGCTGGAATAAGCGGAATGAACAAACAGATTGAGGTAAACCTCTCCCTGGTACACTTTTCGCTATTTTATTAGCACACTTGTTCTTCAAAATTGTGCCTTTGTCTGAAGATGGAAAAGATGGCCAATGATGAGATTAAATGCAAGCGGCAGATAATATCTTTGGAAAATCAAAATGTTCATTCAGTGTTAGACAGTCAAGAAAAGCTTGACACTTCAAAACTTTCATCGGTAATGTTTATGTGCACTATATGCGGTTTTGATCTTGCTCTTTTGATATGCATACATAACAGACTATTTCATTGTCTTCAGTATTACACTAAGATACTTAAGCAACTCAATGAGAAGGCCTTTCAACTTGAGGTATGGAGGCGTTCTACTGAATCTTTCCTCTTTTATTCTCTTCTTAATACAAATGTGACCAGTTTTGCTGCATGTTATGAATACTGTTTGATGAAGCTCAACCCTCTCTCGAAAAGAGCTATTTCAGCTTTTTATCAGAAAAATGGAATGAGCACTAAAGTTAAGGTATTTGAAACTACAAATTGCAATTGTCAGGTACAAAATTGTCCACATTAGCATATACTCCAAAAGAGGGGACACATACATGAAAACCAAAGTATTCCGAATTTCTGTAGTAAAACCATACTGAATCCATTGCGTTTTGAATTGGTGTAGTATTGTTGGGAAGGAGCACTGAAACTAGAAATTTTGATGCAGCGATTCCAAATTTTCAGTTATGTACTGGTGTTCTCTCACCCAAAACTGTATTTCCTTCACAAGAGAGCACCCCTTTGTTTACCCAAGTTGGCCTGCTATATGCTCATCCTCTCTTATTGAACTGTATGGCTGGTAACAAAAAAAGTTTGTATGTTGAATGTGCTGCTATAAGTTTCTTTCAGTTATTGCAAGGTCATTTTCTGTATGTACTGCAGGTGAAAACAGCAGATAACAGGATACTGGAAGACCAGCTAGAGAAAAAGGTTATATTTGATTATATGTTTAGAAATAAGCGCAAAAGTTTGTAACTTACAAGTTTTCTTTATCAGGCAATCGAATGTGAAGAGTTGCGAGAAACGGTTGTTTACTTGAAAGAACAGATCGTCCAAGCTCTTCAAATTGACGAGTTTTTACCAGAAAGAATCAGATTGCAGCAGCAAACAGGCATCGGCCATGACGTTGGATCGCAAGTTCATAATGATAATCCATTATCCAGTGATGTGTCTGAAAAGCCACTGGAAAACACATCACAGGTTTGGCTTGTCTCTACACTCTGGTCCATCATCCTTCCGTTCAGATGCAAGTCCAGTTTTCCTATCCTCTGAACTGAAGCCTATATAGCCCGGTGCTTGGCACATGTATTCTGTTTGTCATGCATCTGATGATAAGATTGGCCTAGATGACATTATACCTTTTGCCCTTTGCTTGTCATGATACTGCACGTACACTTGTCATGTCCTTAGTTATTGCTAATTAGCAATACAGTTTTTAGTTTTCTTCAAATCCAATATAATCCTGCAAATTAGTGCTTCAAAACAGGGCATCACACAATTAGCCTGTCGCGGATGCTGCTCTTCCATTTATCTAATACGGCACATTACCTCTTTTTAGTTTATACGTTACTCATTTAGCTAGTTTATGTGATTGGGGACCAAAAGTATATATGGTGCTCTTATGTTACTTGTATTCCTCTTCAGTCAGAGATCGGCGAACTGAAGCAGAGATTGTGCGAACTGACTGAAGCCAAAGCTCAGCTAGAGGCCCGTAACCAGGAACTTCTGGAGGAAAGCACGTACGCCAAGGGCCTGGCCTCAGCCGCGGGTGTGGAACTGAGAGCACTTTCTGAAGAAGTCACCAAGCTCGTCAAGCAGAACGAGAAGCTCGCCGGCGAGTTGGAGTCGGCGAGAAACTCGACTCCACGAAGAGCAAGCCATAGCCCGAAGGCAGCTCGAAAGGGCGGCCACATCGAACGGCACGAACCGGGTGGTAAAAGGGACACGAACTCAAGCAGCCAGAGGGAGCAAGCTCTGGAGGCCATGCTCGCGGAGAAGGACCAGAGAGAAGCTGAACTTCAGAAGAAAATCGAGGAGTCGAAGCAGAAGGAGGCGTTCCTGGAGGGCGAGCTCGCAAATATATGGACCCTGGTGGCGAAACTGAGGAAGGCTGAGGGAAATTGCGAAGATGATTCAGATGCCATACACACGATTGTATAGTGGACCACAAGCCACGACCCTCGAGATTATCCAATTGATGATGGTAGCGATAGTCGTTTGTATATATATGATCACCCGATCTTCGGTACGTGTGTTGTGCTTGCAGGTTGTGGGGGTTTTGTGTGTAAGAGAACTGTACCTGTACCATGGTGTGAATGAGTTTGTATATTTGTGGAATACTCGTTTTTAGTGCAAATCAGTGGGTATCGTGATGCAGGTTTTATGCCTATGCTGTGATGATTGTATTGCACTTTAGCTACAATGTCAGTCAGCTGAATTTCAAATTCGAGTCAGTTGATTTTGAATGAAGGAGAAGGAAGGGCCTTGCCTGAGAGAAAGAAAAGGCTCGCCATCATCATCCCATTTTCTATCTTAGGGCTTAGGGTGGGGCTTTGCCGAAGGAAAAAAATGGACGTTGGCGGGGCTAGAGGGATGGCCGGGGGCGGCGGCAAGACCGGTGGTGGGGGTAGGTTGAGGGGAGGGCGCGACGGCGTGGCGGTGGCAGCATGAAAAATATGCGATCTGGAAAACGCATGGAGGAAGAAGGCATAATCTGGGCTGTTTGTTTTTCATCTAACACTTCAAACTGATCCAGGCCAAATTGACTGGCCCAAATCAAAATTTCAGTTCGATTCCCATTGCGGGTCTGATTGGTGACTGCAACTTTTGGTCATTGGCGACCGGCAATGTAGCGTAGTACGTGGAATGTGGTTATACGTTCAGTGTTGTGGCTTACAATCAACTTCAAACATACGAGTATGTATGGAGTATCTTGTTTCCTGTTCATCGCAAAGAAGCGTACGCGGCCCGTTTCCTTTGCCAAACACTTTTCTGGTTATCGTGTGGCCACGGGTGCGAGCTATCTCTCCTTGGTCGTCGGCCGAACCGGAGCCGCAGCTGGCCGTTGGTGGCCATCGTTATCGAACAGAGAAAGCAACGGCGACGGCTCCCATCGGTGAGGTCAGGTCAGATCACAGGGACCGCAGACTTCTTCATCCTGTGCAGTGCAAGGCAGGCAGGCAGGCACCGGCCAGGTCGTGGAAACGAGGCGCAGAGCAACTTTACAAGCGCATCTGGACAAGCCACCCTCGCCGGTCGCCGCGCCACGCCGAAAGTCCCGCTTTTGTGCACCGCGCTTACGTGCCGCCGCTGCGGTTCGTTGACGCCGCCGCCGCCATGCGTGCGTGCGTGGCGAAGCGACATTGCCCTGTAACATCGTCTACTGATCTACAGTACATACTGTGGCAGAAGTGGCAGCTTGCAAGTCAAGCCTGGTGCATGCAGTGGCTCCCTTCTTCTGTTTTTCAACGTCGATGGGGGTCATGGGGACGCAAACAGTGCGTGAAAGTGAAACATGCCGCAGGGCCGCGGTTTTCAAACTTAGCCTGCAGTGTCGTGGAGTGCAAGTTTGTAAGTTATTTGCTCTGGCTTTGGACTGGTCCGTTTCAGAGCAGCTGCAGCCTGCAGGTCAGACTTGGCGAAACCGAAACACGAAATCGCGTATACAAAACTACGGAGGCTCTGCTGATCTAGCCGTGTAACATGTTCCTTGTACTGTTTCTCGCGGGCTCGCATATACTACGTCCATGCACGGCATGCACCCCGAAAAGTTGGCGGGGTCGCCGCGCGCATGTGCGTGCGTCCGGCGACCCCCTCACCCACGATCAGGGCAGGCCGCCAAATGATTGCAGGAATAATAGTGGAGCAAGTATGCGTCTGTACACTACGCAACAGCAGCAATAATATACTCACTTTGAAGTACCAACGGAAATCGGATGATAACCGCCTTTTCCATGTACGATAATTGTAGGCGTGAGCGTAGTGAGTGCACGATCAACCGCCCAAAGGTATCATCAAAACTCAAAAGCCCCATCTGGTGACAAAGATCCCCGACTTTTGCCATCACCTAAAGTACTTGCGGCACCTATGAGGCTATGACACAGGCAAGGCACTACGGGCGACAGCGACGCCGAGGACACTTTCCAAGGACCCTCGTCGTCGTACTACCTAGCAGACGCCGTCGCCGCTCCATTGGCTCGCATAATCGTTGGGCAGCGGTAATTTACGCCGGCCCCTAGGGTCAACTACTTTGACGACCGGAACAGGCAAACAGAGACAGTGAAGGCTGGAGTGGTCGAGTGGGCGTAAAAAAACTGTTCATTTCCAACCGCCCATTTCCATTAACTTCTTAGCGGAAATATAAAATCCGTCTCTGTGTCATATTGCAATACATGCGACATGAAAAAGCAATGTAAACATCACGACGATCTCCATACGAGGCCTCCACAACCTCCATATTTGGAGGCTACGAGGTCATTTTATGATAGAGCTTCATATATTTTGGCGATCTTGATGCATATGACGGCTCTGCTAGAGTGTTCTTTGTGTGTTGATCATCATACTAGCGACTATTATGGCGATGATCAAACATATATGACACAGCTGCTATCTGTGGTGCTTAGGAGGAGGAGGTGTTGGGAAGGGAGATGTCGGCATGTCGCAGCAGATAAATGTGCTCGGAAGGAAGCAATGCAAGAGACAGAGGCACTCAGGGGAGGCATTATGCACGCATGGGCGAGCTATGAAGGGGAGGTGCCGTAGAGGAAGCGCTGCTTGCGGAGGAGCTCGGGAAGGAAGAAGGTGGCCAGGGTGGGCACAACTTGACAAGACCAAGGCATCGGCCGAGAGATACCAATTGCCCGGTTTTGGATCAGGGCCCTTGCAGAATGGCATCTAGGCAACGCCGATATGGCCGTCGCAAACGACAAGATGGCCTCTTCCCTTCCGATGATTTCTGCTCTTGACGGCTAGTTCTGTGTGAGTAGGTCAGTAGAGTGTTGGATGGCGATTATGCGGTGACATAGTGCACCGACGTCTAGGCGTCGTTGTGAAGGTGCTGGTTTAAAAACAAATTCCGACAAGAAGGCCTTACGGTTGGCTTTATTAACATCAAATAATGCTTACATCATCCGCAAGGTAACGAGAGACAAAACTAGGGGGTGAGTCCGACCACACAAATGGTGGATCAACACGTCCCTGTTGAGCTAAAGAATGAGCTACCATATCCGACTCTCTATTACAAAATTCAAAAAAGACATTCCGGAACTCATTACTTAACTATCGACATTCTTCCAGTACTGGGTCAGCAACCATAGAATAGCCTGTGTTGAGATTCATAGCATCCACAACAGCTTGATTATCCATTCGAACGACAACAGTGTGAAGACCAATCGAGAGAGCAAGCTTCAGTCCTACAACCAGAGCCGCCGCTTCTGCCGTTATCACGTCAGCAACATGTTCTAGTGCACCGGCGTCTAGGCGTCGTTGTGAACGTGATGGTTCAAAATTTTGCTCCGGGGATGATTTGTTTTCTTTACCAATGATATGGAATGAAAAAAAAAACTTTATCAAAAAACACTCTTATATTATGGGATAAGTGAAGTGCGTCATAGGTCCTCGAACTATTTCAGAGGTGTCACGTAGGTCGTCGAACTGTGAAAATCGTTATTCAGATCCTCAAAGTGCAATATGTGAGTTATCCTAGTCCTCAAACTATTTCAAAGGTGTCACGTAGGTTCTTGAACTATTTTAGAGGTGTCACATATACACACACGCTTATTACACTTTAAAGATTTTCGAGGACCTAGATGACATTTTTCATAGTTTGAGGACCTACATGACACCATCGAAATAGTTCGAGGACCTAGGATGCACTTCACTCTCAAGGAATGGAGGGAGTATTTTATTCCATCATGACATGTGGTCCTCGCAGAATTGTTTTCCAATGCGCTACGGATTTGCGGTTGCTGCGCTTTGGTAGGGATACCATCACTTGGAAGGAATCCTCTCATCCCAAGTAAAGCTACCTCTCGCGTCCCCATCATATCATATCGCCTTCAACTTCCATACCATCTCTTTTCCTGCCATATATATACACGAGCCCCTTCTCCACGACCACGACCATATTAGCAGCGCAAGCAAGAAAAAGAGGAGCCAGCAGATCAGATTCATCCAGAGATCCAGAGAAGAATCGGAACTCTTTTTCGCCAGGATTATTAGCTCTCGCAGACACGAACGATGGCGAGCGGCGGCTACGGCTACGGCGGCCCCTACTCCTCCTACCAGCCTGCGGCCGCGCCCTTCTACTACGCGCAGCGGCCGGCGAGGGGCGGCGGCTCGCGCCCGCCGCTCCACCTCTTCCTGCTGCTCGCGACGCTCCTCCTCCTCGCCGCCACCTCGCTGTACGCGCGGTGCGAGGCGGCGGTGGAGGGCATGGTCCAGCAGCTCCGGCCGCTGCTCATCCTGTCCCCGCTGCTGCTCATCGTCGCCGTGCAGCTCTGGGTGGCGACCAGCGGGGATCATCAAGGGCGAGGCGGGGGCGCACTCGCGTACCTCCTCGAGCAGGTGGCTCCGTCGGACCAGTACTACAGGAGCGGCACCTCGTACGGCCGGTGGGACGCCGGCTCGTCGCCGTGGGGCGTGGCGGTGGTGCTCGTGCTCGTCCTGATCTTGGTCTCGTACCAGTCTTCGTTCCAGGAGTGGCGGTTGTTCCCGCTGCGCGGCCGGTGAAGAGGTGCGATGAACGGCGTGAAGTTAGGCTGCGTCGGCGTGCATGGAGCTGCTTGCGTGATCAGGGCCATGGTTGGCATGAACCACTCTGTTGTGTTGTCGGAGGAGCTAGCCATGGTTGGCATGGCCTTTATAATGCCATGAATCCCTACATCTAGATGCAGGGTTCTGCTGGTTTTCATACAGCTTAGTTAGAGATGCAAGAATTTCACATGAAGCGGATTTGTTTCTCTGGTTGAATGAGCAAATATATTCTTGTTTCATCCTAAAATACAATGGGTCTTCACAACAACATAATCTCAAAATTTTAAGACATGTGTAGGCGTGTAGCACACAATAAAATTATTAAAAAGGAAAAAAATACATGACACCCAAAAGTCATGCCGAAAAGATCGACGACGCAATGCAACAACCATTAATATCAACACCACCCTTAGCGTCACCCGGAGAGTTTCTCGAACAACAACGCCTTAAGAAGAGAAATACGCACAAACGCTGTCGTTGAAGATCCAACCATGTAAACTAGATCATAGGTTTTCACCCGGAAGAGAAATTACGAGCAATCTCTGGACAATGTCTTCAACAAGAGAATGATGTGGAAACACCCGTTATGTACAATAAATGAAGATTAGACTCAGAGTTTTCACTCAAGAATTCGAGAGCATGTGCTCAAAAGGCACCACGAAACTGCACAGCGAAAATCGCTCATTCGCACAACCCTGACATAGGCATCATAACATGACCGAACATTTCCACATACATGAGATGTCGAGCAGTGTCAAGAGAAGCCACCGACTATGTATGAGGACACCCTCCACCATTGCCGGATGATCTTCACGGATCCCGCTAACCAGCCACTATGGGAGGCCGCGTGCGTTAGCCTCAAAGGGCCATTTGGTAGCCCCATGCCTTGCTTGCCATCAACAACCCGCCTTTGGGTGACAGAAAGGATTCAATCTCCACCGTGCACACAACCCACGGTAAAGACAGTTGATCCATGCGACTCGCAAACAACCCGTTGTGCCACCCGAGTTTGCGAGGCCGCCCACATATCATCTGTCGATCCATCATGAACTTCATCAATCCGTAACCCAAATCATAGCACAACGGGGAATTCTTGGCCATCAAAAGCGGCTTTGGCAACAAGTGCAGCTCCGACCATCGGCTCGCCATCGGGACTAGACTCGAATCTCTCGCCGCCACCGTCAACACGTGCACCAAGCACCGTGTTGCCGCTGGCCCAGGACCCTCGGATCCAAACCATAGGCGAAAAAGCCCCGCCGCCACTGTCGAGTTGGAGTTGCTCTTGCATCTTTCTAACTTCTTTCGGTGGGTCTCCCTAATATTAAATAGTATTGAGATAAGTTTATATTATATTACCTCCGTCTTAAAAAGCATGTATAGATATATCCATATCTAGACAAATTTAAAACAAGCCTTTTAGGACGGAGAGAGTGTAAGGCAAGAAGATACTACAATATTTTCATTATGTAACTGATGCAGAAGGCATGAAAATATGATCTACTATCGTATACACTGTCCAAAAGGAGGCATAATTATAATTGGGAGTACATTTGGACGTAAAGCATGATAAAGTCAGGTCACATATTTATGGTGGTTGTTTCTATCTTTGACTTCGTTATTATGGCTGTCCATCTGCCCATCTGTGGTGATGCTGATCTGTGCCAAAACCACATATAATTGTACAGAAAAGGTACACATACATTAGTGTTACTACATCCATAGGAATTAAAGGTTTTCCGGAAGTGTGGACTTTATGGGCGCTAGTTATGCACAACAGAAAGGTTAACAGTGCCAGGAGCATCACAAAAAAGTTACAGATCTAGGACCAGAAAATGTCCTATATAGGAGTATTTTTAGATCAAGATCCCTTTAGGTTATCTAGAATCTTTTTTCAACTTGCCATTCACCACATCTCAAGAGATAGAAAGAATCATCTATCACTGTTCTCGAGATCTCAATGTTTGTTACTTTCCTCTGTCAAAACGGAAAAAAAGAGAGCTCTATTTATCAGTTGCCAGGGGAGAAAAAAAAATCAACTCTCAGTCTCATTTCTAGCATTTGATCCTCATTCATGGCTCCAATCACTCTGCATATAACTACAAACCAAAATTTAAACTATAATACCAACATTTTAATAAAGTTGCATACTTCAAATATCTCGGACAGTGCACCTTTAAGCTTACTAGTGTGCAATTTTAGGTGGCTAGGAGCCTAGGATTTATAAAAGGTCCAGGCAACCGAGTTAGCAGAACTGAAAAAATAAAGCATGGTTTTAAAATGTTCTGGATGTTCTGGAACGCAATGCTAATTCTCAGGTAAGATCAATCAACTAAATTCAACTTCAATTTCTTACTCTGCATATATATGCATTCTTTATTTACTAAAAGTAGAGAATGAGTCCCAATGATAGCCACATCAAATACAAGAAGAATCTTGGAGCACCTTCTCTCAAGGATTTGAACTTTTGAAGCTATCCCCGTTCTCTTTCGGCTCCGCTTGATGGATAACCAAAAGTAGCTTTATGCCTGTTACAGTAAGTGTTATTCAGGTACATTATGAAAACTGCTATTTGGTTGAGACATGTATTTATTCTGCCAAATGATGTTTTTTAGTATAGTCGACAATAAAAAGTTTAAACCCATTAGCAGTTGTTAAAAAGGTCTTTTAATGTATGGGGTCAATTAGACTATAATCTTGCTTGCCAAATAGGTGTTTGCACAACTACTTTTCCATAACATATAAAATAGAGTAAATATCACAAAATTGCTATGCCCTGCCATCCTTAAATGTCATTTTAGAAGATGTTTCCTCAAATAGTTGAGCAAACGCACATGCGTTCGGCAAGTGGGCCGCCCCAGTTCTCCTTCTTCCGCTACTTGTCCTCCTCCTCCAGTTTTCAGAAAAATTTCCCTTCTTTTTGTTTCTACATATTTATTTTCAAAAAAACAAAATGTAAAAAATATATGTTGTTATGATATATTGTTCAGCAATTCAAGAAAAGTGTTTCACTTACTTTGAAAAAATGAACCTTTTTTCTGTCGTTTTTTAGCTAAAAACAAAAAAATTCTGAACATATTTAGTTACATGAACTTTTATAAATTACATTAGTATTTTTTTAAAAAAATTGTGAAACATATGCATGAAAAGTTTTAAATATTTTTCACTCTGTACTTAATTTTTTCTTCATGTTTAAATAAAGTTTCCACGTGTGTGTGTTAAAAATTGTTCAACATGTATAGGAAAATGTTGTCAAGTTTTAAAAATTGTTCTCCATGTTTAAAATTATTTAAATTGTATAGGGAAAATGTTTACAAAACTTTTATAAAAATCATCTTGTATTTTTCAAATATTCATGTACACACTTAGACAATGTATTTTTACTAATAAAAAATATAAATTATATAAATACAAAAAGAACAGAATAATAGATTCATGAATAAAATAATAGAAGCAAAAGCAACACAAATATAAATAAGTAAACTGAAATGATACTAAAGTCATAAAATAATACAATAATCCCACTCCAAAACCAAGAAAAACGGACAGAATCAAAGGAATAGGAAAAAGCAAAGAAAACGAAATAGAAAGACCGGGCTTACATAACGAACTCTAAGAAAAATCGATGGAAGCATATAGAACGAATGCTAAGAAAAATCAGTGGAATCAATACGCAAGGTCAACATGTCTCTCCCTATGCGTTTCGTCAGGCATCAAATAGGAATTAAACCATGCGACCACAGGCCTGCGACCTCCAGGGCTATACATCACTTACTGCGATGGTACGATATGTCTCGCCTAAAAGACTATTTTGTGTCGATGCATTACCGGGCAGGCCCATTTTCTTCTCCTTTATCCGCCCTTGAGCGAGCTAGCGACTCGGTTTTCAGTTTGTTTCAATGGGTTCTTTGTTTTTTTCCACATTTCATCACCAGTTTTCTTTAGTAATCTTCGGGTTTTATTTGTTTTTTCCGACACATCACTACTTTTTCCATACACAATGTGTATTTTTGTATACATGTGGAACATCTTTTTTTGAGAGCCCATGTGGAACATTTTTGTGATACACGTTGAACATTTTCCAAATACAGGTTGTACATTTTTTCAAAATACATGCTTCGAACACTCTTTCAAATAGAATATTTTCCAAATACATATTTAACATTTATTTGATGGCATGAAGCATTTTCTTAAACTACAGGAACATTTTTTTACATTGTATAAACATTTGTTGTGCCAAATTTCATGAACATATACTTTTAGCTATGCGGGCATTTTTATAAAAAAAACTGTGGGAACCATGCTTATAAATGGCATGTACATTTTTTAGCTATGCAAACCATTCTTTTAACATCGTATAAGCATTTTTAAAAAAATATGAACATATTTTTAAAATGCCACATGCATTTTTTGAATTATACGAAACATTTTTCATACTAAACAAGCATTTTTTTTACATTTCATATTTTTTTGTTAAAAATGTGAAGAAGATATTTTTTGAATGCACAAACATTTTTTGAATGGACAAACTTTACTAAATGATATCAATGTTTTTCAAAGTTATGCAAACATTTTTTATACACCGTGATAACATTATTTAGAACACGTAGCCTACCTTGGTTGGTGGACCAGCTCACTGTCCGTGATGGTACCATCGGGGTCGCTCTAAGCCGGTGCCAAATCTTATTTGATGAAATCACTAATTAAGTTGAAAATGTTATTTTCATTTTTCTAGGTTGTGACAAGTGGCTCACTTCATGTGCACCACTTTTCGCAAAATGGACTTTTCCCTTTTTCCATAAATTCATTTATTCAAAATGTATTATCTCTTAAACCATGCGTCTAAGTCTCGAGCCATTTTCATCATTGGATTCCTTGCGTCGAGATCTTCAAACTACATGCTATGTTGTTAGGTTTCGTTGAACTTTTTTCCATAATAAAAACGATAAAAAACCGAACCAGGAGCACTTTTTTCCTTGAGGCAGAACGGTGCCTACACGAGAAGCGTATTTGTGCCTCTCGCAAAATAAAAAGAAAATAAAACATGTTTTTTCTTTTTTCTGAGTGTGTCTCTCGCGAATCAAATCCATGCCTATGTGAGAAGTAAATATGTGCTTCTCGCAAAAAATGGGAAAACACTTTTTTTTTCTTTTTCCAGGTGACACGACTATGCATCTCATGGAAGAAAATACGTCTCCTTGAGAAGTAAATTTGTGCCTTTTGCAAAAGTAAAAAAAGAAATCATGTTTATTTCCTTTTCTAAGCGACACGACTATGCCTTTCGCGCAAGCAAATCCGTGCCTCCACGAGAAGTAAATATGTGCCTCTCGTGAAAGAAAAAAAAAACGCGTTTTATTTTCTTAGAGGTACGAATGTGCCTCTTGCGAAAGCAATTTCATGTCTCCACGAGAAGTCAATATGTGCCTGTCACAAAAATAAAAATAAAAAGGAAAATGTGTTTTTCATGCAATTTTTTTTGTTTCTTTCTATTTTAGTCCAAAACGTAAGGAAAACCAGGGAAAATCGAAAAGCCAAGAAAAAATCAGGAAAAATACATCTAAAAGCCGAAAACGTATTAATAAAAAAATTGGAGGGAGCACCCAACACATGACATGTGACGGCGGCTGAAGTGACCCTGGCGGAGGCTCCCCAAGGAGTACTCGCTGATTAGTTGCCCATTACTCGCTTTATGTGCCAAATACGGGCATACCCGCATACCGGCCCTCAAGCCGCAGGTAGATGGGCCGGCCCATGTAAGCTGCCACAGAGTGCTGTCGCCAGTTTTACGAAACTTCCAGGCTGTTTCGGGAAGCTTCTGAGATATTCTAACCCAGCCTTTTAATGTTTTTCGTTTTATTTATTTTTATTTTAGTTTATTTGAAATATTTTATGTTAATTTAATTTTCTTGAATTTCATGATTTTTTTAACTTCGTGAACTTTTCGAATTCACAAGTGTTTTTTAAAATCATGATTTAAAAAATTGTGTTCATGAAGTTTTTCGGAATTTGCAATCTTTTTTTTACTTCGTGGACTTTTTTAAAATTTCACCAAAAAATATCTTGTTCATGAACTTCTTTGAATTCAGGAAAATTTATGAATTTCAGAAAAAAATCAATTTTTAAATATTTCCCAATATAGGAACTTAAAAAAAGTAAAGCGGTCAACTGTCGACCAGGTCAACCAGGTGAACTAGTCAACGATCAACATCAGCAGAAAAAACGAGCGCAAAGAAAACATGCGAATGACCGGTCAGGTTTACTAGCCCCCCTCGTAATTTTAGTCAAAGTTTAATCATATATTTAACTATTAAATTATTAATTAATGCATGTCACCAAAATTGCATTGTTGGATTCGAATTTTAGTGTAGTAGTTTCCAATGATTTTTTTTGTGATGTATACCTTATACTATTTTATCAGGTAAAATTATGATCAGAATATGACCCAAAATACATGCTGGACTGGTAAATCAGGACGAAAATAGTATTTGCAAGCCTAAAAAAATAGCTGGTCTCCCCAAGGAAAAAAAAATGGCGAACACGGTTGCAGGCTTGCAGCTCGCAACGTGCAGCCGTCGCTGGTGGCTGGTGGCTATCCTGTTCACAGCTAGTACCTGCCAACAAACACCATCACTGAAGCAAACCGCTATTACTATCTCAGCTGTTCTTGATGAATCACAATTTTATTATTACGGGATGGGCGTTATGGGCTACGACCGTCCATAAGGGCATTTTCAATGGTCATAAGATAGTTGTTGATTGATTTTATCATATAAAATTTTTGATGATGTGTCATACAATAAATAAGGAAAGAGATGAATGTTATATGTACATGACCAACACCTCTTGTATAAGTTTCAATGTAGAATGAAAGAGCACTTTATTTATTATCTCACATTTTATTGGACAAACTAGATACAATCTATTGAAGTTGGTATATGTTAAGATATTGGTTGATGACATGACATATTTTACCAACAAACTAATATATAAACGGTTGAAGATGCCCTAAACTCATAACCTTTATCGACCTGTCGATTAATTAGTCTAGCTGGACCCGGTCTCGATTTTGTCGTGCTTGCCACGTGCACTGATCCATTTTAGTCGTGCACTCGGAGTTGAAGCTTGTGCTTGGCAGGCTAGGGACCGGGGAAGGTGAGTAGTTCGGTCCCCGCTAAAAAAAATGGCGAGTACAGGTTGCACAATTTTCTTTTGAAGTACAGGTCAGCCATTTTATAACATGCTAAATAATGGCGTGTACATTTTTCTGAATAATGGCATGTACTTCCTCTTTTCCGGAGTAATTTAATTTCTATATTTGGTACCCTTTCCGTCTCATAATGTAATGAATCTTCTACCTTATCTTTAGAAGAGACATCTTACTCTTTAAGTCTTGTAAAGTTGTTATATATATAAATCGCTGGTGAGGCCCAATAATGCATACATCGCATTACGTCAATTCTCTCTCTCTCTCTCTCTCATTAACCCTCTTTCATGGTATCAGCCATAAGTTCTTAGACTTAGAGCAACTCTAGCAGATGCGGTAAAAATGTGTACCACAAAAGGACTAAAACAAATTTGTGGTATCGCGCATGGCACGACAGAACAAATATGCTAAACGATACTACAAATTTAAAATGATTGGTGGTGCCATAAGTTCAATATTGTGTAGTCAATTTGAAGTTGTGTAGTCAGATATATGAATTTTTATTTATTTTCTACAAGATGTACACATGCATATGTTGATTTTATCAAAAAGTTGGGTAGTCAATTGACTACCTAGCTTATATGTGGCTTCGCCAATTTCGCGCTACAAAGTTCACCCCCGGAGTTCATCTACATTCCATAGCATACAAACGTAGTAAACTAATTTATTAAAGCTAGGGATTACCGGCCCATGGCTCGACGCCGAGGTAGAAGGCCTCGGCGGACCTCCAACACGCGTTGGCGAGCACGTGGTCTTCCTTCGCTACCGCGAGCCATTCGGCGGCGCCATCTTCTCCGGCCGCCACCGCCTTTTGCGCACCGAGGAGCTCCTCCTCCGCCTCGAGACAACTCTTGGCGTGCGGCCAAAGAGCATCACCAAGCTCGAAGAAGCGAGCCCACGTGCCCCGGCTGCTGCTGTGGTAGAGCCCGCCAATTTTGCGCGCCATGGCTCGACGGCGGGCCGTATGGAGCTGTCGGCCTCCGCATTGTGTTAGGCGCACTTGTGCGACGGCGATCTGCCTCGGCTCCCACGCCTGCGTGCCACTCCGGCCATGGATCGGCGAGAAATGGACGGGACCACTCGGAATCTCTCATTGGAGAGAGCAAAGGAGACGACGAAGGGGCGGAGGATATGGAACTAGCGAACCCTAAAACGCCCCAACCCATAGATATAGGGGCAGAGGGGAAATATGCAGGCCGCTTGTAAAAAAACTACGGGCCGAGCTAGATAGAGCGTTTCTACTCGAGCCTAAAAAAACGCAAAAACTGCTGGATTTATGCGGGCCGGTGAGGTTTTGCGGCATCTGCTAGAATTGCTCTTAGCTTCACCACTACTTCCGCGCCGCGCTGCCCCGAGGAGGTCGATCTCTAATCCATTGACCATTTTCTCTCCCTGTTGGTTGCTTGACTGGCAAATTCTTTTTCCATGTTCCGGGTTGAGATCACTTTGCACTGCCCACCACCTATCAAACCTTCACACGTCGTTACTTCGACGTCGGTGGTGACTACACCGGCCACCTCCGCAACACCGCGGCACAAAGAAGAGAGTGACGTTCTAGCAACCCTTACAGGTTGCTTCGTCTACACATGAATCTACGCCAGCCATCGTCATTGCCTTCTTCGATCGGGACGCATCCATCCTTGCCTCTTGACTAGACTGATCAAACGTCTGCACGCACCTCCACAGGTTCCCATGAAGATCACCACTAAGCACAAACACACCTCCACCAATCGAGCAATAGGCTGTCATTGCTTTTGCCCTTTCAGGCCACAGTGTCGCCGCCCGAAGGTCCACGCTATTGTTTGCCGATGCGCCCTCTCAGGCGTGTACATCATCGAGGCTCCTATTGTTGCACCGAGCTGTGGGCTGCAGCAATGTTGCCCCACTCGAACTGTAGCATCGCGCCTACGGTCTATCTGGCCGTCCCCGCATCTTGACGTCTACCTAGGGACTATGAAATTTAATTTATAACCCTTTGCATTTGTGTCTCGTTAAGGTGGCAATTTGGAATAATATCATTGGGAAATACTAAACATTTTTTTAGGGAACACCAACATGCAAACTTTATTGATCATCAAATGACACTTATATGGTTCAACGGGACGCTAAGAATATGGCTAGGGGGTTCATTAACTAATGTACTCAGAGTTTTACACCGAAACACGACCTAGATACCTCATGAGCTAGTTGATTTACTTGTTGGTGACAATGCTTGCATTCAACATTCCCAATTGCCACTACCAAATCCACACAACTCATAAAGATTGTCAGTGCATCACACCACTATGTTTTCGAGCCCGAACATGCATTTATAACTTCTAGAGTATCAGTTTCGACTATGGCGTGATAAAACCCCAACCTTGGACCAATGCAAGGCCATTCTTCATTGCAATCGCCTCAGCCACAACCACATCTGATATGTGTGGGGTGTAATTGCATTCTACAATAATAAAATTACCTTGCGTATCCCTAATGGCATCAATTGTATCCCCTCCACCCTTGATTTTTTCTCGCACTGAAATGCAACATGAACGTTGAGTTTGATGTGAAGGAAATATGCCCTAGAGGCAATAATAAAGTTGCTATTTATATTTCCTTATATCATGATAAATGTTTATTATTCATGCTAGAATTGTTTTAACCGGAAACTTAGTACTTGTGTGAATACATAGATAAAATGAGTGTCACTAGTATGCCTCTACTTGACTAGCTCGTTAATCAAAGATGGTTAAATTTCCTAGCCATGGACAAGAGTTGTCATTTGATGAACGGGATCGCATCATTAGAGAATGATGTGATTGACTTGACCCATCCATTAGCTTAGCACTATGATCGTTTAGTTTATTGCTATTGCTTTCTCCATAACTTATACATGTTCCTATGACTATGAGATTGTGCAACTCCCGAATACTGGAGGGACACTTAGTGTGCTATCAACCGTCACAACGTAACTGGGTGACTATAAAGATGCTATATAGGTATCTCCGATGGTGTTAGTTGAGTTGGCATAGATCGAGATTAGGATTTGTCACTACGATTGTCGGAGAGGTATCTCTGGGCCCTCTCGGTAATGCACATCACTATAAGCCTTGCAAACAATGTGACTAATGAGTTAGTTGTGGGATGATGCATTACGGAACGAGTAAAGAGACTTGTCGGTAACGATATTGAACGAGGTATTGAGATACCGACGATCGAATCTCAGGCAAGTAACATACTGATGACAAAGGGAACAACGTATGTTGTTATGCGGTTTGACCGATAAAGATCTCCGTAGAATATGTAGGAACCAATATGAGCATCCAGGTTCCGCTATTGGTTATTGACCGAAAGTGAGTCTCGGTCATGTCTACATAGTTCTCGAACCCGTAGGGTCCGCACGCTTAACGTTCGATGACGATCGGTATTATGAGTTTATGGTTTTTGATGTACCAAAGGTAGTTCGAAGTCCCGGATGTGATCATGGACATGATTAGGAGTCTCCAAATGGCCGAGACATACAGATCGATATATTGGAAGGCTATGTTTGGACATCGGAATGGTTCCGGATGAGTTCGGGCATTTACCGGAGTACCGGGGGGTTACCGGAACCCCTCGGGGAGTCAATGGGCCTTATAGGGCCTTATTGGGAGAGAGGAGGAGGCGGCTAGGTGGAGGGCGCGCCCCCCTCCCAAGCCCAATCCGAATTGGGTGGGGGGCCGGCCTCCCCTTTCCTTCCCTCTCTCTCCCTCTTCCTTCTTCTCCTACTCCAACTAGGGAAGGGGGGGAACCTACTCCTACTGGGAGTAGGACTCCCCCCTGGGCGCGCCATAGAGAGGGCCGGCCCTCCTGTAGCGACCCGACCTCAAACGGTCAAACCTCTGTGTATCCGTGCCATCCCTGGATCGGTATGCTGGCACACACAGTACATCAATGTATATATCAACGTGCAACCACATGTATAAATAACGTAAAACTGATATATACCTCATAAGTCTCAACGGAAACAAACACAAGGGTGTGGAGTCCATCAATGCCAACGGCAAGTTGAGTGTAGACCGTAACCCTCCAACGTAACTCTTACTCGTCGTAGAAAAATCCCTGCAACATAAGACGTTGCAGCCCTGTAGGTCAGTACATTGAACGTACTGGCAAGTCACATCATAAGAATAATGAACCTATTTGTACATGCAATTTGGCTGGTGGAAAGCTCTAAGTTTAGTTTTTGCATAAAGCTAGTTTTCCCTAGAATAAAATATATTATTCTACCACTACTGTATAACATAGGATGAGTTGGTAAACCCAACTCAATCCATTCCCAAAGTTTTATCTAAAACCCAACTGTTTAATTAAGAGTGATGAGATCTCCCAGCATTTCCACTACTAGATGCTTAAGTTGTCCGTAACCGGGGACACGGCTAATCGATTAGGTTTTAACACTCTGCAGAGGTTTGCGCACTTTTCCCCACAAGACTCGATCGCCTCCCTTGAAATTCTCGCACTGCCTGGTGTTTGAGAACAGGATGACCGAGACATAGTTTTTCGAAAGTATTTCCCCTTAACCCGTGGATAGGCCGGTACACCTACTCATTCTACATCTGCTAGCCCATCCTGGAAGGGGTCACACTAACTACTCAACTAAGCCAGAGCCCATAGTGGCTTGTGGCTGCACACGTAAGCTTCTAGACATGAGAATACGATTGATCTCTTTGAGCCTGGGCGGCCGACCACTAGTGGTGCACCACCATGGATTAACCATGCATGCTCCCACTGTACTTCGCCACCATTCAAACCAAATACCGCCCAGGTAGTTCATTTACAAGTCTTCGTCCTGATTACTACTTTGTCACTCATGTCTCACCATGAACAGTTCCCAATTTCCACGTCTACATTTGCAAGGAAGAGATAAACTTACACGGTGGTGACAAGGTTGTATAGATCAGACCTACCTCAAAATGAACTACTAGGTAACGGCATAGCCATCTGGCAACGATAAATCCTACCATGCAATCCTACCACAAAAGGACTAAGTGCATAATATAAAACATAGGTAATTGGAAGAATGGTCAAATGTGAACTTGCTTGGTAATAGTTGATGAAGATTATATCGCTCTCAGAAATTTACTTAATAGAACTATTCGTCACTCTCTGATGAAAATCTATAAAGTAAAACATTGCATCCACATAAGCAATCATTTCGTAGAACCAAATAACATGCAGCATGAAAAGACTCGGAAAATCCAAATGAACACACAACACACTTAACTATCAAAAGAAAATACTAAGTGCAAAACAACATAGGGCATGGGTGCCAAAAATTGTGACGTGGACCATAGTGCATACTAGGCATACGAGTAAAACTACTATAGATAGATCCTAATGTATGAAAAATATCGTGAGATAGGTCCAAGTGATAGGGTTTGGTAATGGTGACACGGTGCAAAAAGAATCACGTCAATCGGAGCTACGGTTTAGGAGATATGGCCAGTTGAAGTTTGAATTCAAATCTGAATAAAGTTCAAACTTGAATTTGGAAAAAGTTTACAAAGATGATGCTACTGGATAGATCTAATCATGACGAAGAATTTGCCGCTGGTTTCATCGAATTTGGAGTTATGGTTAAAAAGATACGGCTATCCGAAGTTTAGGGGCTAAACTGAAAACTCAGGGACTAATCTGTAATTAAAACTACAGCAACTAGGTCCCTGGCCACGTGGCGGCTCGTGGCTGGACAAGCAGCGTTTGCTGCGGTGGCTACATGGCGAATGGCCACTAAATAGGAAAACAGCTACCGCGGTTAAATAAAAAGAAAAACGGAGGCCGGTTTAACTAAAACCGCGGTTAACCGAACTAAAACAAAACACACAACAAAAAAACCTAATCTAAATGAACGAAGCGGGCAGCTCGGCTTACAACGGCGAGGACGGCGAACAGGGGCGGCAGCGCTGGCGTCGGGCGTCGGGCGGCGGACGGGGCGGCGGCTCCGGCGGTCCTTGGCGGCGGGGAAGGAGGCAAACGGGACCGGCGTGGTGTGGGCGACCGGATGGTGGTGACGGCGGGTGTCGGCGTGCACCGGACGGGGCGGAGGGAGGCGACGGAGCTCCGATGAGCTGCGTGAACTCCGGCGGCTCGGGGTCGTCGGTTTGGCTGCGCCGGCGCGACCTAGGGGAAACCAATATGTCAAAACGATGCGCACAGGCTTGGGGATTAGGTGACGAAGAAAAGAGCGGCTCGGGTGCACCACCGGTGACGTAATCGTCGGCGGAGGGTTTCGGCTCCGGCGAGATCCAACTGACGAAGGCGGTGGCTGTGAGGAGCGAGGGACGATGCGAAGTGGCAGAATGGAGAGAGGGGGCTTCGAGGCTTATATAGGCGCAGAGAGGGGTGCTTGGGGCTGCGGGATAAGCTCTATCCCTAGAGCTTCGGCCGGCAGGTGCGTGCGCGTGCTCATCCAGCGGGAGGAGCGGGAGGTTGGGGGTGACCTGGGGAGCGGGCCCCATTCATCAGTGGGTGCGGGTAAGCGAGCGAAGGGAGGAGCGGCGGCTCGTGCTTGCGGCGCTGGCCTCCTGGCGCTGGCCTGGCAGGCCACTAGCTGCCCTAGCGCTACGGCTGGCCCATGGCCACGCTGGCCTGTGGCTGGGCCGGCTGGCGAGCGCGTGCGTGCGTGTTTTTTTTACAGAACAAAACTATAACAGAGCAAAAATAACAAAAAAATTACATAGGCATATTATATACCAAAATGCTCAGAAAAATACCAAGAATAAGATGAGCTATTTTCCAAGTTCAAATAAATTCCAAAAAAATTCATAAAAGTCAAACAGTGCTACTGTTGCATTTAAAATCAATAAAATCATTTTTAAAATAGCAAAATGATTTCAAATTTATTTTCTCCTAATTTTCTATTGAAGGGAATCATTTTACCCTTATTTCCATTTATTTATTTTTAGGAGAAAAAAATATTTTGAATAGAAACTCAAATAACTCCCAATTGGATTTGAATTTGGAATTTCAAACAACTTCAAATGAAAAAATGAGTTTCAAATAACTTCAAAGTGACTTCCAATTTATTTCTTTGAAACTTCCAACTCTCTTTCTTCAAATATGAAGAAGTCATTTTCTTCCCTCATGAACTCATTGAGTTGCTTAAAGTTTCTAAGTTTGGAATATTTCAAAATGGAATTCAAATCATTTTCAAACCCCTTTTCATTTCTTTAAATGGAAGAAGTCATATCATCTTCACTCTAGGGTTTTGTAATGAAATGAATTTGAACTCAGGTGACCAAAATGCAAGATGAAAGTTTCGGGAAAGTCCTTTTATTCCCTCTCATTCAACTTTCAAAAAGTTTTCAATTTCCAATCATTTTCACACAATCAATCACACAACAATCAAACAAACAATCATAATAATTTATTAATATAACATTCCAAAATTTAGAATTTTGGGATGTTACAAACTACCACCCTTAAAATGAATCTCGTCCTCGAGATTCAGAGAGGCTAGAAAGAAGGTAGGTTTGGGGGGTCTTCTTGGAAATCCATTAATCAACCCAAGAGGTATGGGGTGCTACCACCCTTAGAAGTATGGTCACGGTTCCAACAAAACTCATGTACTCCATCCTTTGCATTGGCGGTGTCGGTCTTCTCATACTCCTTGGAGTAACTCTTTCTTTGAGGCTCTTCCGGTAGGGCATAACCTTTTCCCCAAAATCTTGAGTCCTTGTATCAAAATATGATCCTTCCGAGACTGGGGCTTCTTAGCTGTCAGGTCTGTTGCGAATGCTAAACAACTATCAAAAATCTCATGGTGGTCAACAATTATTGGTTCCTCCTGCAGGAAATGGGTCTGGGCTGAACCTCACCGCATAACCTACGATTTGGCAACAGGTGCCTGTACAGGGTTTTCATCGTCCTGCCATTCTAAGGCTTTTGGCTTGTCCTATCAACACTCTTCTAGGGTTTTAAGGCTCTCCAATTTTCCATCAACATATGATAGTTCATGATAGAAGTCTCCGGTATGGGGGCCAATCCATCCCGTACTTGAATCATTACCACATACGTAGATAGTGAATCACGTATTCTAACACTTGGGCATCCTCACAAGCATTGCAGAACTTCTCTTCTCCACGAACTGGGTTCGGGTAACTCCATTGGTTCTGCAAGCCAAACAAAACCTCTACTGTTTCTTCACAACTCTCAGGTTTACGTAACCTCCTATGGAACGGCTGCTGATGAACTCACAGCTTCTTCCAGAATTTCTTTTCTTCAACAATATTGTGCTTGTTTCCTTATCAAATCCTGGGTCCTGTGGGTTATGACCCACTTCAACACTTGTATATCTTTAACTCATCCTTGGAGTTACGATTGTTCCATATTCCAACATTACATCTCCTTTAAATCCAATAGTACTTCTTTCCTTCATACTCTTGGGGTAACCATCATAACTAAAACAAAACTCCAACCCATTTGTCCAAACTCCAACTTTATATGGAACAACATTTTCCTTTCCATCGGTCAATTGTTCACACAGACAAGTATCGCCAAAAAAATGCATTGGTTCATCCATAATTCATATTCTCTTCATATCAAATCCTTTATTACATCCTTAACCACTACTCAAAACTCAAATTTCACAAGTACTCTATTACAGAAGCTGCCATCCACAAGTTTGGTATGGTCAAGCATTACTTCCATCTTTATTCATTTGTCCTACTTGAAGATACTTCAGTCCCACTAGAATTGTGCTATGTGATCCTTCAAATCATTGATGTTTTGCTTCATCATGGTGGCCATGAGCTTCACCTCCATCATCTCTGCATGGACCTCTCTCAGGTATTCCTGAGTGTGACGGAGTCTCGCTTCAAGAATTTCTCCAATCTGATGTATGGCTTCCATAGCAGCTTCACAAACAGAGTCGAAGAATGTTGCTCGTGGTACTCGAGAAATGAAAAAGTATCGTCCCATAGTCTTTGGGCAAACTCCCTTCACACGGTGGAGGTGAACCTCCACATACCAAAGTTCAACTCCCTTCTCCATGAAAGGATAACCCTTGTAGACTGCATCTCCTTCAAGATGAATATGCTTCATCATGTCCTTCAGGATTTTTGGGTAATCCTGATCACTGGTCAGGGTCATGATCGTTTCCGGGCCCTTGATAAAAGACTCACAAAGGGTTGTCATCTGCAGGTATAAGATAGAAGGGGTACTCAGGATAATGTATCTATTTCCTTGGGTGAAATGTGGTTATTTTGGGGGAAAGGTTTGGGTCAGCTTGCCCATGGGCTTAAGTTTTAAGTCTGGGTGACATGGTGAGGGAGGCACTCACAATCAACAAAGAACTCATGACACCTCATATGAGATTTCAAACATATCAACTTTTATTTCTTCACGAACTATTACAATTTCCATTTCATAACTCAACTCAACATCCCCAAAATAAAAGTGTATCCCAGACTTATTACATGCTTTATTCCAATATCAAGATCTCAACTACTCAGCCCAAGCTTTCCTCGAGTCTGAACATTCTCTGGCAAAATGTCCTACTCCTTTGCAGCATAAACGAATGACTTCAGACAAATCCAGGGGCTTCCTGGTGGTTATCTTGGCTCCTTGGGTTCTTGGCTTCTTTGCTGGGCATTCGCTAGCGTAATGACCTAAATCCTTGCACCTGTAACAAGTGATTTGACTCAGGTCCTTTTCTGCGGAAATTGTGTTGTTCTGGGGATACTTGCTCTTTCTCTTCCTTGACTTCTTTGTTCCGATCAATTCCTCTATCTCTTGTCGATCAAACTCCACTTCTTCTGTCGGGAAGTTTCCCAGATACTCTTGGCTTTCCTTTGTGCAATACTGTGAAAAATGTCCTTCTCCACATGAATAGCAAGCATTGGAGTAAAATCGGTTTAGGCTTTCTCCAGCAGGGTCGTCAACATCTTCTTTCATCACCGGTTTTCTTAAACTTTCCCTGAGGGCTTATTTCCTTGCTTCCTTCTGCTGCTTGGTAATTTCTTGTACCTTGGGATAAATATGACACTGGGCAGGGTAGTGCGTAGTTCCTTCACACAAGAAACAAGTAACCTGCCTAGTTGGGCATTCTTCAGCTCGGTGATTTGCTTCACAATGAGGGCATCCATCCTTGTGTTCTTCATGGGTATGTCCTATATCTCCACATATCTTGCAGGCACAAGGTTCCTTCATCGGTTTATTACCGTGCTTCCGGATAAGACGGGATCCCAATAGAGTCTTCTTCAATTCCTCCCAGGTTTTTGCTCCATCACATCCTTGTATGGCTTGATGCATTTTCCACCAGGTTGCAGCACTTTTTGTGAAGTACTGAAGAGCGTATTGAACCTCATTCTTCCTTGCAACAAAATTGCTCCTGAAGTGATTCTCCATGTTTTGAACCCATAGCTCTGCCTCCAACTGAGTGATCGGTTCAGAGAATGCAAGTCCATCTTCATTCATCATCTATTGGGTCCAAGGGTTTTGGGATGAGATACGAGAGAGGGATAGAGAGATACACACAATACACACAATACACACAATATTGTTTTGAAAACAAGTTTTATTTGTGGCTGTCAGGAAAAACACACACGAAATATGACAACTCACAAATCATCGCATCTAACGTGAGTATACAACAAGGGTTTGGTCCTCTAAAGTTCATATGAATCTTGGAATATGTCAGTGTCTTCAAATTCTTCAATTCTTCAGAGGCTTCGACTGTTGTAGCTTCAATTCTTATAGTGTATGGTGAAGTATGATATCCTCGTTCTCGGAGTGGCTTCACTTCATCCTCCGTGTGGTCCAAAGGGAACAGGGTATTGTCTAACTATTTGAGGTAAAAGGAAAGATTTGGTAAAGCTCAGAAAAGAAGAGAGGTAAAGAATCTTTTTGGAAATAAAGAGAAATCCTTTCCTAAGGGCTTTCTAGTTTCTAGGGTCACGTCCTACAGTCAACATGTGCTCTGATACCATCTCTGTAGCGACCTGACCTCAAAGGGTCAAGCCTCTGTGTATCCGTGCCATCCCTGGATCGGTATGCTGGCACACACAGTACATCAATGTATATATCAAAGTGCAATCACATGTATAAATAATGTAAAACTGATATATACCTCATAAGTCTCAGCGAAAACAAACATAAGGGTGTGGAGTCCATCAACGCCAACAGCAAGTTGAGTGTAGACCGTAACCCTACAACGTAACTCTTACTCGTCGTAGGAAAATCCCTGCAACATAAGACGTTGCAGCCCTGTAGGTCAGTACATTGAACGTACTGGCAAGTTCACATTTGACCATTCTTCCAATTACCTATGTTTTATATTATGCACTTAGTCTTTTGTGGTAGGATTGCATGGTAGGATTTATTGTTGCCAGATGGCTATGCCGTTACCTAGTAGTTCATTTTGAGGTAGGTCTGATCTATACAACCTTGTCACCACCGTGTAAGTTTATTTCTGCCTTGCAAATGTAGACGTGGAAATTGGGAAGTGTTCATGGTGAGACATGAGTGACAAAGTAGTAATCAGGATGAAGACTTGTAAATGAACTACCTGGGCGGTATTTGGTTTGAATGGTGGCGAAGTACAGTGGGGACATGCATGGTTAATCCATGGTGGTGCACCACTAGTGGTCGGCCACCCAGGCTCAAAGAGATCAATCGTATTCTCATGTCTAGAAGCTTAGGTGTGCAGCCACAAGCCACTATGGGCTGTGGCTTAGTTGAGTAGTTAGTGTGACCCCTTCCGGGATGGGCTAGCAGATGTAGAATGAGTAGGTGTACCGACCTATCCGTGGGTTAAGGGGAAATACTTTCGAAAGACTATGTCTCGGTCATCCTGTTCTCAAACACCAGGTAGTGCGAGAATTTCAAGGGAGGCGATCGAGTCTTGTGAGGAAAAGTGCGCAAACCTCTGCAGAGTGTTAAAACCTAATCGATTAGCCGTGTCCCCGGTTACGGACAACTTGAGCATCTAGTAGTGGAAATACTAGGAGATCTCATCACTCTTAATTAAACAGTTGGGTTTTAAATGAAACTTTGGGAATGGATTTAGTTGGGTTTACCAACTCATCCTATGTTGTAGTGGTAGAATAATATATTTTATTCTAGGGAAAACTAGCTTTATGCAAAAACTAAACTTAGAGCTTTCCACCAGCCAAATTGCATGTACAAATAGGTTCATTATTCTTATGATGTGACTTGCCAGTACGTTCAATGTACTGACCTACAGGGCTGCAACGTCTTATGTTGCAGGGATTTTTCTACGACGAGTAAGAGTTACGTTGTAGGGTTACGGTCTACACTCAACTTGCCGTTGGCGTTGATGGACTCCACACCCTTATGTTTGTTTCCGCTGAGACTTATGAGGTATATATCAGTTTTACGTTATTTATACATGTGATTGCACTTTGATATATACATTGATGTATTGTGTGTGTGCCAGCATACCGATCCAGGGATGGCACGGATACACAGAGGCTTGACCGTTTGAGGTCGGGTCGCTACACCTCCCCTCCTCCACTCCTTTATATACAGGGGAGGGGGGCACCCCATAGACACACAAGTTGATTGTTTAGCCGTGAGTGGTGCCCCCTCCATAGAATTCCACCTCACTCATATCGTTGTAGTGCTTAGGCGAAGCCCTGCGTCAGTAACTTCATCATCACCGTCATCACGCCGTCGTGCTGACGAAACTCTCCCTCTTCCTCAGCTGGATCAAGAGTATGAGGGACGTCACCGAGCTGAACGTGTGCAGATCGCGGAGGTGCCGTGCGTTCAGTACTTGATCGGTTGGATCGCGAAGACGTTCGACTACATCAACCGCATTTCATAACGCTTCCACTTTCGGTCTATGAGGGTATGTAGACACACTCTCCCCCTCTCATTGCTATGCATCACCTAGATGGATCTTGCGTGTGCGTAGGAAAATTTTGAAATATTACGTTCCCCAACAGTGGCATTAGAGCCAGGTCTATGCGTAGATGTTATATGCACGAGTAGAACACAAAGGAGTTGTGTGCATGGGTATATATATATATATTTCTTGCCATCACTAGTTGATTCTTGATTCTGCCGTATTGTTGGATGAAGCATCTCAGACCGACATTACGCGTACGCTTACGCGAGACTGGTTCTACCGATGTGTTTCGCAGACAGGTGGCTGGTGGGTGTCAGTTTCTCCAACTTTAGTTGAATCGAATTCAATGAACAGGGTTCTTTCTGAAGATCAAAAAGCAATCACTATACCGCGTTGTGGTTTTTGATGCGTAGGTAAGAACGGTTCTTGCTCAGCCCGTAGCAGCCACGTAAAACTTGCAACAACAAAGTAGAGGACATCTAACTTGTTTTTGCAGGGCATGTTGTGATGTGATATGGTCAAGACATGATGCTAAATTTTATTGTATGAGATGATCATGTTTTGTAACACAGTTATCGACAACTAGCAGGAGCCATATAGTTGTCGCTTTATTGTATGAAATGCAATCACCATGTAATTGCTTTACTTTATCACTAAGTGGTAGCGATAGTCGTAGAAGCAATAGTTGGCGAGATGACATCGATGCTTCGGTGGAGATCAAGGTGTCAAGCCGGCGACGATGATGATCATGACGGTGCTTTGGAGATGGAGATCAAAGGCACAAGATGATGATGGCCATGTCATATCACTTATATTGATTGCATGTGATGTTTATCCTTTATGCATCTTATTTTGCTTAGTTTGGCGGTAGCATTATAAGATGATCTCTCACTAAATTTCAAGGTATAAGTATTCTCCCTGAGTATGCACCGTTGCTACAGTTCGTCGTGCTGACACACCATGTGATTATCGGGTGTGATAAGCTCTACGTTCACATACAACGGGTGCAAGCCAGTTTTGCACACACAGAATACTCGGGTTAAACTTGACGAGCCTAGCATATGCAGATATGGCCTCGGAACACTGAGACCGAAAGGTCGAGCATGAATCATATAGTAGATATGATCAACATAGTGATGTTCACCATTGAAAACTACTCCATCTCACGTGATGATCGGACATGGTTTAGTTGATATGGATCACGTGATCACTTAGATGATTAGAGGGATATCTATCTAAGTGGGAGTTCTTAAGTAATATGATTAATTGAACTTTAATTTATCATGAACTTAGTACCTGATAGTATTTTGCATGTCTATGTTGCTGTAGATATATGACCCGTGCTGTTGTTCCGTTGAATTTTAATGCGTTCCTAGAGAAAACTAAGTTGAAAGATGATGGTAGCAATTACACAGACTAGGTCCATAACTTGAGGATTATCCTCATTCCTGCATGGAAGAATTACGTCCTGGAAGCACAGCTGGGTGACAAGCCTGCTGCAGATGCTGCTGACAACGTTAAGAACGTTTGGCAGAGCAAAGCTGATGACTACTCGATAGTTTAGTGTGCCATGCTTTATGGCTTAGAACCAGGACTTCAACGACGTTTTGAACGTCATGGAGCATATGAGATGTTCCAGGAGTTGAAGTTAATTTTTCAAGCAAATGCCCGGATTGAGTGATATGAAGTCTCCAATAAGTTCTACAGCTGCAAAATTGAGGAGAATAGTTCTGTCAGTGAACATATACTCAGAATGTCTGGGTACCACAACCGCTTGACTCAGTTGGGAGTTAATCTTCCTGATGATAGGGTCATTGACAGAGTTCTTCAATCACTACCACCAAGCTACAAGAGCTTCGTGATGAACTATAATATGCAAGGGATGGATAAGACAATTCCCGAGCTCTTCGCAATGCTAAAGGTTGCGGAGGTAGAAATCAAGAAGGAACATCAAGTGTTGATGGTCAACAAGACCACCAGTTTCAAGAAGGGCAAAGGGAAGAAGGGGAACTTCAAGAAGAACAGCAAACAAGTTGCTGCTCAAGTGAAGAAGCCCAAGTCTGGACCTAAGCCTGAGACTGAGTGCTTCTACTGCAAAGGGACTGGTCACTAGAAGCGGAACTGCCCCAAGTATTTGGAGGATAAGAAGGATGGCAAAGTGAAAGGTATATTTGATATACATGTTATTAATGTGTACCTTACTAATGCTTGCAGTAGCGCCTGGGTATTTGATACTGGTTCTGTTGCTAATATTTGCAACTCGAAATAGGGGCTACAGATTAAGCGAAGATTGGCTAAGGACGAGGTGACGATGCGCGTGGGAAATGGTTCCAAAGTCCATGTGATCGCCGTCGGCACGCTACCTCTACATCTACCTTCGGGATTAGTTTTAGACCTAAATAATTGTTATTTGGTGCCAGCGTTAAGCATGAACATTATATCTGGATCTTGTTTGATGCGAGACGGTTATTCATTTAAATCTGAGAATAATGGTTGTTCTATTTATATGAGTAATATCTTTTATGGTCATGCACCCTTGATGGGTGGTCTATTTTTACTAAATCTTGATAGTAGTGATACACATATTCATAGTATTGAAGCCAAAAGATATAAGTTTAATAATGATAGTGCAACTTATTTGTGGCACTGCCGTTTGTGTCATATTGGTGTAAAGCGCATGAAGAAACTCCATGCTGATGGACTTTTGGAATCACTTGATGCTTGCGAACCATGCCTCATGGGCAAGATTACTAAGACTCCGTTGTATGGAACAATGGACCGAGCAACAGACTTATTTGAAATAATACATACTGATGTATGCGGACCGATGAGTGTTGATGCTCGTGGCAGGTATCGTTAATTCCTGACCTTCACAGATGATTTGAGCAGATATGGGTATATTGATACGTCATTTTGCATCATGCTTTTATATCAATACTTATTGCATTATGGGTTGTTATTACACATTATGTCACAATACTTATGCCTATTCTCTCTTATTTTACAAGGTTTACATGAAGAGGGGGAATGCCGGCAGCTGGAATTTCGGGCTGGAAAAGGAGCAAATATTAGAGACCTATTCTGCACATCTCCAAAAGTCCTGAAACTTCACGGGAGCACGTTTCAGAATATATAAAAGATATTGGGCGAAAGAAGTACTAGAGGGGGGCCACCCACCATCCACGAGGGTGGGTGGCGCGCCCTACCCCCTTGGGCGCGCCCCCTACCTCGTGGGCCCCCGGCAGGCCTCTGATGCCCATCTTTGGCTATATGGAGTCTTTCGTGGAGGAAAAAAATCATAAGCTAGCTCACGGGACGAAACTTCGCCGCCACGAGGCGGAACCTTGGCGGAACCAATCTAGGGCTCCGGCGGAGCCATTCTGCCGGGGAAACTTTCCTTCGGGAGGGGGAAATCATCACCAACGTCATCACCATCGATCCTCTCATCGGGAGGGGGTCAATCTCCATCAACATCTTCACCAGCACCATCTCATCTCAAACCATAGTTCATCTCTTGTATCCAATCTTTGTATCCAAACCTCAGATTGGTACCTGTGGGTTGCTAGTAGTGTTGATTACTCCTTGTTGTTGATGCTAGTTGGTTTACTTGGTGGAAGATCATATGTTCAGATCCATTATGCATATTAATACCCCTCTGATTACGAACATGAATATGCTTTGTGAGTAGTTACGCTTGTTCCTGAGGACATGGGAGAAGTCTTGCTATAAGTAGTCATGGATTTTGGTATTCGTTCGATATTTTGATGAGATGTATGTTGTCTTTCCTGTAGTGGTGTCATGTGAACGTCGACTACATGACACTTCACCATTGTTTGGGCCTAGAGGAAGGCATTGGGAAGTAATAAGTAGATGATGGGTTGCTAGAGTGACTGAGGGAGTCCTGGATTAGGGGGTCTCCGGACAGCCGGACTATCTCCATTGGCCGGACTGTTAGACTATGAAGATACAAGATTGAAGACTTCGTTTCGTGTCCGGATGGAACTCTACTTGGCGTGGAAGGCAAGCTAGGCAATACGTATATGGATATCTCCTCCTTTGTAACCGACCTTGTGTAACCCTAACCCTCTCCGGTGTCTATATAAACCGAAGGGTTTTAGTCAGTAGGACAACAATCACAACATACAATCATACCATAGGCTAGCTTCTAGGGTTTAGCCTCTCTAATCTTGTGGTAGATCTACTCTTGTACTACCCATATCATCAATATCAATATTAATCAAGCAGGACATAGGGTTTTACCTCCATCAAGAGGGCCGAACCTGGGTAAAACTTCGTGTCCCCTGCCTCCTGTTACCATCCGGCCTAGATGCACAGTTTGGGACCCCCTACCCGAGATCCGCCGGTTTTGACACCGACATTGGTGCTTTCATTGAGAGTTCCTCTGTGTTGTCGCTGTTAGGCTTGATGGCTCCTACTATCATCGATAGCGATGCGGTCCAGGGTGAGACTTTTCTCCCCGGACAGATCTTCGTATTCGGCGGCTTTGCACTGCGGGCTAATTCGCTTGGCCATCTGGAGCAGATTGAAAGCTACGCACCTAGCCGTCAGGTCAGATTTGGAAGTTTGAACTACACGGCCGACATTCGCGGAGACTTGATCTTCGACGGATTCGAGCCACAGCTGGGCGCGCTGCACTGTCGCGATGGGTATGACCTAGCTCTGCCGCCGAACAGTACCCCAGAGGCTGCGCCCGCATCAGCTCCAACCCTTAGCTCGGAGCCAACTGCGCCAGTCGAGGACGGGTGGTTAGACACCGCCTCAGGGGCTACAGTCTCAACGGCGATCAAGCCAAACACCAGCCTAACCCTCTGCGCAGCCCGTGACTCCAAGGTGCCGGACTCTTTTCCGGACTCCGAACCATCCGCGCCCCTGCCAATCGAATCCGATTGGGCGCCGATCATGGAATTCACCGCCGCGGATATCTTTCAACACTCGCCCTTCGGCGATATTCTGAATTCACTAAGGTCTCTCTCTTTGTCAGGAGAGCCCTGGCTGGATTATGGCCAACAGGACTGGGATGCGGACGACGAAGAAATTCGATGCCCACCCACCACCCACTTCGTAGCCACTGTCGATGATTTAACTGACATGCTCGACTTCGACTCCGAAGACATCGACGGTATGGACGACGATGTAGGAGACGAACATGAACCAGCACCTATAGGGCACTGGAAAGCCACCTCGTCACATGACATATACATGGTGGATACACCCAAAGAAGGCAATGGCGACGGGATAGCGGAGGATGACCCCTCCAAGAAGCAACCCAAACACCGACGTCAGTGGCGCCGCTCTAAGTCCCGCCAAAGCAAAAGTGGTGATACCGGCACAGGAGATAATAACACTCCGGATAGTGCCGAAGAAAACAACAAACCCCTCCAGCAAGATTTAGAGCAGGAGGATGGAGGAGCCAGCTCTCCTGAGAGAGCGGCAGAAGGAGAGGAGGAGGATGACAATCACATGCCCCCCTCCGAAGACGAGGCAAGCCTCGGCGACGATGAATTCGCCGTACCAGAGGATCCCGTCGAGCAAGAGCGCTTCAAGCACCGGCATATGGCTACGACAAATAGCCTGAAGAAAAAGCAGCAGCAGCTTCAAGCTGATCAAGATCTGCTAGCTGACAAATGGACTGAAGTCCTCATGGCCGAGGAATATAAACTCGAGCGCCCCTCCAAGAGTTACCCAAGGTGCAGGTTACTACCCCGACTGGAGGAAGAAGCGTATGATACGGCTGATCGGCCACCTCGTGGCCGCGATAGAGAGGCATTCCAGCCAAAAGCTCAGCCTCCACCCCAACGCCATTCAAATAAAAAGGCATGGGGAGATACGCCAGACCTGCGAGACATATTGGAGGACAAGGAAAAGCATTCAAGATCGATCTACGGATCGCGAGGGCGCACCACTCTGCGAGATGACAAACGTCACGCCGGATACAGTAAAATCAAATCCGGCCGGGCTGAACACAGTGGGCAAGACCCATTTGAGCTGCGTCGCGATATAGCCCAATACAGAGGCACCGCACACCCCTTATGCTTCACAGACGAGGTAATGGAACATCAATTCCCAGAAGGTTTCAAACCTGTAAATATTGAATCATACGATGGCACAACAGATCCCGTAGTATGGATTGAGGAATTCCTCCTCCACATCCACATGGCCCGCGGCGATAACTTACACGCCATCAAATACCTCCCACTAAAGCTCAAAGGACCAACGCGGCATTGGCTTAACAGCTTGCCAGCGGACTCCATTAGCCGTTGGGAAGATCTGGAAGCCGCATTCCTCGACAACTTTCAGGGCACTTATGTGCGACCACCAAACGCCGATGATTTGAGCCACATAATTCAGCAGCCAGAAGAGTTGGCTAGGCAATTCTGGACTCGGTTCCTTACAAAGAAAAATCAAATCGTCGACTGTCCGGATGCAGAGGCCTTAGCAGCTTTCAAGCACAACATCCGAGACGAGTGGCTAGCCTGGCACCTTGGTCAAGAAAAGCCGAAATCTATGGCAGCTCTCACGACATTCATGACCCGCTTTTGTGCGGGAGAAGACAGCTGGCTGGCTCGCAGTAATAACATATCAAAGAACCATGGTACCTCAGATACCAAGGACCTCAATAGCAGGTCACGTCGCAACAAGCATAAGCGCCGCATTAACAGCGAAAATACTGAGGATACGGCAGTCAATGCCGGATTCAAAGGCTCTAAACCCGGTCAGCGGAAAAAGCCATTCAAACAAAGTACGCCGAGTCCGTCCAGCTTGGACCGTATACTCGATCGCTCGTGTCAAATACACGGCACCCCAGACAAGCCAGCCAATCACACCAATAGGGATTGTTGGGTGTTCAAGCAGGCCGGCAAGTTAATTACCGAAAACAAGGACAAGGGGTCGCATAGCGATGACGAGGAGGAGCCCCGGCAGCCGCACACTGGAGGACAAAAGAGGTTTCCCCCGCAAGTGCGGATGGTGAACATGATATACGCAACCCACATCCCCAAGAGGGAGCGGAAGCGTGCGCTCAGGGACGTATATGCGTTGGAGCCAGTCGCCCCAAAGTTCAACCCTTGGTCCTCCTGTCCGATCACCTTCGATCGCAGGGACCACCCCACTAGTATCCGTCATGGCAGATTCACCGCACTGGTCCTAGACCCAATCATCGACGGATTTCACCTCACTCGAGTCCTTATGGATGGCGGCAGCAGCCTGAACCTGCTTTATCAGGACACAGTGCGCAAAATGGGTATAGACCCCTCAAGGATCAAACCCACCAAAACGACCTTTAAGGGCATCATTCCAGGTGTAGAGGCCCATTGCACAGGCTCAATTACACTGGAAGTGGTCTTCGGATCCCCGGATAACTTCCAAAGCGAAGAGTTAATCTTCGACATAGTCCCGTTCCGCAGTGGTTATCACGCGCTGCTCGGGGGAACCGCATTTGCTAGATTCAATGCGGTACCGCACTATGCATACCTCAAGATAAAGATGCCAGGACCTCACGGAGTTATTACAGTCAATGGAAACACAGAGCGCTCCCTCCGAACAGAGGAGCACACCACGACCTCGCAGCAGAAGCGCAAAGCAGCCTTTCAAGGCAATCAACCAGTTCGGCGCTTCAAAGCCCGGACACCTTCAAGCGCGCTCGGGGCAATCGGCAAATAGACCGCCTGGCGCGATCTGAGCTCGTGTAGCAATACGGCGGCCACCCCAATCTCAGCCCAACGACGATATTCGTGCCGCGCGTACATAATTATGCATTAAAAGTACCATGGGCACAGGTGGGGAGGGGGGCACAACTGCAGCACGCCCCAAAACGCGGTAAACCGCACTAGGGGCTTCCCATTTGGTCATTTATCTTTTTTTCTCTCAGGACCTTAATCTCTGGAAACACTGTCCGGAAGCACTATTGCCGAACACATGATGCAGCAACCAAGGAGGCAGAAAACTACGTCATACCACGGAATTCCCAGGTTGATTACAGTAACCAGCAAAAAATTCGATTTAATATCATTCCTCAGCTCGCCCTTGGAAGGGACGTAGTCCTACTCTTTGCTTATCGCACTATCTGTATCACTCTGCTTTAATGCAATTTTTTAATAAACAATGCATGACATTACGACTATTATTGCATTCTTGTTATATATATATATCTATGTGTTCATTAATGACGCCTTGCAACCGTACACCTTGGTACGGCTAATACACCAGGGGCTTACATACCTCACAATACGGTGTGAAAAGTCTGAACACTTTCACAAGTGCGGCACCCCGAACTTATAGCATTATATGCATCAGCTCCGAATCATGTCTTTGGTCAAATGTTGGGTTTGCCCGGCTCCTATGTTTTGGTACCTTACGTTCCGCTCTATCGGCTAAGGTAGCGCTAGGAGAACTACTGCGATTGTGCCCCGGTTCTGCCGGGCTTAGCACCTCAGTAGAGAAAGCTAAAACTGACTGTCATGATAAGGCGAGAGACTGGTCGCTGTTCGGCGAGGTTTTTCGAGTCCCTAAAGACTTATGCCACTTAGGGCGAGGGGCTGGCCCTGTTCGGCTTAAAGGCGTGTATCGCGCCCCGAATTCGGCCTTTCGAATACCAGGGGCTTCGCCGAAATTTAAAATTATAGAATTCTATGGCTAAGTGAGAGTGATAAAGCATTATTAGTCCGGTTGCCTTGTTCGCTGTGCTGAGCACCTCCCTCGAAGGACCCAAACATGGGAACAAGAGTGCTCAGGTTTATCCCGAACACCCCAGCACTCATGGCATCGGGGAAGAAGCCGAGGACTAGCCATCTCTCAGATTGGATAAACAGCCAAACAAAAGGTAATATTTTAAATTCCAACAAGCGTTGCATAGCGCATATGAAACAAGTTTTCATACATACAGGATAAAACGAGCAAGTCTCATTCAAATATTACATCTTTTGAACACTCGTCCGCGATGAGACGGGCACCAGCAGAACACCCTTGTAGTACATCTCAGGGTGGCGGTGCTCCTTGCCCTCCGGCGGCCCCTCCTTGATTAGCTTCACGGTGTCTAGCTTGACCCACTGCAATTTCACACGGGCGAAAGCCCGGCATGCACCTTCAATGCAGACAGATCGCTTGACGACCTCCAGCCGTGGGCAAGCATCCACAAGCCGCCTCACCAGGCCGAAGAAGCTGTTCGGAAGAGCGTCGCCAGGCCACAGCCGGACTATAAAGCTCTTCATGGCCTAATCGGCCGCCTTATGTAGCTCGACCATCTGCTTCAGCTGGTCGCTCATTGGCACCGGATGTTCGGCCTCAACATACTGAGACCAGAACAGCTTCTCCGTCGAGCTTCCGTCCTCGGCTTGGTAAAATTGTGCGGCATCGGACACACCGCGGGGCAGATCTGTGAATGCTCCTGGAGAGCTCCGGATTCGGGTAAGTAATCGGTAATTTACTTTTACTTGCTTGCTTTGCATATAGAAAGCCTTACCCACCGCTATCTTCTTCATCGTGTCGATCTCTTGGAGGGCCTTTTGGGCTTTGGCCTTGGCACTCTTTGCGCTCTCAAGGGCCGCGGCAAGCTCAGACTCTCGCGTCTTCAAGTCAAGCTCCAACGCCTCGTGCTTTGTCACGAGAGCCTGG
Source organism: Triticum urartu (assembly GCF_003073215.2). Taxonomy (NCBI): domain Eukaryota; kingdom Viridiplantae; phylum Streptophyta; class Magnoliopsida; order Poales; family Poaceae; genus Triticum; species Triticum urartu. The sequence continues at coordinate 121,689,110 of NC_053028.1, forward strand.
AGCTCTTGCTGCACCTCGCCCACCCGAGCCTCGTGCTTCTCTCGCTCGGTGCGCTCCTTGGCCGCTGTATCTTCGACCTTGGTTAGCGCTTGCTTCAGGGTCGCCACCTCGGTCGTGGCCCCTGGCAAACATACAATGATCCTGTCATTTTGCAATCGCGTCCTTTTTTATATATACATTTCTATATACAGGGTATTACTTACCCTTGTTCTCCTCGAGCTGCCTCTTGACAAGGCCGAGCTCTTTCCTGGACCCCTCGAGGTCCTGCTTCAGCACAGCAACCTCCGCAGTCAGTGCGGCGGACGCCAGCGGCGAAGCCTGCATACGCATATTGACATACTTATATTAGACTCCTGCGATATTATTTGATCCTCTGTTCGGCTTTTCTTTGTGAACATCGAACAAAGCATCAGGGGCTACTGTCTATGCGATAATATTTCTACTACATTTTAAAACACTTACCTCAAATCTCGTTAGAAGGCTGGCACAGGCTTCAGTCAATCCGCTCTTGGCGGACTGAACCTTCTGGATCACCGCACTCATGATAGTGCGGTGCTCCTCGTCGATGGAAGCGCTGCGAAGTGCTTCCAGCAGATTGTCCGATGCCTCTGGATGGACAGAAGTCACCGACACAGGCGTCTTGCCCCTCTTAGAAGGAGGCCGCCTACCCGAGCCCGGAACCGTTGGAGGGTCCGGCGCGGTGTTCGGCTGAGGGCCGAACTCGGAGCTCTCGGGGGCCCTGTCCCCGCGGCTCCCGGAGTCCGGAAGGTCGCCTTGAGGCGCCTCCAGGACTGTTTCCCCTCGATCCGGTGCTTCTTGGGACAACACGTCGGCGTCGTCGGCAGGATGAGGGGAGGTGGCGGTCGGGACTGGATCACTATCCATGTCCGACAAGCCCAAGGAGCCGTCCGATGATACATTGATACTGGCTCGTGGCGGCCTGCATAATTGCATTCGGTGTTAGGGAAAGCAGTGCGACAAAGGAATCCTATGAGTTACTCTGGTATCTGAATACTTACGATCTCCCCGGGGGCTTGACCCTGGGCAACCACTCGTCTTCACCTTCGTCGGCGGCGGTGGAACTGTCCGGAAGGAGAGTCCTTCCCTTCTTGGACCCTCCGGCCTCCCCAGTTGGGGCGGCCTTCCTTTTCTTGTCTCCCCCAGTCGGTGGGGGAGCATCTTCTTCTTCCACTTCCTCGTCTTCAGGGGAAGAGTGCGCCGCAGAGTCATTGGACAGTGAGTCCGACGACGCCTGGCGTCGGGAACTCTTTCGGGTTCCCTTGGCCTTCTTGGTCTTCTCCGGCACCTTATAAGGGGCCGGAGTCAGCATCTTCGCCATAAGAGCGTCTGCGGGGCCTTCAGGCAAAGGAGCCGGACAGTCGATCTGTCCGGCCATCTTTTGCCAGTCCTGTCAAAGGTACGGGAGTTTAGATCCCGCATAGAGTCAATCTACATAAAAAAAATAAGTATCCTGTGAAAGGTAAAGCAGCTTACCACACTGGCTTGGCACTTCGCGCTGAATCCGCGATCCTCAGTAATAGGGGGGGGACCTTGGCACTTTTGAACAGCACCCTCCAGGCGTCTTCATGAGTCGTGTCGAAGAGCCTGTTCAGAGTTCGGTGCCGCCCCGGATTGAACTCCCACAAGTTGAACTCCCGTTGTTGGCACATGAGTATCCGGCGGATGAGCATAACTTGGACTATGTTGACAAGCTTGAGCTTCTTGTCCACCATGTTTTGAATACATGTTTGGAGTCCGGTCAGCTCTTTCGAACTACCCCAGGACAGGCCCTTCTCTTTCCAGGAGGTGAGCCGCGTGGGGATGCCAGATCGTAACTCGGGGGCCGCTGCCCATGCAGGGTCGCGCGGCTCGGTGATATAGAACCACCCCGATTGCCACCCCTTTATGGTTTCCACAAAGGAGCCCTCGAGCCATGTTACGTTGGGCATCTTGCCCACCATGGCACCTCCGCACTCCGCCTGGCGGCCGCCCACCACCTTCGGCTTGACATTGAAGGTCTTCAGCCATAAGCCGAAGTGGGGCTTGATGCGGAGGAAGGCCTCGCACACGACGATAAACGCCGAGATGTTGAGGATGAAGTTCAGGGCCAGATCATGGAAATCTAGGCCGTAATAAAACATGAGCCCCTGGACGAAGGGATGGAGAGGGAATCCCAGTCCGCGGAGGAAATGGGTGAGGAATACTACCCTCTCACGGGGCCTGGGGGTGGGGATGAGCTGCCCCTCATCTGGGAGCCGGTGCGCGATGTCATCGGGTAGGTATCCGGCTCTCCTCAGTTTATTGATGTCTCCCTCCGTGACGGAGGAGACCATCCACTTGCCTCCTGCTCCGGACATGATTGGAGAAGGTCGAGGTGGGAAGTGCGGACTTGGCCGCTAGAGCTCGAGTGTGCGAAAACGGATGGGTAAGGGAGGAAGAAGGCATGGATAGAAAGGTGAATCCTTATCCCTTTATATGGGCGGACGAAACTAAGCGTCCCCACTTGCCTGGTAAAACTCGCTTACCCCCCAAGCGCCGCAATTGATGGCGCAGTTGGGTTACCCACGCCCGTATTGATGAGAATCCCGTAATAAGGGGACACGATATCTGCTTTGACAAGACGTGTCGAAAAACTGCCTCGCGTTATGTGCGGGGCTGGTTAAAAGTAACGGTTCGAATAATCACCGGGCCATGACATAACGTCATGCTGCCAAAACAAGCCAGGAAATTAGATATGCGAAAATATTATTCTCTCTACGGTGGAATGTGGAACTTGTTTTGCAGGGTCGGACACTATCCTCGTATTCAAATTCTTCTGTGATATATTCGGAGAAGGAACCCGCCTTGCAATGCCGAAGACAATACTGCGCGCCGAACTCATCGTCATTGAAGCCTGGTTCAGGGGCTACTGAGGGAGTCCTGGATTAGGGGGTCTCCGGACAACCGAACTATCTCCATTGGCCGGACTGTTAGACTATGAAGATACAAGATTGAAGACTTCGTCTCGTGTCTGGATGGAACTCTACTTGGCGTGGAAGGCAAGCTAGGCAATACGTATATGGATATCTCCTCCTTTGTAACTAACCTTGTGTAACCCTAACCCTCTCCGGTGTCTATATAAACCGAAGGGTTTTAGTCCGTAGGACAACAATCATAACATACAATCATACCATAGGCTAGCTTCTAGGGTTTAGCCTCTCTGATCTCGTGGTAGATCTACTCTTGTACTACCCATATCATCAATATTAATCAAGCAGGACGTAGGGTTTTACCTCCATCAAGAGGGCCCGAACCTGGGTAAAACTTCGTGTCCCCTGCCTCCTGTTACCATCCGGCCTAGACGCATAGTTCGGGACCCCCTACCCGAGATCCGCCGGTTTTGACACCGATCGTGACAGAAGCTTAAACCCTAGTTTATGCGTTGCTTCGTAAGGGGCTGATTTGGATCCATATGTTTCATGCTATGGTTAGGTTTACCTTAATACTTCTGTTGTAGTTGCGGATGCTTGCAATAGGGGTTAATCATAAGTGGGATGGTTGTCCAAAGAAGGACAGTACCCAAGCACCGGTCCACCCACATATCAAATTATCAAAGTACCGAACGCGAATCATATGAGCGTGATAAAAACTAGCTTGACGATAATTCCCATGTGTCCTCGGGAGCGCTTTCCTTTATATAAGAGTTTGTCCAGGCTTGTCCTTTGCTACAAAAAGGATTGGGCCATCTTGCTGCACCTAATTTACTTTCATTACTCGTTACCCGTTACAAATTACCTTATCACAAAACTATCTGTTACCGATAATTTCAGTGCTTGCAAAGAATACCTTGCTGAAAACCGCTTATCATTTCCTTCTGCTCCTCATTGGGTTTGACACTCTTACTTATCGAAAAGGCTACGATAGATCCCCTACACTTGTGGGTCATCATATATCTACTTGATGAAACATAAGTCTGAAACATTTGAAAAGTTCAAAGAATTTCAGAGTGAAGTGGAAAATCATCGTAACAAGAAAATTAAGTTTCTACGATCTGATCGTGGAGGTGAATATTTGAGTTATGAGTTTGGTCTTCATTTGAAACAATGCAGAATAGTTTCGCAACTCACGCCACCTAGAACACCATAGCGTAATGGTGTGTCCGAATGTCATAACCGCACTTTATTAGATATGGTGCGATCTATGATGTCTCTTACTGATTTACGGCTATCATTTTGGGGTTATGCTTTAGAGATAGCTGCATTGACGTTTAATAGGGCACCATCGAAATCCATTGAGACGACACCTTATGAACTATGGTTTGGCAAGAAACCCAAGTTGTCATTTCTTAAAGTTTGGGGCTGCAATGCTTATGTGAAAAAGCTTCAACCTGATAAGCTCAAACCCAAATCAGAGAAATGTGTCTTCATAGGATACCCAAAGGAGACTGCTGGGTACTGATGACCCACAAGTATAGGGGATCTATCGTAGTCCTTTTGATAAGTAAGAGTGTCGAACCCAACGAGGAGCAGAAGGAAATGATAAGTAGTTTTCAGTAAGGTATTCTCTGCAAGCACTGAAATTATCGGTAATAGATAGTTTTGTTATAAGGTAATTTGTAACGGATAACAAGTAATAAAATTAAATAAGGTGCAGAAAGATGTCCCAATCCTTTTTGTAGCAAAGGACAAGCCTGGACAAACTCTTATATAAAGGAAAACGCTCCCGAGGACACATGGGAATTATCGTCAAGCTAGTTTTCATCACGTTCATATGGTTCGCGTTCGGTACTTTGATAATTTGATATGTGGGTGGACCGGTGCTTGGGTACTGCCCTTACTTGGACAAGCATCCCACTTATGATTAACCCCTCTTTCAAGCATCCGCAACTACAAAATAGGTATTAAGGTAAACCTAACCATAGCATGAAACATATGTATCCAAATCAGCCCCTTACGAAGCAACACATAAACTAGGGTTTAAGCTTCTGTCACTCTAGCAACCCATCATCTACTTATTACTTCCCAATGCCTTCCCCTAGGCCCAAACAATGGTGAAGTGTCATGTAGTCGACGTTCACATGACACCACTAGAGGAGAGACAACATACATCTCATCAAAATATCGAACGAATACCAAATTCACATGACTACTTATAGCAAGACTTCTCCCATATCCTCAGGAACAAACGTAACTACTCACAAATCATATTCATGTTCATAATCAGAGGGGTATTAATATGCATAAAGGATCTGAACATATGATCTTCCACCAAGTAAACCAACTAGCATAAACTACAAGGAGTAATCAACACTACTAGCAACCCACATGTACCAATCTGAGGTTTTGAGACAAAGATTGGATACAAGAGATGAACTAGGGTTTGATATGAGGTGTTGCTGGTGAAGATGTTGATGGAGATTGACCCCCTCCCGATGAGAGGATCGACGGTGATGACGATGGTGATGATTTCCCCCTCCCGGAGGGATGTTTCCCCGGCAGAACAGCTCCGCCGGAGCCCTAGATTGGTTCCGCCAAGGTTCCACCTCGTGGCGGTGGTGTTTCGTCCCGAAAGCTTGCTTATGATTTTTTTCCAGGGCTAAAGACTTCATATAGCAAAAGATGGGCACCGAAGGCCTGCCAGGGGGCCCACGAGACAGGGGGCGTGCCCAGGGGGTAGGGCGCGCCCCCACCCTCGTGGACGGTGGGTGTAACGCCCCGTGACCGATGTGCCAGGTGTCGTGCAGTTATTCGCTGTTGTTGCCTTGTCATTGATTGCATGTCTTGCATTGCATATCATGTCATCATGTGCATTTCTTTTGCATACATGTTCGTCTCATGCATCCGAGCATTTTCCCCGTTGTCCGTTTTGCAATCCGGCGCTTCGTTCTCCTCCGGTGGTCATTTCTACCTTTCTTTCATGTGTGGGGATTAAACATTTTCGGATTGGACCGAGACTTGCCAAGAGGCCTTGGTTTACTACCGGTAGACCGCCTGTCAAGTTTCGTACCATTTGGACTTCGTTTGATACTCCAACGGTTAACCGAGGGACCGAAAAGGCCTCGTGTGTGTTGCAGCCCAACACCCCTCCAATTTGGCCCAAAACCCACCTAAACCTGCTCCATCATCTAGAGCGTTCGATCACGATCGCGTGGCCGAAAACCGCACCTCATTTGGACTCTCCTAGCTCCCTCTACCTATAAATATGTGGCCATCCCCGAAATTATGAACCCTAAAAACTCCTCTCTCGCCGCCGGACGTGTCCACGCCGCGCCGGACGTGTCCACCGCCCGCCGCCACCTCACTCCCACCAATGGGGAGCCGCCACCTCAGCCGCGCCGCCGCTCCGGGCCAATCCCCGCGCGCCACCTGGCCTCCTCCTCTCTCCTCCGCCGCCACGGGCCCGCGCGGCCCAGGTCTGGCCCGCGGGGCCCGGATCTGCCGCCGCCCGGCCTTCGCCGCCAACCCCGGGCGCCGCCCCGGCCCATCGGCGCCCGCCGCCGCATCGCCTCTCCGCCGACCACCGCCGCCACCATTGCCGACCGCCGCGGCCGCCTTCGAGCCCGCCGCCCCGTGCGCCGACGACCGCCGCCTCCCGTGCGCCGACCCCACGCCCGACGCTGCTCGCCCGCATCCGGCCGCTGCCCACGCCGGCCTGCCTCTCCTCCGGCTGCTTCGAACTCCGGCCGGCCATTGACTCCGGCGAGACCCCGGAGGGTGGACCAGATCCACCACTCCCCCGATCCAAACATCCCCGCGCTGCCCGGATCTCCTCGTCCCGCATCACCCCGTCCAGTTTCCAGAGGGTATTTCTTCTAAGTCCTGAAATTCCAGATCCATATGCACATGTTCGTCAGGCCGTAACTTTGCATCCGTAGCTCCAATTCATGCATATAGCATATCAAAATGTTCATCTCAGAGAGTACATCATTTCATTCCATTGCATCATTTTCATTTGAGTTCATCTTGATGCCCGAAATGCTGTTATAAGAGGGCTACTTGAGATTATTGTCAGATCTGCTACTCCGTTTAGCTTTTTGTCATTTTTGCCATGATTATTGTGTGCATGCTATGCCCTGATGCTCTACATGTGTTTTGTTAAGGGTTTTGTCATCTTTCCAGAGGTGCAACCCATGTATTTTTGTGATGTGTGTGATGACTTGTGTAAGCTTGCAAAGTGATGCACTTGCTAATTCTGTTTTCAGGGACTTAGTAATTTCACTAAGTCCTGGAGCTGTTTATCTCATGTTGTCATATGTTCATGTTGTTTCCTAGTGATCCGTGCCTCTTTTGAGGATGATCAGTAAGGATGTTTTGTTAATATTTTAGTGCTCTATCCATCCATGTCTTTGTTTGAAATTATGGAGCACCCTAGCTTGAGTCAATCGAGCTCTACTTTTGCTACTTTGTGAATCTGGGCAGTTTGTCAACTTGTTTGCAATTTTGCCGATGATGTTGTAGTTGATCCGTGCATGCTATGCCATTGTTCTTGCCATGTCAAGCTTGCATTTTGTGCCTTCTTGATGGGTGTATGCTTAGCTTGTCATGACTTGCTCTGTACTGAGTGCATCGAGCTCGTAAACATGCCTACTTGAGTTATATTTCAGCATGTTCCAGTTTTCACTAAGTCTGAAAACTGATTATGTTTTTGCTATGTTCACATGCTTGCAATTGTATTTTCTGATCCCTTTTGGCTCAAGGTCACTAAGGGACTTTTGTTAAGCTCTTTGAGTATCTCCATGGCATGCTCTACTTTGCCATGTTCAGGTCCTGTAGCATATAGTTTTGTTGCTCCGAAGAGTGCTACCTGATCTGAAATTCCAGGCTTGTATTAATTTCACTAAGTCTGAGATCTGTTTACCGTTTGCATTTTTGCCATGCTTGTTTGAACCTGTTAATGGATGAATTGGCCGTAGCTCAGTGATAGACTTTTGTTAAGCATCTTGTAGGCATCCCTACCATGTATTTTGTTGGCACGTTTGGTTGCTGTAGCATGTTCATCTCATTGTATTTAGTTGGCTACTTGCTGTATATCGCAGGCCGGTGTCATATTTGAAACGCTTGCCATTTCCAAACCGTAACTCCGATTCCGGTGTTCTTTATATAATTTTCAAGCGATTTCATCTCATATTTCCAGTGGCACACTTGGATTTCCAAGTTGAGGCCAAGTTCTTTCATCTCTTGTCAAATCACGCATATGCATCGCATACCGCATCCCGCATATCATATCATGTTCATGTGTTGGTTGTTTACTATGTTGTGTGCTTCTTTTCCGGTGTTTGCTTCTTCGGGTTGGTTCCGTTAACGTTGCATTTGTGAGGAACCGTTCGACTACGTCCGTTTGTCTTCTTCATGGACTCGTTCTTCTTCCTTGCGGGATTTCAGGCAAGATGATCATACCCTCGAAATCACTACTATCTTTGCTTGCTTAGTTGCTCACTCTTTTGCTATGCCTATGCTGCGATACCTACCTCTTGCTTATCATGCCTCCTATATTGTTGAACCAAGCCTCTAACCCACCTTGTCCTAGCAAACCGTTGTTTGGCTATGTTACCGCTTTGCTCAGCCCCTCTTATAGCGTTGTTAGTTGCAGGTGAAGATTGAAGTTTGTTCCTTGTTGGAACATGGAGATGTTGTTCCTTGTTGGGACATCACATTATATCTTATTTAATTAATGCATCTATATACTTGGTAAAGGGTGGAAGGCTCGGCCTTATGCCTGGTGTTTTGTTCCACTCTTGCCGCCCTAGTTTCCGTCATATCGGTGTTATGTTCCCGGATTTTGCGTCCCTTACGTGGTTGGGCTATAATGGGAACCCCTTGACAGTTCGCCTTAAGTAAATCTCTTCCAGCAATGCCCAACATTGGTTTTACCATTCGCCACCTAGCCGTTTTCTTTCCCTTGAGTCGGCCGGCTCAAGGGTCATCATTATTTTACCCCCCCGGGCCAGTGCTCCTCTGAGTGTTGGTCCAACTGAGCGATGTCCGGGGCTACCAGGGGCAACTCTGGGCTGGCCTACCCGACGTCTAGCTCATCTGAGTGTGCCTTGAGAAAGAGATATGTGCATCTCCTATCGGGATTTGTCGGCACATTCGGGCGGTGTTGCTGGTTTAGTTTTACCCTGTCGAAATGTCTTGTTGTACCGGGATACCGAGTCTGATCGGAATGTCTCGGGTGGAGGTCTATTCCTTCGTTGACCATGAGAGCTTGTGATGGGCTAAGTTGGGACACCCCTGCAGGGATTTGAACTTTCGAAAGCCGTGCCCGCGGTTATGGGCAGATGGGAATTTGTTAATGTCCGGTTGTAGAAAACCTAAAGTCGACCTTAATTAAAATGAATCAACAGCGTGTGTTACCGTGATGGTCTCTTTCCGACGGAGTTCGGGAAGTGAACACGGTGTTGGAGTTATGTTTGACGTACGTTGTTTAGGATCACTTCTTGATCATACTTTCTCGAACGTGCTTTGCCTTCTCTTCTTGCTCTCATTTGCGTATGTTAGCCACCATATGTGCTAGTCGCTTTGCTGCAGCTCCACCTCATACCTTTACCTTACCCATAAGCTTAAATAGTCTTGATCGCGAGGGTGCGAGATTGCTGAGTCCCCGTGGCTCACAGATACTTCCAAAACCAGCTTGCAGGTGCCGATGAGTCCGTGCAGATGACGCAACCAAGCTCAGGAGGAGCTCGATGAAGATCTTGTCCTTTGTGTTGTTCCGTTCTAGTTGATCAGTAGTGGAGCCCAGTTGGGGTCGATCGGGGACCTTTTTGTCGCATTTGGGGTTCTTCTTTTATTTTGGCTCCGTAGTCGGGCCTTGATTGTATCTGATTGATGTAATGCTTTATTCATGTAATTGGGTGAAGTGGCGATTGTAAGCCAACTATGTATCTCTTTCCCTTATTATATTACATGGGTTGTGTGAAGATTACCTCACTTGCGACATATGCCTTCAATGCGATTATGCCTCTAAGTCGTGCCTTGACACGTGGGAGATATAGTCGCATCGAGGGCGTGACAGTGGGTGGCCCCCCTCCGGTGCTTTCTTCGCCCAATATTTTTTATATATTCCAAAACTGACTTCCGTGGAGTTTCAGGACTTTTGGAGTTGTGCAGAATAGGTCTCGAATATTTGCTCCTTTTCCAGCCCAGAATTCCAGCTGCCGGCATTCTCCCTCTTCGTGTAAACCTTGTAAAATAAGAGAGAATAGGCATAAGTATTGTGACATAATGTGTAATAACAACCCATAATGCAATAAATATCGATATAAAAGCATGATGCAAAATGGACGTATCAGGTACACCTTCTATCACAGATCCGAAGGCAAGATATTCGTTGCTAAGAATGGATCCTTTTTAGAGAAGGAGTTTCTCTCGAAAGAAGTGAGTGGGAGGTAAGTAGAACTTGATGAGGTAATTGTACCTGCTCCCTTATTGGAAAGTAGTTCATTACAGAAATCAGTTCCAGTGATTCCTACACCAATTAGTGAGGAAGCTAATGATGATGATCATGAAACTTCCGATCAAGTTACTACCGAACCTCATAGGTCAACCAGAGTAAGATCCACACCAGAGTAGTACGGTAATCGTGTTCTGGAGGTCATATTACTTGACCATGACGAATGTACGAACTATGAGGAAGCGATGATGAGCCCAGATTCCGCAAAATGGCTTGAGGCCATGAAATCTTAGATGGGATCCATGTATGAGAACAAAGTGTGGACTTTGGTTGACTTGCCCGATGATCGGCAAGCCATAGAGAATAAATGGATCTTCAAGAAGAAGAATGACGCTGACGGTAATGTTACTGTCTACAAAGCTCGACTTGTTGCAAAAGGTTTTCGACAAGTTTAAGGAGTTGACTATGATGAGACCTTCTCACCCGTAGTGATGCTTAAGTCCGTCCGAATCATGTTAGCAATTGCTGCATTTTATGATTATGAAATTTGGCAAATGGATGTCAAAACTGCATTCCTTAATGGATATCTTAAAGAAGAGTTGTATATGATGGAACCAGAAGGTTTTGTCGATCCAAAAGGTGCTAACAAAGTGTGCAAGCTCTAGCGATCCATTTATGGACTGGTGCAAGCCTCTCGGAGTTGGTATATGCTTTGATAGTGTGATCAAAGCATATGGTTTTATACAGACTTTGGGGGAAGCCTGTATTTACAAGAAAGTGAGTGGGAGCTCTGTAGCATTTCTGATATTATATGTGGATGACATATTGTTGATCGGAAATGATACCGAATTTCTGAATAGCATAACAGGATACTTGAATAAGAATTTTTCAATGAAAGACCTCGGTGAAGCTGCTTATATATTAGGCATCAAGATCTATAGATATATATCAAGACGCTTAATTGGACTTTCACAAAGCACATACCTTAATAAAGTTTTGAAGAAGTTCAAAATGGATCAAGCAAAGAAAGGGTTCTTGCCTGTGTTACAAGGTGTAAAGTTGAGTCAGACTCAATGCCCGACCACTACAGAAGATAGAGAGAAAATGAAGGTCATTCCCTATGCTTCAGCCATAGGTTCTATCATGTTATGCAATGATGTGTACCAGAGCTGATGTGTGCCTTGCTATTAGTTTAGCAGGGAGGTACCAAAGTAATCCAGGAGTGGATCACTAGACAGCGGTCAAGAATATCCTGAAATACCTGAAAAGGACTAAGGATATGTTTCTCGTTTATGGAGGTGACAAAGAGCTCATCGTAAATGGTTACGTTGATGCAAGCTTTGACACTGATCCAGATGACTCTAAGTCACAAACCGGATACATATTTTTATTGAATGGTGGAGCTGTCAGTTGGTGCAGTTCTAAGCAAAGCATCGTGGCGGGATCTACGTGCGAGCGGAGTACATAGCTGCTTTGGAAGCAACAAATGAAGGAGTCTGGATGAAGGAGTTCATATCCGATCTAGGTGTCACACCTAGTGCATCGGGTCCAATGAAAATCTTTTGTGACAACATTGCTGCAATTGCCATGGCAGAGGAATCCAGATTTCACAAGAGAACCAAGCACATGAAGAGAGGCTTCAATTCCATCCGCGATCAAGTCAAGGAGGGAGACATAGAGGTTTGCAAAATACATACATATCTGAATGTTGCAGACCCGTTGACTAAGCCTCTCTCACGATCAAAACATGATCAGCACCAAGACTCCATGGGTGTTAGAATCATTACTATGTAATCTAGATTATTGACTCTAGTGCAAGTGGGAGACTAAAGGAAATATGCCCTAGAGGCAATAATAAAGTTGTTGTTTATATTTACTTATAGCATGATAAATGTTTATTATTCATGCTAGAATTGTATTAACCGGAAACTTAGTACATGTGTGAATACATAGACAAAATGAGTGTCACTAGTATGCCTCTACTTGACTAGCTCGTTAATCAAAGATGGTTAGGTTTCCTAGCCATGGACAAGAGTTATCATTTGATGAATGGGATCACATCATTAGAGAATGATGTGATTGACTTGACCCATCCGTTAGCTTAGCACTATAATCATTTAGTTTATTGCTATTGCTTTCTCCATAACTTATACATGTTCCTATGACTATGAGATTGTGCAACTCCCAAATACCGAAGGGACACTTAGTGTGCTATCAAACGTCACAACGTAACTGGGTGACTATAAAGATGCTCCACAAGTATCTCCGATGGTGTTTGTTGAGTTGGCATAGATCGAGATTAGGATTTGTCACTCCGATTGTCGGAGATGTATCTCTGGGCCCTCTCGGTAATGCACATCACTATAAGCCTTGCAAGCAATGTGACTAATGAGTTAGTTGCGGGATGATGCATTACGGAACGAGTAAAGAGACTTGCCAGTAACGAGATTGAACTAGGTATTGAGATACCGACGATCAAATCTTGGGCAAGTAACATACCGATGACAAAGGGAACAACGTATGTTGTTATGCGGTTTGACCGATAAAGATCTTCGTAGAATATGTAGGAACCAATATCAGCATCCAGGTTCCACTATTGGTTATTAATCGGAAGTGAGTCTCGGTCATGTCTACATAGTTCTCGAACTCGTAGGGTCCGCACGCTTAACGTTCGATGATGATCGGTATAATGAGTTTATGGTTTTTTGATGTATCGAAGGTAGTTCGGAGTCCCGGATGTGATCACAGAAATGACAAGGAGTCTCGAAATGGTCGAATATAAAGATCAATATATTGGAAGGCTATGTTTGGACATCAGAATGGTTCTGGATGAGTTCGGGCATTTACAGGAGTACCAGGGGGTTACCGGAACCCCCCGGGGAGTCAATGGGCCTTATTGGGCCTTATTGGGAAAGAGGGAGAGGCAGCCAGGTGGAGGGCGCCCCCAAGCCCAATCCGAATTGGGTGGGGGTCGGCCCCCTTTCCTTTCCTCTTTCTCCCTCTTCCTTCTTATCCTACTCCAACTAGGGAAGGGGGGGAAACCTACTCCTACTGGGAGTAGGACTCCCCCTTGGGCGCGCCATAGAGAGGGCCGGCCCTCCCCTCCTCCACTCCTTTATATATGGGGAGGGGGGTACCCCATAGACACACAAGTTGATTGTTTAGCCGTGTGCGGTGCCCCCGTCCACAGAATTCCACCTCGGTCATATCGTTGTAGTGCTTAGGCGAAGCCCTGCGTCGGTAACTTCATCATCACCGTCATCACGCCGTCGTGCTGATGAAACTCTCCCTCGGCCTCAGCTGGATCAAGAGTACGAGGGACGTCACCGAGCTGAATGTGTGCAGATCGCGGAGGTGTCGTGTGTTCGGAACTTGATCGGTTGGATCGCGAAGACGTTTGACTACATCAACCGCGTTTCAAAACGCTTCCGCTTTCGGTCTACGAGGGTATGTAGACACACTCTCCCCCTCTCGTTGCTATGCATCACCTAGATGGATCTTGTGTGTGCGTAGGAAAATTTTGAAATAGTACGTTCCCCAACATGATGAACCTAACTCGCGCCTTTTTCCAAGGCTCCTCTTCCGTCCTCATGATGCATGTGCTTGCCTTGGTGGTAACACAGATCACTAAGATAAACAACTTCCATCTAGTTTTGCGACAAGATCAATTCGTTATGTATTCTCTATCTCCTTAGCCACCAGAGATACCAACACTAAAATAGCGATGACCTCCTAAAGGTTTGCATTGTCCATGTTCGGCATAGACCTTTCCGTAAGACACATCAGTTGCTTGAGTGTTTTCGATCTTGAGCATTTCACAAGGGTGGCTTCCATGATCGTGTCCTTCGTGGTCAATTGACTCCAAAGCTCGACCCCGGTGCGCACTTCAACAGAAGTGTATGGCATCCTCAAGGAAGGTTTGACAAATGGGGCACTCTCCAATGTTTCCTACATGATGATCAACCAAAGTCGACTTAAAACGGGATATCCAATAGGGCTCGGCAAACAGAATATTTTCACTTTTGTTGGTACTCTCAGTTTCCAGAGCTTTTTCCAAACCGTGTTCAGACCCGAGGAGTTTGAGGCCATGTTGCATGCTTGATTGCCATACTGATGTCTCGACTTGACATAATAGGAAGATCATACAAAAAGGTGTCTAGCCTGGGATTGCCCCTCCACAAAGTCGTCAAATCCATTGGAGTTCATTGGGATTCACAAAATGCGGTTTGAATGAACAAATGAGAATAGAGATTGTATCAAGTTCTCATCCCTACACAAGTACTAGGGTCGATGAGTTGGATCACTTTATCAAACAGAATTCCGCCTCACCATGAGAGGATTATTTGACTAGGGCTAGAGGGAATCCAGGAATCCTCCCAGATATTGATGTTTTCGCAATTGCCAGTACGCCAAAGGCAACCACTTTTGAAAGTTTGTATGCCTGTGACGATGTTGTGCTAAGTTAAGGAAGTGTTTGCCTTTGTCCGGCCTGTTAGATGTGCTGATGTGGAAAGTACTTTGCCTTCACAACCTAGTGCAAGACTCCAAAATTTGCAAGAGCTCCAAATTTGTTTAGCTCCATCTTAGGAAGATTGACCGAATGAAGATCATGAAAACCGAGATCGCCTTCTTTCTTTGGCAAACAAAGCTTACATCATGCCATTCAATGATGCTTTCTTGCCATTTTTATCACGTCCCCACCAAAATTGTGACATGATAACCCACAAGTATAGAGGATCGCAACAGTTTTCGAGGGTAGAGTATTCAACCCAAATTTATTAATTCGACACAAGGGGAGCCAAAGAATATACTCAAGTATTAGCAGCTGAGTTGTCAATTCAACCACACCTAGAAACTTAATATCTGCAGCAAAGTATTTAGTAGCAAAGTAATATGATAGTAGCGGTAACGGTAGCAAAAGTAATAGTTTTGGTTTTATAGTGATTGTATCAGTAACAAAGGAAAAGTAAATAAGCAAATATCAATATATGAAAAGCTCGTAGGCAATGGATCAGTGATGGATAATTATGTCGGATGCGATTCCTCATGCAATAGTTATAACACAGGGTGACGCAGAACTAGCTCCAGTTCATCAATGTAATGTAGGCATGTATTCCGAATATAGTCATACGTGCTTATGGAAAATAACTTGCATGACATCTTTTGTCCTACCCTCCCGTGGCAGCGGGGTCCTGTTGGAAACTAAGGGATATTAAGGCCTCCTTTTAATAGAGTACCAGACCAAAGCATTGATACATAGTGAATACATGAACTCCTCAAACTACGGTCATCACCGGTAAGTATCCCGATTATTGTCACTTCGGGTTTAACAGATCATAACACATAATAGGTGACTATAGACTTGCAAGATAGGATCAAGAACTCACATATATTCATGAAAACATAATAGGTTCAGATCTGAAATCATGGCACTCGGGCCCTAGTGACAAGCATTAAGCATAGCAAAGTCATAGCAACATCAATCTCAGAACATAGTGGATACTAGGATCAAACCCTAACAAAACTAACTTGATTACATGATAAATCTCATCCAACCCATTACCGTCTAGCAAGCCTATGATGGAATTACTCACGCACGGCGGTGAGCATCATGAAATTGGTGATGGAGGAAGGTTGATGATAACGATGGCGACGGATTCCCCTCTCCGGAGCCCTGAAAGGACTCCAGATCAGCCCTCCCGAGAGGGATTAGGACTTGGTGGCGGCTCTGTATCGTAAAACATGATGAATACTTCTCTCTGATTTCTTTCTCCCCGAACATGAATAGAGTTGGAGTTCAGGTCGGTGGAGCACCAGGGGGCCCACGAGGCAGGGGGCGCACCCAGCGGGGTAGGCGCGCCCCCACCCTCGTGGACAGGGTGTGGCCCCCTGGCCTTGATTCTTTCGCCAGTATTTTTTATATATTCCAAAAATATTCTTTGTGAAGTTTTAGGTCATTCCAAGAACTTTTATTTCTGCACAAAAATAACACCATGGCAATTCTGCTGAAAACAACGTCAGTCCGGGTTAGTTCCATTCAAATCATGCAAGTTAGAGTCCAAAACAAGGGAAAAAGTGTTCGGAAAAGTAGATACGTTGGAGACGTATCAACTCCCCAAGCTTAAACCTTTGCTTGTCCTCAAGCAATTCAGATGATAAACTGAAAGTGATAAAGAAAAAACTTTTACAAACTCTATTTGCTCTTCTTGCTGTAAATATGTAAAACCAGCATTCAAGTTTTCAGCAAAGATTATGAACTAACCATATTGTTGGGGATATAACTATTAGGTATGACCCGCCCAGGAGGGGCCGGGTTATACCTTGTCACATCGCTAGTTCTGGTATGGTCCTAGGCTTGCTTTGTGCATCATGTTTAAATTTTCAAATGAAATAGAAATGGGGATGTTTCAAACCCTAGCACCAAAGCAAATTCAAATAGGTTCAACTTTAAAATGGATTTTCAATGAACCCAAAATGCTATTCAAAAATGTTCATGCTCTTTGGATAATGTTGGGAACAACAACCAGAAGTGATGCACATTTTTGCTACACATTTTGGATTTTTGAATCAATGCATAAATATTTGATTTGGATCTGTTTAAATTATATAAATATTTTTAATGGCTCCAAAAATGTTGGTAATTGGTGAGGGCCTCTAGAATATTATATCTAGATGCCACAAATATTTTCAGCATTTATGGAAGTGTTTTAACATTTATTTTGGATAGAGAACAAATGTCAGAAATAGAAAAAGAAAACAGGAAAAGGAAAAGGCTTACCTGGCCTTACCTGGCAGCCCAGCCGGCCTGGCACTGTTGGCCCAGCCCACCAGGGGCAAGGTTGTCTTCAACCTTGTGCCCACTGGCAGCCAGCGCACGCAGCCGACCTCGCCAGCTCCTGCTTCGCCGTGTCGCGCTCCCCGTCAACCCAATCCCGTGCCTGGAGACACCTCAAAGCCTCTCTCTCCTCTCCCTCACTCACTGCTCTCTCTCTCCCCTCCTCTATTCCTCTCCCCGCAGCACACCCGAGTGCGCTCGTCGTCGCCGCTCGCTGTCACCGCGGCCACCGTCCACCACTCGCCTCGCTGACGCGTCCGGAAGAACCGCAACACCGCCCACGTCCCCTCCGCCGACTCACGCCTCGCAGGAGGCCCTGCTTAATCGTCATCGCGGTCATCTTCAACATCGAGCACCCGAGCCCCTTGCTGTCGATTCGCGCCGGCAAGGACGTCCCCGAGCCCACTGACCTACTCCGCCGCCTCCCTGTGAGCTCCTGCTCCCAACCCCTCTCTCCCCGCCGTCGAAACCCTCCTCTAGCCCCCCTGGCCACCGTAGCTGAAGCTCGCCGCCGCCGTGCCTCGTCGCCGTCGTGGCTAGAGCCATTATTGCTCGAAGCCAAGCACACCACTGTGCTCAACGCAGCTCTAGGAGCCCGCCCATCCTCTCAGTGAGCTTGCTAGCCAAGCGTAGCCCGCGCCCGTGCATAGCCGTGCTCCGGCCGCTGCCTCGCTCGTCGTCGTTGCTGTTTCCGACCACCTCATCCCCTCCCGCTTGCGTAGATGGATGCGGCCGAGCGCCCGCAACGCGTAGATGCCCACCGCCGCGCGAATGGTCGCCGGAATAGAGTTTCCGACAAGCCTCCGCCGTCCTGTAAGGTCGCCAGCGACTTGATCCGGTGATGCTGACGTGGCAGTGGTCAGATTAGGGCCTAATCACTGCTTAGTTAACCTCTTAGTCACTGACAGTGGGCCCGACCCTGTTAATCGTTAGATTAGGTTTATTCTAAAACATGTTACCTAACTGAGCCAATGACATGTGGGGCCCACGGGTCAGGTTTGACCTGGTCAGCCTCGTTGACCCGCTTACGTCATGCTGACGTAGAGCTGACGCAATAATTGATTTCTGGAATTATTTTAACTCAGGAAATTCCAGAATATTGCCTAAACTTCAAAAAATCATAATAATTCAACCGTAGCTCAGAATGAAATAATTTATATATGAAAAATCATCAAAAAAATGCAAGGAATCCATTTATGCCAGTTTCATGCATGAAAAACCAACTTATACTTGCTGTATAAGTGAAAACGAAATAATGGCATGTTATATATTTAATTTGGGGTTTGCATATGAACCTTTAGTTCATATGGACTTCAACCAAATTGATGCTAGATGCATTAGGGCAAATCATAGCATCTTTGAAATGTCATCTTCATGCATCATATTGTTGCATATGGTTGTTTATTGATTGCCGGCACCGTCCCCTCTTGATAGGTCCTACTCCGGAAGGTGTCCCGAGTACCTGTCTGAGGAGCAGTGCTTCTTCGTGGATCTATCAGGCAAGCAAACCCCCTTGAGCATCTCAATAAATCCCACTCTCTCGCTCCTGCTCCTTTTACTGCATTAGGACAACAACGATTCAAACTGCCACTTTTTGCTGCGGTAGCTGAACCCATTCCTCTGCATGACCTGTCATTGCCACAGTAAATAGTTGAAACCCACTAGCATGAGTAGGAGTTTCTTGAGCCTTGATGTGCCTGCTCATGCATGCTTGTTTTCTTTATGCCAGCTATGCTTAGAGTTGTGTCAGGTCTGATTCATCGGGAATGAATCGGAGTGGTGAACATGTCCTACCGATAAAGGCTAAGTGTGTGAACACGTTTTGGTAAAGGTAGCGATGAGAGGCCATGTAGGAGTACATGGTGGGTTGTCTCATTAGAATCGTCCTTAAGCACTGAGTTCTGTGTATGTTATCCAAGTCCAGTTACTACCACACATTGGGTTCCGGTTATCCGGCCCCTCTCGGCTTATTAATCCACTTGATCTCTGTCCAGGAGTTGCAACTAGTTTCTGGCGTTTGTAGGTAGTGCTACTTGTCTACCAGGTGGTGTCCGACGGGACGGGCTTGGGACAGACTAGGCACCATGGCACGGTGTACCAAGTGGCACCCGGATGGTGGGCTTGGGAACCCTGCACACATCGTTTGGGGCCGTGAGTGACACCCCGGTCGGATCTCCTTGCGGATGGAACCCGAATAGGCGATAAACCTGGACGAGAGACTTGTGTGGTTAGTCAGGTCGTGGCCGACACCCTCGCTCGGCTTCCGCTTGAAGGTTGCCGAGGTACATGGCGTGTACAGGGATATAAGTGGCGAGAGCGTGTGTGACGAAGTACACCCCTGCAGGGTCAACATTATCTATTCGAATAGCCGTTTTCCTCGGATATGGAAACTTGGAGGACTTATGTAGTACATAGACAATTTGAAGTGGATACTCTAAAATCCGCAAGATAAGCGTGAGTGCTATGGATGGCCTTCTTGTAGGGAGACTGGAACGGATCCATAGTGGAGTATTGATATGGTGAACATGTGTACTCGTGTGCGTCTTCTTACCTCAAAGAAGTTTCTGATACTCGTAGTATAGGTTAGCCACTGAGTCAAAGCTAGCTTGCTGCTGTTAAAACTCCACCACCCCCCTTTTTGTTGATAATGTTGCATATGTAGATAGTTCTGATGTAAGACTTGCTGAGTACCTTTGTACTCACGTTTGCTTATTTATGTTTTGCAGTTGGTTACACTAGTGACTTCGACGAGTAGCTTGTATCCCAGCTACGATCTTGTACCCTTGGGAGGGTCGTGTTTACTCAGGCTTATCTGTACTCAGACATGTAATGCTTCCGTTGCTTGTATGCTCTGAATGATGGGTCATGAGACCCCTGTTTGTATTGAATGCTATGTGGCTCTTCTGGGCCTTTATCTATATGAGTTTGAGTTATGTTGTGATGCCATGATGTACAACACATACTTGCATGTTATGCGTACATGTAACGTGTAGTGCTATGTGTGGGATCCGACAACCTAGTTGTTTACCTCTGATAGCCTCTCTTATGGGGAAATGTAGTCTTGTGCTTCCATGTGCCATAGAAGTCCGCTACAGCTCGGTTCACCGGAGTCCTGCTAGCCCAGCACTACTGCTCCGGAACACTTGACTGGCCGGCATGTGATTCACTTTGCTCTTGTGTCTGTCCCTTCGGGGAAATGTCACGCGGTGACATCCGGAGTCCTGCCTAGCCTGCTACAGCCCGGGTTCCCGGAGTCCTGTTAGCTGAGTGCTACAGCCCGGATCCATACGCTGTTGACCGACATGCTCGTGGTTGATTCATGTATGCATGTCCCTGTAAGTTAGTGCTACTTTGGGTTCACGACTAGTCATGTCGGTCCAGGTTCTCTGTCATATGGATGCTAGCGACACTATCATATACGTGAGCCAAAAGGCGCAAATGGCCCGGGCCAGGTAGGTGGCACCCGTGGGAATACCGTGCGTGAGGCCACAAAGTGATATCAAGTGTTACATGCTAGATCGGTGTGACTTAGGATCGGGGTCCCGACATCGTTGGTATCAGAGCCTGACTGACTGTAGGATTACCAAGCCAAACTGGTCGAAATTGAGTCTAGTAATGCTTTAGTTATATAAGGGAATTGATTGTGGAAGGGAACGTAAGGCTTTATTTACTCCTTTACATAATGTCTTCTGATCTGAGTCATCCTATATTTCCTACGGGGTTAAGGAACTAGGCTTCCTCTTCTGTTTATCGGGATCACGTGTTACTACTCCGTAGTCCCTTAGGATTGGTTGATCAGAGTCTTATCCCAGTTTGAGTACCTCCGGTGTAACCTATTTAGCAATATCTCAGAACCTTGAGTGATGATGTTGAGTATGGTGCTACTCCGTCTTTTGCAGAATGTCTCATTTCGAGCATTTTACTGCCGTTATGCTGCCGGAATTGTCCTAGGAGTTCAAGAGATAGTATTTTTCCTCGTACTATATTCTACATCCTTATCATGATGCTGAATCCATCCTTGTTTCCTTGGTTGGTTCTTCAGGATGTCGTCAGTTAACCGAAGTTCTGTTGTTCGTAGCCGGAACCACGGAGATGGTAGGGATGAGGATCCTCCCGACCAGTCTTCGTTGACAGAGTTCATGTTAGAGATGGAGAGGAACAAGCATGAGTCTAACCGCTTGTTAGCACATATCGAGGAGAACACCGCACCCCAGTGCAAAGAGTCAGCGACCATCTATGATTTCATTGGTCTGAAACCACCTACCTTCCATCATTCCATTGAACCACTCAATGCAGATGACTGGCTCCGTAGTATCACACACAAGCTGCGTTCTGCGAACGTAACTGAAAGTAACAAGGTCACCTACGCTGCATATCACCTGGAAGGTCCTGCTAGTCTTTGGTGGCAGAACTATGAGGCTATGCTTCCAGCTGGCCAGATACCTACCTGGAAGGATTTCACTGAGGCTTTTCGCGAGCATCACATTCCTCAAGCCCTCATTGACCGCAAGAGAGAAGAGTTCTGTAGTTTCACACAGGGTAAGATGGCTGTTGATGCTTACAGTAGAGAATTTGAGAACCTTGCCCGCTATGCTACAGAAGAAGTGTCCACAGACGCCAAGAAGCAGGCTAGATTCCGGAAGGGTCTCAACCCTAAGTTGCGTCGTGATCTCCACCTGCATCATTGTGTTACTTTCCAGGCTCTTGTGAACAAGGCCATTAATGCAGAGACCGCTCAGCTCACTTACGAGGAGTCTCGTAAGCACAACCGTGATCTGGGTTCTTCCTCCCGCTCTGACTCTCAGAAGCGACGGGTTTGGATTCCGAACTCGGCTCTTCCATCTGGATATGCACCGAGGCCATCTGATGTGGCGCCTCACCCAGCTCAGCAACGTGCTCCACCCAGGCCTATTAGTGGACCACTTGCCAATGTAGGTCCACGTCCTACCTCAGGAACTTGCTTCACCTGCGGAGAACCAGGATACTACGCACGTGACTGCCCTCAGTCCAGTTATACTCCACCCCAGTCTGACAGGTCTGTTGGCCGTGAAAAACCATCAGGAAAGATGATCAGTACCAAGCTGGCCTCCATTGAACGAGCATGTGTGCACCATGTCTCAACTTCAGAAGTTCAAGATGATTCTGACGTCGTACTGGGTACGCTTCTTGTCAATTGTCACCCAGCTTCAGTTCTGTTCGATACTGGAGCATCCCACTCCTTCATATCCGAAGGATACGCTCGGTTGCACAACATGTCATTTTGTGATATGCCGACTCCACTAATAATCCAGACTCCTGGTTCCAAATGGCAAACCTCCAAGGTAAGCCATGGTAATGAAATCCTTGTTGACAGACTGGTATTCCTTGCTTCTTTGATATCTCTCAACTCCGCAGATATTAACATCATCTTGGGTATGGACTGGATGACAGCTCATCATGCCAAGATCGATTGTTACACCAGATCTGTTCAACTTACACATCCATCTGGCAAAATAGTCACTGTCTCTACTAGAGTTGCAAGGCGCCAACTCTATTCTCTTAATTCCAGCCCTCTTCCAGACCTTGAAGATATTCCGGTAGTCCGTGACTTCCCGGATGTCTTTCCAGAAGAACTGCCAGGTGTTCCACCTGACAGAGATGTAGAGTTTGTCATAGAACTTATCCTAGGGACTGTTCCAATCTCTAGGAGACCATACAAGATGGAACCTTTGGAGTTAGCCGAGCTTAAGAAACAACTTGATGAGTCCTTGCAAAAGGGTTTCATCCGTCCCAGTTCTTCTCCTTGGGCTTGTCCTGTCCTCTTCGTCAAGAAGAAGGATGGTACGGATCAGATGGTTGTAGATTATCGTCCCGTTAATTTGGTCACGATAAAGAACAAGTATCCACACCCCAGGATCAACGACTTGTATGATCAACTCGCTGGATCCTCAGTATTTTCCAAGATGGATTTGAGGTTAGGCTACCACCAAATCAAAATCAGAAACGGGGACATCCCCAAAACGGCCTTTGTTACTCGTTATGGTCAGTACGAGTACACCGTGATGTCTTCCGGCCTAACCAATGCTCCAACTACTTTCTCCCGCTTGATGAATTCGATCTTTATGGAGTACTTAGATAAGTTTGTCGTGGTTTATCTCGATGATATTCTTATTTTCTCAAAGAATGCGGAAGAGCATGCCGAACATCTTAGACTCGTGTTAGAAAAACTCAGAGTGCATCGCCTTTATGCCAAGTTCTCCAAGTGTGAATTTTGGTTGCCAGAAGTGACCTATCTGGGCCACGTGATCTCTGGTAAGGGCATTGCTGTCAATCCCGAGAGAGTTAAAGCCGTTCTCGATTGGACTCCACCCGAAACGGTCAAACAAGTTAGGAGTTTCCTTGGTCTAGCCAGTTATTGTCGCTGCTTCTTTGAAAATTCCTCCAAAGTGGCCAAACCCCTCACGGAGCTTCTCAAGAAAGATAAAAGGTTTGAGTGGACCCCACAGTGTGAGCACAGTTTTCAGGAACTGAAAAGATGCCTGACTTCTGCGCCCATACTCGTGCCACCGGATTTCACTAAAGACTTTGTTATCTATTGCGACGCTTCGCGTTAAGGACTAGGTTGCATTCTTATGCAGGATCGTCATGTAATTTCCTATGCATCTCGATAGTTGCATCCACATGAGGAAAATTATCCTACACATGATCTAGAGCTTGCAGCCGTAGTCTATGCACTTAAGACTTGGCGACATTACCTTCTTGGTAACCATTGCGAAATCTACACTGACCATCAGAGTCTCAAATATATCTTCACCCAACCGGATCTGAATCTCAGACAGAGACGTTGGTTGGAGTTGATCCCGGATTACGACTTAGGAATCACCTACACCCCAGGCAAAGCCAATGTCATGGCTGATGCTTTGAGTCGTAAATCCTATTGCAACAACCTCATGTTGCAACAATGTCAACCACCCCTCCATGAGGAATTCTGTAAGCTTAACCTTCACATAGCTCCTCGTGGTTCCCTTACTACCTTGGTGGCGAAACCTACCCTTACGGATCAGATCATAGAGGCTCAGAAGCATGATACTGGAATCTCCCGAATCAAGAAGAATATTTCCAAGGGAGTTGCCAACTGTTTCTCTATGGATGAATGAGGTGCTGTTTACTTTGGAAACCGTTTGGTGGTTCCCAAATGTCAACAGATGCAGCAACTGATCCTTAAGGAGGCCCATGAATCCCCTCTCACGATTCATCCCGGTAGTACAAATATGTATAAGGACCTACGCCAGAGGTTCTGGTGGACTAGGATGAAGAGAGAAATCGCTCAGTATATTGCCAACTGTGACGTTTGTCGTCGCGTTAAGGCAGAGCATCAAAGACCTGCTGGCACCCTTCAACCTTTAGCTATTCCCGAGTGGAAATGGGACAAAGTTGGTATGGACTTCATCACCGGCTTTCCCAGGACCAAGAAAGGAAATAATGCTATCTTCGTAGTCATTGATCGTCTCTCCAAAGTGGCTCACTTCCTACCTGTTCGAGAGAGTATCACTGCTAGTCAGCTCGCTGACTTATATATCTCCCGAATAGTGTCACTCCATGGTGTTCCACTAGAGATCAATTCAGACCGTGGCAGTCTTTTCACCTCTCATTTCTGGGAAAGTTTCCAGAATGCCATGGGCACCCATCTTTCTTTCAGTACTACTTTCCACCCTCAGTCAAGTGGTCAGGTGGAAAGGGTCAACCAAATTCTCGAAGACATGCTTAGAGCTTGCGTTATCTTATTCGGTATGGATTGGGAGAAATGTCTTCCTTTCGCCGAGTTTGCTTATAACAATAGCTATCAATCTAGTCTTAAGAAAGCACCCTTCGAAATTCTGTATGGACGAAGATGTCGAACACCTTTGAACTGGTCAGAAACTGGTGAAAGACAATTCTTTGGACCGGATATGATCCAGGAGGTAGAAGAGCAAGTTCGCATCATTCGTGAGAATTTGAAAACAGCCCAATCTCGTCAAAAGAGCCAGTATGGCCGTTGTCATAAGGAAGTGGCTTATGAAGTTGGCGACAAGGCTTACCTTCGGGTTACTCCTTTGAAGGGTACCCATCGTTTCGGTATCAGGGGCAAGTTGGCTCCTCGCTACATTGGTCCTTTTCGCATTCTCGCTAAACAAGGAGAGGTTGCCTACCAGTTGGAACTACCCCCACATCTTTCTCGAGTTCATGATGTCTTCCACGTCTCTCAACTCAGGCGTTGCTTCTCGGACCCCATCCGCGGAGTGGACCACGAAAGGCTTGATCTCCAAGATAACCTTACTTATCGAGAGTGCCCCGTTCACATTCTGGATCAAGCAGAGCGTGTCACTCGACGTCATAACATCAAGTTTCTCAAGGTTCAATGGTCTCATCATTCCGAGAGAGAAGCTACTTGGGAGCGAGAAGATCGTCTTCGACTTGAGTACCCCGCTTTCTTTCCGCCAACTCCCTGAATCTCGGGACGAGATTTTTTCGAGTGGGGCGAGTTGTCACATCCCTAGTTCTGGTATGGTCTAGCTTGCTTTGTGCATCATGTTTAAATTTCAAATGAATTGAAATGGGGATGTTTCAAACCCTAGCACCAAAGCAATTCAAATAGGTTCAACTTTAAAATGGATTTTCAATGAACCCAAAATGCTATTCAAAATGTTCATGCTCTTTGGATAATGTTGGGAACAACAACCAGAGTGATGCACATTTTTGCTACACATTTTGGATTTTTGAATCAATGCATAAATATTTGATTTGGAGCTGTTTAAATTATATAAATATTTTAATGGCTCCAAAAATGTTGGGAATTGGTGAGGGCCTCTGGAATATTATATCTAGATGCCACAAATATTTTCAGCATTTATGGAAATGTTTTAACATTTCTATACAAAACAAATGTCAGAAATAGAAAAAGAAAACAGGAAAAGGAACTTACCTGTTACCTGGCAGCCCAGCCGGCCTGGCACTGTTGGCCCAGCCCACCAGGGGCAAGGTTGTCTTCAACCTTGTGCCCACTGGCAGCCAGCGCACGCAGCCGACCGCGCCACCTCCTGCTTCGCCGTGTCGCGCTCCCCGTCAACCCAATCCCGCGCCTGGAGACGCCTCGAAGCCCCTCTCTCCTCTCCCTCACTCGCTGCTCTCTCTCCTCCTCTGTTCCTCTCCCCGCAGCACACCCGAGCACGTCGTCGTGCCGTCGCTGTACCGTGGCCACCGTCCACCACTCGCCTCGCTGATGCAGTCGGAAAGAACCGCAACACGCAGTCCTCCGACGATGAGCTGCAGTGGCCCTGCATTAATCGTTCATGGCGGTCATCTTTCAATCGGGGCACCCGAGCCCTGCCGTCGATTCACTGCGGCAGGCCGCCCCCGAGCCACTGACCTACTCCGCGCTCCTGTGAGCTCCTGCTCCCAACCCTCTCTCCGCCGTCGAATCCTCCTCTAGCCCCCCTGGCCACCGCAGCCGAAGCTCGGCCGCCGTGCCTCGTCGCCGTCGTGGCTGAGCCATTATTTGCTCGAAGCCAAGCACACCATTGTGCTCAACGCAGCTCCAGGAGCCCGCCCATCCTCTCAGCGAGCTTGCTAGCCAAGCGTAGCCCGCGCCCACGCGATAGCCGTGCTCCGGCCGCCGCCTCGCTCGCGCCGTTGCTGTTTCCGACCACCTCATCCCCTCCCGCTTGCAGTTAGATGGATGCGGCCGAGCGCCCGCAACGCGTAGATGCCCTCCGCCGCGCGAATGGTCGCCGGAATAGAGTTTCGGACAAGCCACCGCCGTCCTGTAAGGTCGCCGGCGACTTGATCTGGTGGTGCTGACGTGGCAGTGGTTAGATTAGGGCCTAATCACTGCTTAGTTAACCTCTTAGTCACTGACAGTGGGCCCGACCCTGTTAATCGTTAGATTAGGTTTATTCTAAAACATGTTACCTAACTGAGCCAATGACATGTGGGGCCCACTGTCAGGTTTGACCTGGTCAGCCCCGTTGACTCGCTTACGTCATGCTGACGTAGAGCTGACGCAATAATTGATTTCTGGAATTATTTTAACTCAGGAAATTCCAGAATATTGCCTAAACTTCAAAAAATCATAGATAATTCAACCGTAGCTCAGAATGAAATAATTATATATGAAAAATCATCAGAAAAATGCAAGGAATCCATTTATGCCAGTTTCATGCATGAAAAACCAACTTATACTTGCTGTATAAGTGAAAACGTAATAATGGCATGTTATATACTTAATTTGGGGTTTGCATATGAACCCTTGGTTCATATGGACTTCAACCAAATTGATGCTAGATGCATTAGGGCAAATCATAGCATCTTTGAAATGTCATCTTCATGCATCATATTGTTGCATATGGTTGTTTATTGATTGCCGGCACCGTCCCTTCTCGATAGGTTCTACTCCGGAAGGTGTCCCGAGTACCTGTCTGAGGAGCAGTGCTTCTTCGTGGATCTATCAGGCAAGCAAACCCCCTTGAGCATCTCGATAAATCCCACTCTCTCGCTCCTGCTCCTTTTACTGCATTAGGACAACAACGATTCAAACTGCTACTTTCTGCTGCGGTAGCTGAACCCATTCCTCTGCATGACCTGTCATTGCCACAGTAAATAGTTGAAACCCACTAGCATGAGTAGGAGTTGCTTGAGCCTTGATGTGCCTGCTCATCCATGCTTGTTTTCTCTTTATGCCAGCTATGCTTAGAGTTGTGTCAGGTCTGATTCATCGGGAATGAATCGGAGTGGTGAACATGTCCTACCGGTAAAGGCTAAGTGTGTGAACACGTTTTGGTAAAGGTAGCGATGAGAGGCCATGTAGGAGTACATGGTGGGTTGTCTCATTGGAACCGTCCTTAAGCACTGAGTTCTGTGTATGTTATCCAAGTCCAGTTACTACCACACATTGGGTTCCGGTTATCCGGCCCCTCTCGGCTTATTAATCCACTTGATCTCTGTCCAGGAGTTGCAACTAGTTTCTGCGTTTGTAGGTAGTGCTACTTGTCTACCAGGTGGTGTCCGACGGGACGGGCTTGGGACAGACTAGGCACCGTGGCACGGTGTACCAAGTGGCACCCGGATGGTGGGCTTGGGAACCCTGCACACATCATTTGGGGCCGTGAGCGACACCCCGGCCGGATCTCCTTGCGGATGGAACCCGAATAGGCGATAAACCTGGACGAGAGACTTGTGTGGTTAGTCAGGTCATGGCCGACACCCTCGCCCGGCTTCCGCTTGAAGGTTGCCGAGGTACATGACGTGTACAGGGCTATAAGTGGCGAGAGCGTGTGTGAAGAAGTACACCCCTGCAGGGTACATTATCTATTCGAATAGTTTTCCTCGGATATGGAAACTTGGAGGACTTATGTAGTACATAGACAACTTGAAGTGGATACTCTAAAATCCGCAAGATAAGCGTGAGTGCTATGGATGGCCTTCTCGTAGGGAGACGGGAACGGATCCATAGTGGAGTATTGATATGGTGAATATGTGGACTCGTGTGCGTCTTCTCACCTCAAGAAGTTTCTGATACTCGTAGTATAGGTTAGCCACTGAGTCAAAGCTGGCTTGCTGCTGTTAAAACTCCACCACCCCCCTTTTTGTTGATAATGTTGCATATGTAGATAGTTCTGACGTAAGACTTGCTGAGTACCTTTGTACTCACGTTTGCTTATTTATGTTTTGCAGTTGGTTACACTAGTGACTTCGATGAGTAGCTTGTAGACCAGCTACGATCTTGTACCCTTGGGAGGGTCGTGTTTAGTCAGGCTTCTTAGTCTTTTCCTTTTGTAGTTGTCTGTACTCAGACATGTAATGCTTCGTTGCTTTGTATTGCTCTGAATGATGGGTTCATGAGACCCCTGTTTGTATTTGAATGCTATGTGGCTCTTCTGGGCCTTTATCTATATGAGTTTGAGTTATGTTGTGATGCCATGATGTACAGCACATATTTGCATGTTATGCGTACGTGTAACGTGTATTGCTATGTGTGGGATCTGACAACCTAGTTGTTTACCTCTGGTAGCCTCTCTTATGGGGAAATGTAGTCTTGTGCTTCCATGTGCCATAGTAGTCCGCTACAGCCCGGTTCACCGGAGTCCTGCTAGCCCAGCACTACTGCTCCGGAACACTTGACTGGCCGGCATGTGATTCACTTCGTTCCTGTGTCTGTCCCTTCGGGGAATGTCACGCGGTGACATCTGGAGTCCTGCCTAGCCTACTACAGCCCGGGTTCCCGGAGTCCTGTTAGCCCAGTGCTACAGCCCGGATTCATACGCTGTTGACCGACATGCTCGAGGTTGATTCATGTATGCCTGTCCCTGTAAGTTAGTGCCACTTTGGGTTCACGACTAGTCATGTCGGCCCAGGTTCTCTGTCATATGGATGCTAGCGACACTATCATATACGTGAGCCAAAAGGTGCAAACGGTCCTGGGCCAGGTAAGGTGGCACCCGTGGGAATACCGTGCGTGAGGCCGCAAAGTGATATGAAGTGTTACATGCTAGATCAGTGTGATTAGGATCGGGGTCCCGACATACCTATGGCGATTCATGAAGCCCAAGACTACTCTGGAAGATGGCAGTTTAGTTAAGGGCCCAAGACCCAAAGGTGACTCAAGGCCCGTAGAGATAAACCGCCATATGTACATAACTTGCATTGTAAGGCAGGAATAGTTAGAGACCGAGCCGGACACTGTTTATGAGCCGCCCGGGATTCTATGAGCCGCCGGGGGCAGCCTCTATATATAAAGGGACGACCCGGCGGCGGTTCAGGGCAAGTAAGATCAGATCGAAAGCTAGGTCAAGCGGATTCGCTCCCTAGTAATCGAAACATAAGCAATACCACCTCGAACTGGATTAGGCTTTTATCTTCACTGCAAGGGGTCGAACTAGTATAACCCTCGTGTCCTTTGTCCCGTTTTAACCCCTTTAAGCTTCCTAGTTGCGATGGCTCCACGATTAAGTCCTTCCACTAGGACATCTGCCGTGACAATTCCATGACAGTTGGCGCCCACCGTGGGGCCTACGCACGGTGGATTTGAGTTCTTGAAGGGTAGCTTCGAAGGGCTCAAGGGATATGTTGTGGGCTAGACGACCAAGAGTCGTCACGGCAAGCTCTACATGAACGACGTTGGCCGGGGCCCCGACGCCGGCTCAATTGAGTATGGTACCAGGTCCCCTTCGACGGAATCCACATATTCATTGGCCAGGTTAGCGAGCCAGGCCCTGAGCCAGACATCTGCACCGACATCGTCGAGACAGCTCAGCGTGTGAGACCTGCCCGAACTCAGCTCGCCATGAAGCGTGCCTTCGTGGGATGCATCCATGGAGGAGAATTTTCTGAAGGATCTGTATCTGGTGGTGAGACGGCCGTCTATTCTGATGGTGAGTCATCCACAGGTGAGACAGATTCATTGTATCAATTGCAAGATGGTGGGCTTGTGGGTTGTTCCGATGGCAGCAGTATTCCGGACCCCTTTGAGTCGCCAAGTAGGGTAGTGATCTTCATGACTGGCACGCAACCCGTTCAAAACTCTACGGCTGTGGCAGTGATAACTTCCGGGTCAGCGGCGACCGGGGCAGGAGGCCCTGCGCGCCCGCCGGCTCAGGTACTGATGGATCTCATGGATAGGATGACAACCCTGTTAACTGTCGTGGTTAACCCGACGGATCAGGCTCAACATGATGCAGAAGTGGCATGGTTACGTGAGGAGGTAGCACAAGCCAAGAAAAACCTGGCAGCAGAGGACGCTAGGATGGCCGCAGAGCGGGCGGCTTCGGATGCTCGGGCTCAGCAGATTCAATCAGAGGCTTTCTAGCTTATGATGGATTTGAACGCATCAAATGAGGTCATGAGGAGAAGGCACTAGAAAACTCAATCCCGTCTACCTCTGACTTATGATCCTAGAAACCTCTTCCGCACACCCGGTGCAGGCCCCAGCAACCTGCCGGAGGTAAACCGGGTTGCAACACCCGGGGCAGGAACGCCGGTTCAACCACGGGTGGTGGAACCTCCTCGTATGAATACTGCTTCACCTCATTATGTACCAACACCACCGGGTCATTATTCCAACCCTTTGGAAAACATGATCGCTGCGGCGGCACGATTGTCAGCTCTCCCGGCGGAGGGCGACTCTTCGACAGCAATTGAAACACGAAGGGTCAGAGAACTTCTTCAAACGGCTCTGGCGCAGCAGGAGGCATATTCTTATAGTCGAGACAGGATTCATTCGACCCCTCGCCCAAGCCAGAGCCCGAGTTATAACAGGCATATAGATTCAGCAACTGTTTCAAGCAACGCCCGGCACCGTGACCAGCCGTGCGGGCATGACTCGACGTGTGATGGAGCTCCTAACTTGGTTGACCAGGACATGATTCGCCAAGAGGTTGAGCGGGCGGCTCAACAGGCAGCTGAGCAGGTGGCTTAGTGGGCGGCTTACCAGTCTTTTCTGGTTTATCCGACGACTTCTCTTGAAGCAGGCGTGACCACGAGGACTGGAGGTGTCCCTTGCTTGGTGCCGGCACTGCGTAATGAACGTTTGCCTAAGGATTTCAAGGGGCCTCGAAAGGTGCCTAATTACATGGTTGATTTACAGTGCTGGGCGTGGATTGAAAGTTATGAGATGGCCATGGAACTGCCGGAGGTTAGTGACGCTGCAATGGCCAAGTACTTCACCATGATGTTGGACGGGACGGCCCGCACTTGGTTAAAGGGGCTGTCGCCTAATTCCATTGGTTCATGGGCAGAGTTAAAGGCCCGGTTTATTCAGAACTTCAAAGACACATGCAAGCAGCCCATGTCAATTGTGGATTTGACTAATTGCAAGCAAGAGGAAGGTGTGTCCACGACCCATTGGGTGCGCCGGTTCAAAGCAATAATACATTCATCTGATAAGATGGATGCCGGCTCTGTAGTCTTAATGTTGGAGAAAAATTGCCGTTTTACGCCTGTGAAACAGAAGCTGGGGCGGCTCAAGCATGATTGTAATGACATGGGCTAGCTAATGGCGGCTTTAGTCAAGTACGCCGACTCTGATAGTACCAAGGATCCCAAGTCTGACGATGAGAAGATAGGAAAGGGAAAGAAGAATGGCAATGCCAAGGGTCATCAGCATAACCCGGCGAAGGAGGCAATAATAAGCGTAAGGCTGACGGTAGCTCGAAGTTTGTGGCTAACACTAATGCACAGGGCAACAATCAACGACGTAAGGGGAGGCCACCTCCTCGGTTCGGCGGATCAGGTCCCACTCTTGAACAACTGTTAAATGAGCCATGTCCAAGGCACGGTACTCAGCAGAAACCGGCCACTCACCTATGGAAGGACTATACAATCATGAAGGCTTTCAAGAATTCTAACATGTTCAACAACAATCATGGGCCGGGCGGCGGCTCAGGTGGCGGTGGTTTTCATGGCCCGGGCGGTGATTCAAATTCCAACTTTCAAGGTTCTCAAGGAAATCAAGGTGGTTATAATCAGCAATCTGGCCAGGGAGGTCAGTAGCAGCAGCAGTCTGGATATCAAAGCAATCCAAAGCAGTTGAATAGTGGACAGTATCATGTGTTCACCACCAGTTTGTGCAGACGGGACCAGAAGCTTCATAAGAGGTGAGGGAGTCCTGGATTAGGGGGTCTCCGGACAGCTGGACTATATCCTTTGGCCGGACCGTTGGACTATGAAGATACGAGATTCAGGACTTCGTCCCGTGTCCGGATAGGACTCTACTTGGCGTGGAAGGCAAGCTAGGCAGTACGGATATGGATATCTCCTCCTTTGTAACCGACCTTGTGTAACCCTAGCCCCCTCCGGTGTCTATATAAACCGGAGGGTTTCAGTCCGTAGGACAACATACAATCATACCATAGGCTAGCTTCTAGGGTTTAGCCTCTCCGATCTCATGGTAGATCAACTCTTCTAATACTCGTATCATCAAGAATAAATCAAGCAGGACGTAGGGTTTTACCTCCATCAAGAGGGCCCGAACCTGGGTAAAACATCGTGTCCCCTGCCTCCTATTACCATCCGCCTTAGACGCACAGTTCGGGACCCCCTACCTGAGATCCGCCGGTTTTGACACCGACATTGGTGCTTTCATTGAGAGTTCCTCTGTGTCGTCGCCGTTAGGCTTGATGGCTCCTACTATCATCGATATCGATGCAGTCCAGGGTGAGACTTTTCTCCCTGGACA
This sequence comes from Triticum urartu, assembly GCF_003073215.2. NCBI lineage: Eukaryota > Viridiplantae > Streptophyta > Magnoliopsida > Poales > Poaceae > Triticum > Triticum urartu. The sequence continues at coordinate 121,722,502 of NC_053028.1, forward strand.
GATCTTTGTGTTCGGCGGCTTCGCACTGCGGGCCAACTCGCTTGGCCATCTGGAGCAGATCGAAAGTTACGCCCCTGGCCACCAGGTCAGGTTTGGAAGCTTAAACTACACGGCCGATATCCGCGGAGACTTGATCTTCGACGGATTCGAGCCCCTGCCTTATGCGCCACACGGTCACGATGAGTACGATTTAGCTCTACCATCGAACAGTGTTCAAGAAATCGCACCGGCAGCCGCTCCGACCTTAATTCGGAGCCAGTTGTGCCATCCATGGACGTGGGGATAGACCCCGCCACGGAGGCCGGATCCTCAGCGGCGATCAAGCCGAATATCGACCTTACCCTTCACGAGATCCGTGTTGCCAAACTGTCGGATCCTTCTCCGGCCATGGACTCCGAACCTCCTGCACCCGTCCCTGTCGAATCCGATTGGGCGCCGATCATGGAGTTTACCTCCGCGGATATTTTTCAGCACTCGCCCTTCGGCGACATATTGAGCTCATTAAGGTCTCTCTCCTTGTTAGGAGGGTCCTGGACGAACTATGTCCGGCAGGATTGGGATGCGGATGACGAAAAAATTCGCCGCCCACCCACCACCCACTTAGTAGCCACTGTCGATGACTTAACCGACATGCTCGACTTCGAATCCGAAGACATCGACGGTATGGACGACGATGCGGGAGGCGAAGAGGAACCACTACCCACAGGGCACTGGACAGCCACCTCGTCATATGACATATACATGGTGGACACAGCCAAAGAAGGCAATAGCGACAAGACAGCGGAGGATGACCCCTCCAAGAAGCAACCCAAGCGCCGGCGTTAGTGGCACCGCTCTAAGTCCCGCCAAGTCAAAAGCGGTGATACCGGCACCGGAGATAATAGCTCCGGACAGCGCCGAAGACAACAACAATCCCCTCCAGCAAGATTTAGGGCAAGAGGTTGGAGAAGCCAGCCCTCCTGAGAGAGCGGCAGATGGAGAGGCGGAGGATGATAATTACATGCCTGCCTCCGAAGACGAGGCAAGCGTCGACGATGACGAATTTGTCGTGCTAGAGGATCCCGTCGAACAAGAGGGCTTCAAGCGCTGGCTTATAGCCATGGCAAATAGCCTTAAGAAAAAGCAGCAACAACTTCAAGCTGATCAAGATTTGCTAGCTGACAGATGGACTGAAGTCCTGGCGGCCGAGGAATATAAACTCGAGCGCCCTCCAAGAGTTACCCAAAGTGCAGGTTGCTACCCCTACTGGAGGAGGAAGCACCGAAACCTACATCCCCGGCGTCCGACGCGGCTGATCGGCCACCTTGTGGCCGCGATAGAGAGGCATTCCAGCCAAAAGCTCAACCCGCACCCCGACGCCATTCAAATAAAAAGGCATGGGGAAATACACCAGACCTGCGAGACGTATTGGAGGACAAAGCAAAACATGCAAGATCGATCTACGGATAACGAGGGTGCGCCACTACGCGAGACGATAATCGTCACGCCGGATACAATAAAAGTAAGTCCGGCGGGGCCGAACACAGCGGGCAAAACTCATTTGAGCTGCGTCGCGATATAGCCTAGTACAGAGGCGCCACACACCCCTTATGCTTCACAGACGAAGTAATGGATCATCAAATCCCAGAGGGTTTCAAACCCGTAAATATAGAATCATACGACGGCACAACAGATCATGCGGTATGGATCGAGGATTTCCTCTTGCACATCCACATGGCCCGCGGTGATGACCTAGATGCCATCAAATACCTACCACTCAAACTCAAAGGACCAGCTCGGCATTGGCTCAATAGCTTGCCAGCAGAGTCCATTGGCTGTTGGGAAGATCTGGAAGCCGCATTCCTCGACAACTTTCAGGGCACTTATGTGCGACCACCAGATGCCGATGACTTGAGCCACATAATTCAGCAGCCAGAGGAATCGGCCAGGCAGTTCTGGACACGGTTCCTAACAAAGAAAAATCAAATCATCGACTGTCCGGATGCAGAGGCCCTAGCAGCTTTTAAGCACAACAGCCGCGACGAATGGCTCGCCCGGCACCTTGGCCAGGAAAAGCCAAAATCTATGGCAGCTCTCACGACACTCATGACCCGCTTTTGTGTGGGAGAGGACAGCTGGTTGGCTCGCAGCAATAACATATCAAAAAACCATGGTACTTCGGATACCAAGGACGATAACGACAGGCCACGTCGCAACAAACATAAGCGCCACATTAGCAGCGACAATACCGAGGATACGGCAGTCAATGCCGGATTCAAAGGCTCTAAACCCGGTCAGCGGAAAAAGCCATTCAAAAGAAGCACTTCGGGCCCGTCCAGTTTGGACCGTATACTCGATCGCTCGTGCCAAATACATGGCACCCCCGACAAGCCAGCCAACCACACCAACATGGATTGTTGGGTGTTCAAGCAGGCCGGCAAGTTAAATGCCGAAAACAAAGATAAGGGGTCACATAGCGATGACGAGGAGGAGCCCCGGCAGCCGAACACCGAAGGACAGAAGAGGTTCCCCCCACAAGTGCGGACGGTGAACATGATATACGCAACCCACATCCCCAAGAGGGAGCGGAAGCGTGCACTCAGGGACGTATATGCGTTGGAGCCAGTCGCCCCAAAGTTCAACCCATGGTCTTCCTGTCCGATCACCTTCAACCACAGGGATCACCCCACTAGTATCTGTCATGGCGGATTCACAGCATTGGTCCTAGACCCAATCATTTACGGATTTCACCTCACTCGAGTCCTTATGGATGGCGGCTGCAGCCTGAACCTACTTTATCAGGACACAGTGCGCAAAATGGGTATATACCCCTCAAGGATCAAACCCACAAAAACGACCTTTAAGGGCGTCATACCAGGTGTAGAGGCCCATTGCACAGGCTCAGTCACACTGGAAGTGGTCTTTGGATCTCCGGATAACTTCTGAAGCGAAGAGTTAATCTTTGACATAGTCCCATTCCGCAGTGGCTACCATGCACTGCTCGGGCGAACCGCATTTGCGAGATTCAATGCGGTACCGCATTATGCATATCTCAAGCTCAAGATGCCAGGACCTCAAGGGGTCATCACAGTCAATGGAAACACGGAGCGCTTTCTCCACACGAAGGAGCACACTGCGGCCCTCGCAGCAGAAGCGCAAAGCAGCCTCTTAAGGCAATCCACTAGTTCGGCGATTAAGGACCCGGACACCTTCAAGCGCGCCCGGAGTAATCGGCAACATGACCGTCTGGCACGTTCCGAGCTCGCATAGCAATGCGGCCCCCACCCCGGTCCCAACCAAACGGCGAAGTCCGTGCCACGCGTACATAATTACGCATTAAAAATACCATGGGAACAGTTGGGAAGGGGGGCATGACTACAGCACGCTCCAAGATGCGGCTTAAACCGCACTAGGGGCTTCCCGCTTTGTTATTTTTCTCTTTCAGGACGTTAATCTCTGGAAACCCTGTCTGGCAGCATGATTGCCGAACACATGATGCAGCAACCAAGGAGGCAGAAAGCTACGTCACACCACGGAACTCCCAGGTGGATTACGATAACGAGTGAAATACTTGCTTTAATACCATTCCTCAGCTTGCCCTTTGAAGGGACATGTCAAATAGTCCTACTTTTTGCTTATCGCACTACTTGTATCATTCTGCTCTAACGCACCTTTTTGAATAAACAATGCATAGCATTAAGACTATTATTGCATTCTTCCTTTATATATATATATGTTCATTCATGACATCTAGCACCCGTACACTCTGGTACGGCTAATACACTAGGGGCTTAAGTATACCCCATAATACGACGTGAGAAGTCCGAACACTTTCGACAGTGCGGCACCTCGAACTTATAGCACTATATGCATCAGCTGCGAATCATGTCTTGGGTCAATAGTTGGGTTTGCCCAGCTCCCATGTTTTGGTACCTTACATTCCGCTATATCGGCTAAGGTAGCACTGGGAGAACTACTGTGATTGTGCCTCGGTTCTGCTGGGCTAAGCACCTCAGTAGAGAAAGCTAAAACTGACTGTCATGATAAGGCGAGAGACTGGTCGCTGTTCGAGAGGTCTCAAGTCCCTAAAGACTTATGCCGCTTAGAGCAAGGAGTCGGCCCTGTCCGGCTTAAGGCGTGTATAGCGCCCCGAATTCGGCCTTCCAAATACTAGGGGCTTCGCCAAAATTTAAAATTATAGAATTCTATGGCTAAGTGAGAGTAATAACGCATTATAGTCCGATTGCCTTGTTCGTTGTGCTGAGCACCTCCCTTGAAGGACCCAAAAATGGGAACAAGAGTGCTCATGTTTTATCCCGAACACCCCAGCACTCGTGGCGTGGGGGCAGAAGCCGACGACTAGCCATCTCTCAAATTTGATAAACAACCGAACATAAGGCAATATTTTAAATTCAAACAAGCATTCCATAGCGCATATGAACAAGTTTTCATAATACAGGATTACACGAGCAAGTTTATTCAAATATTACATCTTTCGCACACTCGTCTGCTACAAGACGGGCACCCTTCAGGACACCCTCATAGTACATCTCGGGGTGGCGATGCTCCTTGCCCTGCGGCGGCCCTTCCTTCACCAGATTCACGGCATCCATCTTGGCCCATTGCACCTTCACACGGGCGAAAGCCCGGCATGCACCTTCGATGCAGACGGACCACTTTATGACTTCCAGCCGTGGGCAGGCATCCACAAGCCGCCTCACCAGGCCGAAGTAGCTGTTGGGAAGGGCGTCGCCATGCCACATCCGGACTATAAAGCCCTTCATGGCCTGTTCGGCCGCCTTGTGCAGCTCGACCAGTTGCTTCAGATGGTCGCTCAGAGGCATTGGGTATTCGGTCCCAGTATACTGAGACCAGAACAACTTCTCCGTTGAGCTTCCCTCCTCGGCCTGGTAAAACTATGCGGCATCCGACACGCTGCGGGGCAAATCTGCGAATTCTCCTGGAGAGCTCCGGACAAGGGTAAGTAACAAAATTTACTTTCACATGCTTGCTTTGCATATTGAATGCCTTACCCGCCGCTATCTTCTTCATCGCATCAATCTCCTGGAGGGCCTTTTGGGCTTCAGCCTTGGCACTCTTTGCACTCTCAAGGGCCGCAGCAAGCTCGGACTCTCGCGTCTTCAAGTCAAGCTCCAACGCCTCGTGCTTCGTCACGAGAGCATGGAGATCTTGCTGCACCTCGCCCACCCGTGCCTCTTGTTTTTCCCGCTCGGTGCGCTCCTGGGCTGCTTTGTTTTCGGCCTCGGATAGCGCTTGCTTCAGGGTTGCCACCTCGGTCGTGGCCCCTGGCAAATTAAAGATGATCCTGTCATTTTGCAATCGCATCCATTTTGTATATATACATATATATAGACTAGGTATTACGTACCTTTGTTCTCCTCGAGCTGCCTCTTCGCAAAGCCGAGCTCTTTCTTGGACCCTTCGAGGTCCTGCTTCAGTACGGCGACCTCCGCAGTCAGTGCGGCAGAGGTCAGCAGCGAAGCCTGCATACGCATATGGACATACTTATATTAGACTCCTGCAGATATTAGTTGATCCTCTATTCGGCTTTTCCTTTTTGAACACCAAACAGAGCATCAGGGGCTACTGTCTATGCGGTAATATTTTTCCTATATTTCAAATACTTACCTCAAAGCCTGTTAGAAGGCTGGCACAGGCTTCAGTCAGTCCGCTCTTGGCGGACTGAACCTTCTGGATCACCGCACTCATAATAGTGCGGTGCTCTTCGTCGATGGAAGCGCTGCGAAGTGCTCCCAGCAGATTATCCGGTGCCTCTGGATGGACAGAGGTCACCGGCACAGGCGTCTTGCCCCTTTTGGAAGGAGGCCGCCTGCCTGAGTCCGGAACCACTGGAGGTTCCGTCGCGGTGTTCGGCTGAGCGCTGAACTCGGAGCTCTCGGGAGCCTTACTCCCTCTGCTCCCGGAGTCCGGAAGGTCGCTTTGAGGTGCCTCCAGGATTGTATCCCCTCAACCCGGTGCTTGTTGAGATAATACCTCGGCATTGTCCGTAGGGCAAGGGGAGGTGGTGGTCGGAAGTGGATCGCTATCCATATCTGACGAGTCCAAGGATCCGCCCGACGAAGATACGTCGATACGGGCTTGGGGCGGTCTGCATAATCATATTCGGCATTAGGAGAAGTAGTGCGACAAAGGTATGCTATGAGTTACTCTGGTATCCGAATACTTACGACTTCGCCAGGGGCTTGGCCCTGAGCAGCCACTCGTCTTCGCCTTCGACGGTGGTGGTGGAGTAGTCCGGAAGGAGGGTCCTCCCCTTCTTGGACTGTCGGTGTCAAAACCGGCGGATCTCGGGTAGGGTGTCCCGAACTGTGCGTCTAGGCCGGATGGTAACAGGAGGCAAGGGACACGAAGTTTTACCCAGGTTCGGGCCCTCTCGATGGAGGTAAAACCCTACGTCCTGCTTGATTAATATTGATGATGTGGGTAGTACAAGAGTAGATCTACCATGAGATCGGAGAGGCTAAACCCTAGAAGCTAGCCTATGGTATGATTGTTGTTGTGTATGTTGTCCTACGGACTAAAACCCTCCGGTTTATATAGACACCGGAGAGGGTTAGGGTTACACAAAGTCGGTTACAATGGTAGGAGATCTGCATATCCGTATCGCCAAGCTTTCCTTCCACGCCAAGGAAAGTCCCTTCCGGACACGGGACGAAGTCTTCAATCTTGTATCTTCATAGTCCAGGAGTCTGGCTAAAGGTATGGTCTGGCCATCCAGACACCCCCTAATCCAGGACTCCCTCAGTAGCCCCTGAACCAGGCTTCAATGACGACGAGTCCGGCGCAGATTGTCTTCGGCATTGCAAGGCGGGTTCCTCCTCGAAGTACTTCATAGAAGATTTTGAACACAAAGATAGTGTACGGCTCTGCAAAATAAGTTTCCACATATTGCCATAGAGAGAATAATATTTACACAAATCTAATCTGCTGACGTATTCCGTAGTGTGACACACCACGACCAAGCCTTTATCCAAGTCGTTTCATTATCCCACCTCAGCACGTCATGCGAGGTGGTTTCCTTGGCACGTCTTGTTAAAGCAGAGATCGTGTCCCCTTATTCCGGGATTCTCATCAATATGGGCATGGGTAACCCAACCGCGCCATTGATTACGACGCTTGGAGATAAGCGAGTTTTACCAGGCTGGTGGGGACACGTAGTTGCGTCCACCCATATAAGGGGATAAGGATCCACCTTTTCACCTATGCCTTCTACCTCCCTTGCTTATCCATTCTCGCGCACTCGAGCTCCAGCGCCCAAGTCCGCACTCCCCACCTCAACCTTCTCCAGCCATGTCCGGAGCGGGAGGCAAGTGGATGGTCTCCTCCGTCACGGAGGGACACATCAAAAAACTGAGGAAGGCCGGATACTTGTCTAACGACATTGCGTACCGGCTTCCCGAAAAGGGGCAGCTCATCCCCACCCCTAGGCCCCATGAGAGGGTGGTGTTCCTCTCCCATTTCCTCTGTGGACTGGGCTTCCCTCTTCACCCATTTGTCCGGGGGCTCATGTTCTACCATGGCCTGGATTTCCACAATCTGGCCCTGAACTTTGTCCTCAACATCTCGGCGTTTATCGTCGTGTGCGAGGCTTTCCTCCGCATCCGCCCCCATTTCGGCCTATGGCTCAAGACATTCAATGTCAAGCCGAAGGTGGTGCGCGGCAACCAGGCGGAGTGCGGAGGCGCCATGGTGGGCAAGATGGCCAACGTCTTATGGCTCGAGGGCTCCTTTGTGGAGACCCTGAAGGGGTGGCAATCGGGCTGGTTTTACATCACCGAGCCGCGCGACCCCGAATGGGTCGCAGTCCCCGAGTTTCGATCCGGACCCCCTACACGGCTCACCTCCTGGAAGGAGACGGGCCTGTCGTGGGGTAAAAAAGGAGAGCTGACCGGACTCCAAACATGCATCCAAACCCTGGTGGACAAGAAGCTCAAAAAACTTGTCAACGTAGTATAGGTTATGCTCATCCGCCTGATCCTCCCGTGTCAACAACGGGCTTTCAACCTGTGGGAGTTCGACCCGGCGCGGCACCAAACTCTGAGCAGGCTCTTCGACACGACATACAAAGATGCCTGGAAGGTGCTTTTAAAGGCGCCGAGGCCCTCGCATCCGTTACCGAGGATCGCGGATTCAGTACACAATGTCACGCTCATGCGGTAAGCTGTTTTTTTTCTTTTACAGGGTATTAGTTTTTCATAGTTTGACTCCATGCGGGATCTAAGCTCCCATACCTTTGACAGGATTGGCAGGTGACGTCCGGACAGATCAACTGTCCGGCTACTTTGCCCGAAGGCCCAGTGGACGCTCGCTTGGCAAAGCTGCTGGTTCCGGCACCCTATGTGGTGCCAGAGAAGAAGGCCGCAAAAAAGGCCACGGGGACTCAAAAGAGTGCCCGACGCCAGGAGGTGTCGAATCCATCATCCGACGGTTCCGAGGCGCATTCCTCCCGTGAAGACGAGGAGGAAGAAGAAGAGACCTCTCCCCCTCCAGCGGGAGGAGAGAAGAAAAGGAAGGCCACCCTCTCTGGGGAGGCCGGAGGGTCCAAGAAGGGGAAAACCCTTCCTCCGGAATACTCCACCGACGCCGATGACGGCGGAGAGGAGTGGCCGCCCAGGGCCAAGCCCCTGGCAAAATCGTAAGTATCCGGATACCAGAGTAATTCATAGTATTCGTTTATTGCACAACTTTCCCTTATGTCGAATATGTTTATGCAGTCCACCCAAAGACCGGCTCGACGCATCGTCAAGCGGCTCACTGGACTCGTCGGATGTGAACTCGCTTCCGACGGCTTCCTCCCCCCGCCCTACGGACGACACCGAAGTGTTGTCCCAACAGGTTCCAAGCCGGGAGGAGGTGGTCTTGGAGGCGCCGCAAGGCGACCACCCGGACTCCAGGAGTAAAGGGGATGAAACCCCCAAGGGCTTCAAGTACGGCTCTAGGCCGGACACCGCTCCGGAACCTTCAAAGGTTCTAGAGTCCGGCGGGGGACCTCCTTCCAAGAGGAGCAAGCCCACCGTGCCGGTGACCCCCGTCCAACCGGAGGCGCCAGAAAATCTGTTGGAGGCACTACAAGGCACCTCCATCGACGAGGAGCACCGCACCATTATGAGTGCGGTGGTCCAGAAGGTTCAGTCTGCCAAGAGCGGACTGACTAAAGCTTGTACTAGCCTTTTAACAGGCTTTGAGGTAAGTAAAGAATGCGTAAATAATATTACCGCATAGACAGTAGCCCCTGATGCTCTGTTTGGCGTTTGGGAAGAAAAGCCGAATAGAGGATCAAATAAAATTCGCAGGAGTCTAACAAAAAGGAGTCAATATGCGTGTGCAGGCTTCTCTGCTTGCGTCCGCCGCACTGACTGCGGAAGTGGACACGCTAAAGCAGAACCTCGAGCGGTCCGAGCAAGAGCTCGGGCGTGCCAAGAAGCAGCTCGAGGACAATGAAGGTAAGAAATACCTTGTTTAAATATATATAAAAAGGTGCAATTGCAAAAAATGATAGGATTATCGTGGCTATTGTAGGGGCCACGTCTGAGGTGGCGTCCCTTAAGCAAGCACTGGTCGAGGCCGAGAAGAGGGCGGCCACGGAGCGCACCGAGCGGGAGAAGTATGAGGCCGAGGTTGGCAAGGTACGGCAAGAGCTCCAGGCTCCCATGGAAAAACATGAGAGTTTGGAGCTTGACTCAAAGATGCGAGCGTCCGAGCTCACGGTGGCTATTGAAAATGCCAAGTCTGCCAAGGCCGAATCCTAGAAGACCCTCCAGGAGTTGGATGAGGTGAAGAAGATAGCGGCGGGTAAGGCATTCTTTATGCAAAGCAAACACATAAACGTGAGTTACTTGTTACTTACCCGAATCCGGAGCTCTCCAGGAGCGTTCACAGATCTTCCCTGGAGTGTGTCCGATGCCGCCGCATTCTATCGAGCCGAGGAGGGCAGCTTGACAGAGAAGGTGTTCTGGTCTCAGTATGTTGAGGCCGGACACCCCGTGCCCCTGAGCGACCAGCTGAAGCAACTGGTCGAGCTCCACAAGGTGGCCGAACAGGCCATGAAGGGCCTCATAGTTCGGCTGTGGCCTGGAGGGGCTCTGCCTGGGAGCTATTTCGGGCTGGTGCGGCGGCTGGTGGAGGCCTGTCCAAGCCTTGAAGTAATCAAGCGCTCCGTCTGCATTGAAGGTGCCCATAGGGCCCTTGCCTGTGCTAAGGTGCACTGGGCAAGCTGGATGCTGAGAAGCTTGTGAAGGACGGGCCACCGCCGGGGAAAGAGCATCGCAAGCCCGAGAATTATTATAAGGATGTTCTGAAGGGTGTCTACCTTGTGGCGGATGAATGTTCTAGGGATGTAATTTTTGAGTGAAACTTGCTCGTTTTGTCATGTGCGCTGAAAACTTGTTCATATGCGCTAAGCAATGCTGTTGGAATTTAAAATATTACCTTCTGTGCGGCTGTTTATCAATTCTGAGAGATGGCAAGTCGTCGGCTTCTACCCCCGTGCCGCTAGTGCTGGGGTGTTCGGGGATAAACCTGAGCGCTCTTTTCCCCATGTTTGGGTCCTTCAAGGGAGGCGCTTAGCCCAACGAACAAGACAATCGGACTATAATGCGTGAACACTCTCACTTAGCCATAGAATTCTATAATTTTAAATTTCGGCGAAGCCCCTGGTATTCGGAAAACCGAGTTCGGGGCACTATCCTCGCCTTGGCCGGACAGAGCCGGCTCGTCGCTCTAAGCGGCATAAGTCTTTAGGGACTCGAAAAACCTCTCGAACAATGACCAACTCTCGCTTCATCATGACAGTCAGTTTTAGCTTTCTCCACTGAGGTGCTCGACCCAGCTCAACTGGGGCACAATCGTAGTGGTTCTCCTAGTGCTACCTTAGCCGATATAGCGGAATGTTAGGCACCAAAACATAGGAGCCGGGCAAACCCAACTATTGACCCAAGACATGATTCGGAGCCGATGCATATAATGCTATAAGTTCGGGGTGCCGCACTTGTTAAAGTGTTCAGACTTCTCACACCATATTGAGGGGTACTAAAGCCCCTGGCGTATTTTGGTCGTACCAAAGTGTACGGATGCAACATGTCGTTAAGGAACATATATATATATATATATATATATATAAGAGTAATGCAAAAATAGACAAAAGCTTTGCACTGTTTATTAAAGAGGGATGCGATCAAAGCAGAACGATACAAATAATGCGATAAGCAAAAGGTTGGACTATGTGACATGTCCGTTCCAGGGGCAAGCTGCGGAATAGTATGCGAAACAGGTATACTGCTCGTGATAGAGACCACCTGGGAGTTCCGTAATGCGGCGTGGCTTGTCTGCTTCCCTGGTTCTTGCATCGTTTGTGCGGCAATTGAACTACCGAACAGGCCTTCCAAAGAGTGGAGTCCTGAAAGTAAGAGAAAAATAAGAAAATTGGCAGCCCCTGGTGCGGTTTAAGCCGTGTTTCGGGCGTGCCATGATGGTGCCCCTCCCCCTGTACCCATGGTATTTCTAGAGCGTAGTTATGTACGCGAAGTACTGGTGTCGCATTTTTGCGAGGGCTGGGGTTGGGGCCGCATTGCTACGCCTGCTCGGATCGTGCCAGGCAGTCTTGTTGTAGGTTACTCCGGGCGCGCTTGACCTTGTCCGGTCGTTTAATGGCCGGACTGGAGAACTGCCTGGAGAGGCTGCTTTGTACTTCCGCTGCAAGGGCTGCCGTGTGCTCCTCCGTTCGGAGGGAGCGTTCGGTGTTTCCATTAACCGTAATTACTCCTCGAGGGCCTAGCATCTTGAGCTTAAGGTATGCGTAGTGCGGTACCGCATTGAACTTGGCGAATGCGGTTTGCCCGAGCAGTGCGTGATAGCCACTGCGGAATGGGACTATGTCGAAGATTAACTCCTCGCTTCGGAAATTATCCGGAGATCCGAAGACCACTTGAAGTGTGACTGAGCCTGTACAATTGGCCTCTACACCTGGTATTACGCCTTTAAAGGTCGTTTTGGTGGGCTTAATCCTCGAGGGATCTATGCCCATTTTCCGCACTGTATCCTGGTAAAGCAGGTTCAGGCTACTGCCACCGTCCATAAGGACTAGTGAGATGAAATCCGTCAATAATTAGGTCTAGAACCAATGCGGCGAATCCGCCATGACGGATGCTAGTGGGATGATCCCTTCGATCAAAGGTGATTAGGCAGGAGGACCATGGGTTGAACTTTGGGGCGACTGGCTCTACCGCGTACACGTCCCTTAATGCGCGCATCCGCTCCCTTTTGGGGACGTGGGTTGCGTATATCATGTTCACCGTCCGCACTTGTGGGGGGAAACCCTTCTGTCCACTGTTGTTCGGCGGCCGGGGCTCCTCGTCGGCATCCCTATGCAGCCCCTTGTCTTTATTTTCGTCATTTATCTTGCCTGCCTGCTTGAACACCCAACAATCCCTGTTGGTGTGATTGGCCGACTTTTCGGGGGTGCCATGTATCTGGCACAAGCGGTCGAGTATACTGTCCAAACTGGACGGGCCCCTAGGATTCCTTTTGAATGGCTTTTTCCGCTGACCGGATTTAGAGCCTCTGAATCCGGCATTAACTGCCGTATCCTTAGTATTGTCGCCGTTAATGTGGCGCTTCTGCTTGTTGCGACGCGACCTGCCACTACTGTCCCTGGTATCCGAATTACCAGGGTTCTTGGTCATATTGTTGCTACAAGCAAGCCAGCTGTCTTCTCCCGCGCAAAAGCGGGTCATGAGTGTCGTGAGTGCTGCCATAGACTTCGGCTTTTCCTGTCCAAGGTGCCAGGCAAGCCACTCGTCACGGATATTGTGCTTGAAGGCTGCTAGGGCCTCAGCGTCCGGACAGTCGACTATTTGATTTTTCTTTGTTAGGATTCGTGTCCAGAATTGCCTGGCCGATTCCTTTGGCTGCTAAATTACGTGACTTAGGTCATCGGTGTCTGGGGGTCGCACATAAGTTCCCTGGAAATTGTCGAGGAATGCAGCTTCCAGGTCCTCCCAACAACTGATTGATCCTGTTGGCAAGCTGTTAAGCCAATGCCGAGCTGGTCCTTTAAGCTTGAGTGGGAGGTATTTGATGGCGTGGAAATCATCGCCGCGGGCCATGTGGATATGAAGGAGATAATCCTCGATCCATACCGCAGGATCTGTTGTGCCATCATATGATTTGATATTTACGGGTTTGAAACCCTCAGGGATTTGATGATCCATTATTTCGTCTGTGAAGCATAGTGGGTGTGCGGCGCCTCTGTACTGGGCTATATCACGACATAGCTCCAATGAGCTTTGTTTACTGTGTTCGGCCCTGCCGAATTTGTGGCCGGCGTGACGATTACCGTCTGGAGCTGTGGGGCGCCCACGCGATCCATAGATCGATCTTGTTTGCCTTGCCTTGTCCTCCAACATATCTCGTAAGTCCGGCGCATATTCCCGTGCCTTGGTACGGGGTGCAACTTGAATGGAGGGCTGAGAGGCCTCTCTGTCATGGCCACGAGGTGGCCGGTCGGCCGCATCAAGTGCTTCCTCCTCTAATCGGGGTAGCAACCTGCGCTTTGGGTAGCTCTTGGAGGGGCGTTCGAGTTTATGCTCTTCGGCCGTAAGGACTTCAGTCCATCTGTCGACTAGCAAATCTTGATCAGCTCTAAGCTGTTGCTATTTTTTCTTAAGGCTTCTTGCCGTGGACATAAGCCTACGTTGAAAACGCTCTTGCTCGACGGGATCCTCTGGCACGACGAATTCGTCGTCGTCGAGGCTTGCCTCCTCTTCGGAGGGAGGCATATAATTATCGTCCTCGACCTCTCTGTCTGCCGCTCTCTCATGAGGGCTGGTTTCTCCATCCTCCTGTGATAAATCTTGCTGGAGGGGGTTTTCTTTGGCACTTTCCAGAGTATTATTATCTCTCGTGCTGGAATCACCGTATTTGTTTTGGCGGGATTTTGAGCGGCGCCGCTGACGCCGGCGCTTAGGCTGTTTCTTGGAGGGGTCATCCTCCGTTGTTCCATCGCCATCTCCTTCTTTTGGGGTGTCCACCATGTATATGTCATATGACGAGGTGGCTTTTTAGGGCCTGATAGGCGCTGGTTCTTCATCGTCTCCTTCATCGGCGTCCATACCGTTGATGTCTTCGGAGTCGAAGTCCAGCATGTCGATTAAGTCGTCGACAGTGGCTACAAAGTGGGTGGTGGATGGGCTTTGAATTTCTTCATCGTCCGAATCCCAACCTTGCTGACCGTAGTCCGGCCAGGGCTCTCCTGATAAAGAGAGAGACTTCAGTGTCTTCAGAATATCGCCGAAAGGCGAGTGCTGAAAGATGTCCGTGGCAGTAAACTCCATGATCGGACTCCAATCAGATTCGATCGGCAGGGGCACGGAGGGTTCGGAGTCCGGAGAGGAGTCCGGCTCCTTGGAGTCACGAGTCTCGCAGAGTGCGGGGCTGGTGTTCGGCTCGATCGCCGTTGGGATCGCAGCCCCCGAGGCGGCGTCCCACCACCCATCCTCGATCGGCGCAGTTGGCTCCGTATTAAGGGTCGAAGCCGATGCGGGTGCGGCCTCCAGGGCATGTTCGGCGGCAGAACTAGATCATGCTCGTCAGGATAGTGCGGCGCGCTCGGCAGTGGCTCGAATCCGTCGAAGATCAAGTCCCCGCGGATGTCAGCCGTGTAGTTTAAGTTTCCAAATCTGACCTGACGGCCAGGGGCATAGCTTTTGATCTGCTCCAGATGGCCAAGTGAATTGGCCCGCAGTGCGAAGCCGCCGAAGACGAAGATCTGTCCGGGGAGGAAGGTCTCACCCTGGACTGCATCGCCATTGATGATCGTAGGAGCCATCAAGCCTGACGGCGATGACACAAAGGAACTCTCAATGAAAGCACCAATGTCGGTGTCAAAACCGGCGGATCTCGGGTAGGGGGTCCCGAACTGTGCGTCTAGGCCGGATGGTAATAGGAGGCAAGGGACACAAGTTTTACCCAGGTTCGGGCCCTCTCGATGGAGGTAAAACCCTGCGTCCTGCTTGATCAATATTGATGATGTGGGTAGTACAAGAGTAGATCTACCACGAGATCGGAGAGGCTAAACCCTAGAAGCAAGCCTATGGTATGATTGTTGTTGTGTATGTTGTCCTACGGACTAAAACCCTCCGATTTATATAGACACCGGAGAGGGTTAGGGTTACACAAAGTCGGTTACAATGGTAGCAGATCTGCATATCCGTATCGCCAAGCTTGCCTTCCACGCCAAGGAAAGTCCCTTTCGGACACGAGACAAAGTCTTTAATCTTGTATCTTCATAGTCCAGGAGTCTGGCTAAAGGTATGGTCTGGCCATCCAGACACCCCCTAATCCAGGACTCCCTCATGGACCCTTCGCCCCCCCCCCCGGTTGGGGCGGCCTTCCTTTTCCTGTCTCCCCCGACGGAAGGGGAGCATCTTCATCTTCCTCCTCATCTTCGGGGGAGGAGTGCGTCGCGGAGTCATCGGACGATGAGTCCGATATCACCTGGCGCCGGGAACTCTTTCGGGTTCCCTTGGCCTTCTTCTTGGTCTTCTCCGGCACCTTGTAAGGAGCCGGAGTCAGCATCTCCGTCAGGAGAGCATCCGCAGTGTCTTCGGTCAGAGGGGCCGGACAGTCGATCTTCTCCGATGCCCCCACCCAGTCCTGTCAAAGGCATGGGAGCTCAGACCCCGCGTGTGGTTAAGCTATGGGAAGTAAAAATCCTACCAGATATGCAAAACTTACCAAATTTGCAGGGCGCTTCGCGCTTAGCCCGCGGTCCTCAATGAGAGAGGGAGGGACCTCGGCACCCTTGAACAGCACCCTCCAGACGTCCTTGTGCATCGTGTCAAAGAGCTCGCTCAGAGTTTCGTGCTAGGCCGGGTCAAACTCCCACAAGTTGAAATCTGGTTGTTGACACGGGAGGATCCGGCGGAAGAGCATGACCTGGACTATGTTGACAAGCTTGAGCTTCGTGCTTGCCATATTCCGGATACATTTCTGGAGTCCGTCCAGCTCCACCGATGAACCCCAGGATAGGCCCTTCTCTTTCCAGGAGGTGAGCCACGTGGGGATTCCGGATTGAAACTCGGGGGCCACCACCCAGTTGGTGTCGCGCGGCTCGATGACATAGAACCACGCCGATTGCCACCCCTTTATGGTCTCCACGAAGGAGCCTTCAAGCCATATAACATTGGGCATCTTGCCCACCATGGCTCCGCCGCATTCTTGTTGTTGGCCTCCCACCACCTTCGGCTTGATATTGAAGGTCTTCAGCCATAGGCCAAAGTGGGGCCAGATGCGGAGGAAAGCCTCACACACGACGATGAACACCGAAATGTTGAGGATGATGTTCGGGGCTAGATCATGAAAGTCCAGCCCGTAATAGAACATAAGACCACGGACGAATGGATGGAGGGGAAACCCCAGTCCGCGGAGGAAGTGGTGGAGGAAGACTACCCTCTCGTGAGGTTCCAGGGTAGGGACGATCTGCCCCGCAACGGGCAGCCGATGCACGATATTCGCGGCTAAGTATCCGGCTCCACGCAGCTTTTTGATGTGTCCCTCCGTGACGGAGGAAGCCATCCACTTGCCTCCCGCTCCGGATATGTTTGGAGAAGGTTGAGGAGAAGGATGTGGACTTGGGCGTTGGAGCTCGAGTGCGCAAGGACGGATGAGCAAGGAGGAAGAAAGCATGGGTAGAAAAAGGTTAAACCTTATCCCTTTATAAGGGCGGCCGAAACTATGTGCCCCCACTAGCCTGGTAAACTCTCTTATCCCTCAAGCAGCGTAATTGATGTCACGGTTGGGTTACCCATGCCCGTATTGATGAGAATCCCGTAATAAGGGGGACACGATCTCTGCTTTGACAAGACGTGTCAAGAAACTGCCTCGCGTTATGTGCGGGGCTAGTTAAAGAAAAACGGTTCAAATAATCACCGAGCCATGGCATGATGTCATGTTACCAAAACGTGTCAGCAGATTAGATTTGTGGAAATATTATTCTCTCTATGGTGGTATGTGGAACGTATTTTGCAGGGTCGAACACTATCCTTTTATTCAAACTCTTCTGTGGTGTATCCGGAGGAGGAACCCGCCTTGCAATGCCGAAGACAACACTGCGCGCCGGACTCATCGTCATTGAAGCCTGGTTCAGGGGCTACTGAGGGAGTCCTGGATTAGGGGGTCTCCGGACAGCCGGACTATATCCTTTGGCTGGACTGTTGGACTATGAGATACAAGATTGAAAGACTTCGTCCGTGGTCTGGATGTGACTTTCCTTGGCGTGGAAGGCAAGCTTGTCAATACGGATATGTGGATCTCCTCCCTTGTAACCGGCTTTGTGTAACCCTAGCCCCCTCCGGTGTCTATATAAACCAGAGGGTTTCAGTCCGTAGGACAACATACAATCATACCATAGGCTAGCTTCTAGGGTTTAGCCTCTCCGATCTTGTGGTAGATCAACTCTTGTAATACTCGTATCATCAAGAATAAATCAAGCAGGACATAGGGTTTTACCTCCATCAAGAGGGCCCGAACCTGGGTAAAACATCGTGTCCCCTGCCTCCTGTTACCATCCGCCTTAGATGCACAGTTCGGGACCCCCTACCCGAGATTCGCCGGTTTTGACACCGACAAGAGGGCTGTAAATGTTGTTGATCCAGCAGTCCCTCGTTATTTGAGATGGTCTGAGCAGCCTATTCTGTGGAGTAGGGAAGATCATCCTCCCCGGGTTGACAATCCGGGTCACCTGGCCTTGGTGGTGGCACCTCAGGTTGGTGGATATAAATTCAGTAAGGTACTCATGGACGGAGGCAGTAGTATCAACATCCTCTATTATGAGACTTTCCGTCGCATGGGGCTGACTGACAAAAATCTTAAGACGTCCAACATTGTTTTCCATGGAGTGGTTCCTGGTAAGTCAGCGTACCCAGTGGGTAAGCTTGAACTGGAAGTAGCCTTTGGAGATGAGCATGATTCTAGGGCCGAGAAGTTAACTTTTGAGGTGGTCAAAATCAAGAGCCCGTATCAACCCCTGTTTGGACAACCGGCTTATGCCAAGTTTATGGCACAGACGTGTTATGTTTATTTGCATCTTAAAATGCCGGGTCATAAGGGCACCATCACACTGCATGGGAGTCGGAAGATAGCCTTGGAATGTGAGGAAGGGGATGCTGCTTATGCTGAATTCTCTTTGTGCAACAGAAGAGTTGAAGTTCTACAAGGACAATGTTGACCCGACGGACATGACGTCTTTGAAAAAGCCGACTACAGAACATGAGCCAGTGCTGAAGTTTAAATCGGCTGATGACACCAAGCTTGTCGATTTTGTTCCAGGTGACTCACCTAAGCAGTTCAGTATCAGTGCTAATATGGATCCCAAATAGGAAAGCGCGCTCATCAAGTTCATCTGTGAGAACCGGGACATCTTTGGATGGAAACCTTCTGACATGCCGGGTGTACCGAGAGAACTTGCTGAGCACACTCTCAATATTGATCAAAAATTTAAGCCGGTCAAGTTGTTTCTTCGGCGGTTCAATGAGGAGAGGCGCAAGGCCATTGGTGAGGAAGCGGCTCGGCTCTTGGCGGCCGGGTTCATTATTGAAGTTTTTCATCCAGAATGGTTGGCTAACCCGGTCCTCGTGCTTAAAAAGAATGGCACCTGGCGTATGTGTGTGGATTACACGGACTTAAACAAGGCTTGTCCGGCCGATCCATTCGCTCTCCCTCGTATTTATCAAATCATTGATGCTACGGCGGGTTGTGAGCGTTTGAGCTTTTTGGATGCTTATTCTGGTTATCATCAGATCAAGATGGCAGTTAAGGACCAGGAGAAGACAACTTTTGTTACTCCGTTTGGAGCCTTCTGCTATGTGTCTATGCCTTTTGGGCTTAAGAGTGCCCAGGCGACTTATCAGCGATGTTTGCATAACTGTCTTCACAATCAGATTGGGCGCAATGTTCATGCTTATGTGGATGATATTGTGGTAAAGCGGAGAGAAGGAGACCTTGATAGATGATCTAAAGGAAACCTTTGATAACCTCCGGGTCTACAAGATGATGCTTAACCCGGCCAAGTGTGTTTTCGGAGTACTAGCGGGCAAGCTTTTGGGTTTTTTGGTTTCTAACAGAGGCATTGAGGCTAACCCGGAGAATATCAAAGCAATCACATCTTTGGCTAAGCCGGCGTGCACCAATGATGTTCAGCGTTTGGCGGGTCGTATTGCTGCTTTAAGCCGGTTAGGTGAGAAGGCCATACCGCTATATCAAATGATGAAGAAGACAGACGATTTTGTCGTGAGTGATACTGCTAACACCGCCTTTGAAGATATAAAGAGACAACTCGTTGAGCCGTCAGTCCTTGCTGCTCCTATTGATAAGGAGCCATTATTGTTATATGTGGCTGCTAACACACGTGTTGTTAGTGTGGCCATGGTAGTAGAGCGCAAGGAGGCTGGCAAGGAATATCCGGTTCAATGGCCGGTTTACTACGTCAGTGAGGTGCTTATTGAGTCCAAACAGAGATATCCACATTGGCAGAAACTTGTTTATGGGGTGTTCATGGCGAGCCGGAAACTTAAGCAATATTTTCAGGGTCATCACATCACTGTGGTTAGTTCTGCTCCTTTAGGAGATATCATTCAAAATAGAGAAGCCACATGACAAGTTGCCAAGTGGGCCATTGAACTTGGGCCTCATGGCTTAAAGTATGTGCCACACACTGCTATCAAGTCTCAAGCACTGGTGCACTTCATCAACGATTGGACAAAGCTGCAGATGCCTGAAGAGAAGCCGGACAACACATATTGGACTATTCATTTTGATGGGTCCAGGCAATTAGAGGGCTCGGGGGCTGGAGTTGTTTTAGCTTCCCCTCGAGGTGACAAATTTTGTTATGTGCTACGGTTGATGTTTCCCTGTACTTACAATGCAGTTGAGTATGAGGCTTTGCTCCATGGTCTTCGGATGGCTAAGGAGATGAGCTTGAGCCGGGTAAGGTGCTTTGGCGACTCAGATTTGGTGGCTTAGCAAGTATCAGACAAGTGGGATTCCAAAGATCCTCTCATGGCGACTTATCATCGTGAAGTTGATGCCATTGCTGGACACTTCAAGGGTTACCAAGTGGAACACATTGATCGCAGAAAGAATGAAGCAGCTAATGCTTTAAGCCGGTTGGGGTCTCAGCGTAAGCCGGTGCCACCTAACACTTTCTTAGATGTTCTGCATAACCCTTCTGTCAAGTTGCCTATGGAGGAAGACTTGGCTGTTCCAGACCTGGAAGCACAATTGGTGGCGGCTCTTCACGTCATCCCAGATTGGACAATGCCATATTTGGCTTATATGACCCGGGGCAAGTTGCCTGAGGATGAAACTTTGGCTAGACAGATAACCCGGCGGTCTAAATCAATGACAATTGCCAATGGTGAGTTGCATCATCGCAGTGTCACAAGGGTGTTTCAACGCTGTGTCTCTCCTGAGGAAGGTCAAGAAATTCTTCATGAAATTCATGAAGGAGATTGTGGCCATCATGCCGGTTCAAACTCCCTTGTAGCCAAAGTCTTCCGTCATGGTTTTTACTGGCTGACGGCTCACGCTGATGCGGAGGATCTGGTCAGTAGGTGTGATGGTTGTCAGAAATTCTCACGACGGGCACACGTGCTGGCTCAATAATTATGGATGATTCCAATTGCTTGGCCATTTGCGGTCTGGGGGCTCGACATGGTTGGACCTTTCAAAAGATCCAAAGATAAAAAGACACACCTTCTGGTGGCAGTTGACAAATTCACAAAGTGGGTTGAGGAAGAGCTGGTTAGTAAGTGTGATGCCTCCATGGCGGTTCAATTCATGAAAAAGGTGATCTTTCATTTTGGTTTTCCACACAGCATTATAACTGATAATGGTACTAATCTGTCCAAGGGTGCTATGGAGGAATTTTGCCAACGTGAGCATATGTGGCTTGATGTTTCATCAGTAGTCACCCCCAATCCAATGGACAAGCTGAAAGAGCCAATCAGGAAATCTTGAAAGGTCTCAAACCCCGGCTTATGGTTCCTTTACAACGGACGCCGGGTTGTTGGGTGGAGGAGTTACCCTTTGTGATATGGAGTATCAGTACTAGCCCAAAGGGTCTACAGGTTATGCGCCTTTCTTCATGGTTTACGGAGCAGAGGCAGTCCAACCTAGTGACATCCGTCATGACTCGCCCCGCGTGGCGGCTTACATTGAGACTGATAACGAACAAGCCCTTCAGGATGCACTTGACCTGTTAGATGAAAAGCGTGACTTAGCAGCAGCCCGCTCGGTGATTTACCAACAGGACCTGCACCGTTATCACAGCCGCCAAGTTAAGTCCAGAACCTTTCAAGAAGGTGACTTGGTGCTCCGGCTCATCCAGGATCAAACTGATGCACACAAGTTATCCCCACCTTGGGAAGGACCTTTTGTGGTCAGTAGGAACTTGAACAACGGGTCATACTACCTTATTGATATTCGAGAGCACAAAGACTCACGTAAGTCGGAGGAAGAGACCCGCCGACCGTGGAATATCGCTCATCTTCGGCCTTACTATACTTGAGCCACCGGCTCTCATGATGTACATATTTTGACGTTGTATATACCATGATAAGTAATAAAGTAGGACCTCTGTCCTTTTCATCCTCAATAATCATATGTCTTCATCATTATAATTTCAAAATGACCAATTGGGGGCTGATTGTTGATAACCCACAAGTATAGGGGATCGCAACAGTTTTTGAGGGTAAAGTATTCAACCCAAATTTATTTATTCGACACAGGGGGAGCCAAAGAATACTCTCAAGTATTAGCAGCTGAGTTGTCAATTCAACCACACCTGGAAACTTAGTATCTGCAACAAAGTATTTAGTAGCAAAGTAATATGATAGTAGTGGTAACGGTAGCAAAAGGTAACAATAGTAAAAGTAATGTTTTTGGTATTTTGTAGTGATGATAACAATAGCAACGTGAAAGTAAATAAGCGAAGAACAATATATGGAAATCTCGTAGACAATGGATCGGTGATGGAGAATTATGCCGGATGCGGTTCATCATGTAACAGTCATAACCTAGGGTGACACAGAACTAGCTCCAGTTCATTGATATAATGTAGGCATGTATTCCGAACATAGTCATACGTGCTTATGGAAAAGAACTTGCATGGCATCTTTTGTCCTACCCTCCCGTGGCAGCGGGGTCCTTACGGAAACTAAGGGATATTAAGGCCTCCTTTTAATAGAGTACCGTAACAAAGCATTAACACATAGTGAAAACATGAACTCCTCAAACTACGGTCATCACCGGTAAGTATCCCGATTATTGTCACTTCGGGGTTAACGGATCATAACACATAATAGGTGACTATAGACTTGCAAGATAGGATCAAGAACACTCATATATTGATGAAAACATAATAGGTCCAGATATGAAGAAATCATGGCACTCGGGCCCTAGTGACAAGCATTAAGCATAGCAAAGTCATAGCAACATCAATCTCAGAACATAGTGGATACTAGGGATCAAACCCTAACAAAACTAACTCAATTACATGATAGATCCCATCCAACCCATCACCGTCCAGCAAGCCTACGATGGAATTACTCACGCACGGCGGTGAGCATCATGAAATTGGTGATGGAGGATGGTTGATGATGACGATGGCGACGGATTCCCCTCTCCGGAGCCCCGAACGGACTCCAGATCAGCCCTCCCGAGAGGTTTTAGGGCTTGGCGGCGGCTCCGTATCGTAAAACGCGATGAATTCTTCTCCCTGATTTTTTTCTCCCTGAAACACAATATATAGAGTTGGAGTTGGAGTCGGAGAGGCACCAGGGGGCCCACGAGGTAGGGGGCGCGCCCTAGGGGGCAGGCGCGCCCCCACCCTCGTGGACAGGTGGTGGGCCCCTTGCCTTCATCTTTTGTAGGTATTTTTTATATTTTCCAAAAAGTTGCTCCATGAAGTTTCAGGTCATTCCGAGAACGTTTGTTTCTGCACATAAATAACACCATGGTAATTCTGCTGAAAACAGCGTCAGTCTGGGTTAGTTCCATTCAAATCATGCAAGTTAGAGTCCAAAACAAGGGCAAAAGTGTTTGGAAAAGTAGATACGACGGAGACATATCAATTGTGTTCAAATCCAGCTTAACCCTTTGGTCCGACTCATGATCGTATTCGAATCTAGTCGTTAAACCATATGATCATTTGGGGGCTTCCTGTTCAAACATAGGTCGTATTCGAACCAAAGAGAACATAGCTGTCGGTACCCTCTTGATCGGCAGAATGCCAAACTCACTTGGGGGCTTCTTGATCGTATTCGAATCATAGCTTAATCCCTTTTGGGTTCGACTTTGATCATATTCCAATCAAAGCCGTTAAAAAATTCTCAAGGTCATTTGGGGGCTTCCTGTTCAAACATAGGTCCTATTCGAACCAAAGAGAACATAGCTGTCGGTACCCTCTTGATCGGCGCAATGTCAAAGCCACCGGGGGCTACACGATCATATTCGAATGCTAGCTTAACCCCTTTGATCCGGTTTACTGATCGTATTCGAATAAGAAGCCTCCAAATTTTTCTTTTTATTTGGCTTACGTTTTTGAAAAACAATCTTTGTTTTTTATTCTACGGCTTTTCGTCTAGATCTAAGTATAAGTATGGTTTCAATTTAACCCGACTTGGTTTTTTGACGATAAATCGCCAGTGTATGACAATCATCATACATATGGAAGTTTTGGCTTCTAAAAGATTGGGTTATCACCCTTACTATTCAGGTCACATGAACCGGCAGTGCAAATTCAAAATCACAGGTATGATATTGCCATTGTGTTTCAAAGTTAAAATTCATAACAGGCTTATATGTGTCTCTTATTTCAATTTTAATGGTCGTATGTAAGATATTATGACCCACCCTGTGCTAAGACACCAATATAATTCAATGTCATAGGAATGAAATATTTCATGTTGATTATTCTTGCATCCAGCCTTAATTACACAGTTATGTTGGTTTCCATGGTTGTGTATTGGGCGTTATGACCCGTCCGGCGATAAACCGCCAGGACAATTTTTATATATTGCATGCAGGAACAGATTCAACAGTACTGATATTGTAAGGGATGTAAAGCATATCTTCACATGACGGACAAAGGTGTTGTACGCAGCACAATATGCACGATGGCATAAGCAGAACATGAAGTTTTAAGCTAGCCTATTACAAGGCGCTTGGAGCCCAAAAGGATAATACTATTTTTACTCTCGCACATAGCAGATGATAAACTGGAGCCGGTTCATGAATCCTGGCCGGGTTGACTAGATGGTTGCGGCTCATCCCTTGTCGGTTCGTCCTCCTCCACCGTTTGGAAATTGGGTTTGGACCAATCAAAGCCATGAAGGGCGACGAACTCAGCCTCATCATCAATCAGACCAGATGGGTCAATTTCAGGAGAGGAAGTGTGCTTCCGAATCGGCGGGATTAAGTCCGTCACTTTATATGAAGGAGTGGACATCTTCTTATTTTCTGCATCAAAACCCGGCTGATACTTGGTGAGATTGGTTTCTTCAGCAATGATGGTGGCATGAGGACAAATCTCTTTCACACATGCAGCAAAGTCTTCTTAGTTGAAGGGACTTCCATCTTCCTTAAAGTTGGGGTACCCCCTGGCTACGTCTGTCGGGTCTAACTCCGGTACCCAGGCTTTGGAGCGGCTCAAAGCAGTTACGTCTCTGGCTCTCGCACAAGAACGTTTGACTTCCTGAAACCTGGCGGGTAAGATGGACAACTTCTTCAAGACATCACTCAATAAGTTTGGTCCTTGGTTCGCTGGGGAGATAATGGCAAGAGCTCGCTGAGCTCCAGTATACAATTGCTCCACAAGAGTGTAAACCTCCTTGAGCTTTATCAGACTATGTTGACTCAGATTGCTGCTCCGGGGACCTATGAAGTTTTCCCAATGAGTTAAGTAGGTGGCTTACATTATGGTGACAAATATAGACTTTGAGTAAGTAATAAGGTGATTTACCGAAGATTGTAGAAACCATCTGAGACACACGGTTCTTTAAACCGATGAGTTCAATGGTAACTTCTTTTAGAGCCGCCTCGGCCGTTTCGGCATGCTGCGTCAGGGCAGTCTTCTCATCGGCCCAAGCCTTTTTCTCTGCACTAAAATTGGTCTTCAGTTTCTCTGCTTCAGACACACTCAATTGGAGTTTGGATTCAGTTTTCTTTGTTTCAGTCTCCTGAGTCGACAGCCGGGTCTTGCCTTCAGACAATTGGGATGCCAGTTCTGCGGTTGCAGCCTGTACACAGAATAAGGTTGTTTAGTTTCATGGCGGATTATAAAAAGCAAGTCCCAAGTGCTTTGCAAGCAATAACACCTGGCACTTGGGGGCTAATGTCTGTCAGCGCAATTTTATTGTCAAAGGAATTGGATTTTTTCCAGAAGTCCGAAGTGCTTTGCAAGCAAGACCACTTGGCACTTGGGGGCTAATGCATTTTGCTATTTTTCCTACCAAAGGTAAGCCGGATATGTTATTGATAGCCTCAGCTAGATCATAAGGATATCTAGTCAAAGTATTTGTCTCTTACATATTGGCTAATAGGACCGGCTCATTCATACTGATTAAACCGGCCCTTGGGGACTACACATGCAAATTGAAAAACTATCAGCATCTAGTTTGGTTGTAAGCCGGGAATCGGAAGGAGTCTAAGGCAAAAGCTTATAAGTCTATTAAAATTCTACAGATCATTCACTCTTATCATACTCCGCAGACTTGGGGGCTACCAGGGTACATAACTTATATAAACCGGAGAACATACATCATATTTTTGGTACATCTGTTTGGCCATTTCAATCTCTGAATCACGGCTGGAGTTGACTTGGCTAAGATAGCCAGATAGTACTTCACCAATACCCAGATGAGCGTAGTGGGAGACATCAAACCTCACTTTCTACCTCTCCATGACTTCTTGCTTTGCGGAGTGTCTTGCCAGCACAGTCGGATTACCCGGTTCAACGAATCTGGTACTAGTGATTAAAACATCATTGTCATAAGTCTCTGGCGGGTTAGCTGAGCTTGACGGTTCAGCAGTGGATGGATTAAGAACGGTTTCATCAACAGACGGCTCAGGAAGATCTGATTGAACGTTGATAGCAGGGTCTTCCGGTGCTTCAGTTTGTTCCGGGGCAAGAGTCGGCTGCGCCGGTTCAGCGGCTTTTTGATCCTCAACCGGTTTTGCCACTTTTGCTTTCTTGGGCCTTACTTGACCACTAAGAAGAATTTGATGAGTCAGTATAACGATACGGGCATAAAGGTGCAGAAGAAGGATAATTATCTTTACCCAGGGCGGTCTTAAAAGCCGACAGCTGAGTTTGTGAAGAATCACCAGAGAAGGAACGAGCAATCTCCTGCAAAAGTGGAATTATAGTTGAGTGACTTATAAAAGTGACTCGTTCATCAGAGTTAAGATTTAAAAGAACCTCATTTTGGCGTTTCCGAGGGGTTTTCGGTAAGCCGGAGGGTAACTCATCGTCTCCACTGGTCCGGGTCTGACGGCGGCTCTCATGTTGCTATTTTTTTCAAAAGAAAATGAGGATCTAAGTAAGCCAAGGGGTGTGAAAACCTTACTTCCCGGGTTACCCGCCGAAGTTTCTACCTTGGTAAAGGTTCTGAGTCAGAGGAAATAATAGTTACCTCTTCTTCAACTGCCTGGCTGGCCCCCATGTCCTCCTGATAATAGTCAGTGTCAATAAGGTTGTTAAAAAGCAGGCCAAGAGAGTCAAGGGCTACCTCCGACTCAGAGATGTCATCCAACTTGAATAAGTCAGAAGCACTTGTTTTCTTCTTAGATTTTCTTGCGGTTTTCTTGGCGGCTATTGCAGCGGCTCTAGCTTTTTTGGCAGCCTCATGATCATATTTGGCCTTCCAAAAGTCAGATTTAGCATGTAGAAAAATAGCATGTTGAAACTCATGCAAATACTTAACTACTGAGGAAAAAGGAATCAAGAGGATTTACCTCTGGTGCCGGGTTAAGCTTGCAGAAAGGATTCAACCCTACTTTGCTGCAGTCTTCATATTTTCTATTGACGAGGGTGGTCGCCATTTCAACAATGGCTTCTTCGGTCAAACATAGGGAGCTATGACGTAATGGATCGTCTAGTCCTCCAGTATAGTTGCACATCAAGTCAGATCGGCAGCTCAGAGGGATGATCCGCCATGCGATCCAACATCGGATCAAGTCAAGTCCAGTTAAGCCATTTCCCAGCAAGGCTTGAACCCTTTTGATTGTTGGGACATGTTTTTTGCGTTCAGCGGCAGAAAGTTTATCAGGGAGTAAATATTTAGCGTTAAGACGCTCAGCGCGATAACCCGGCATTGGTTTTTCATCAGCCGGCGACGTGTATTTGCTATAGAACCAGGTTTGGTTCCAGTCCTTGGGATGCCTTGGTAAGACTACTAGAGGAAAGACAACATCCCATCTACGCTGAATCGAAATCCCGCCAAGTTCCAAGCTGGGGCCATTGGTGTACTCATTCTGGCGGTTCAAATAGAAGTATTCTCTGAAGAGTTCAACAGTAGGTTCTTCTTGAAGATAAACCTCGCAGAAAACTTGGAAGTAACAGATGTTTGATACGGAATTGGGTCCAATGTCTTGCGGATGAAGCTTGAAAAAATTGCAGAACATCTCTAAAGAATTTTGAGTCGGGCGGAAAAAAGCCCTAGTTCATATGATCAGTGAAGACAATGATTTCACCATCCTTTGGCTGAGGTCTTTCTTCGGCCGGGTCAGGGGCGCGGTGAGACATGATGCTCTTCTCTGGTAAATATCCGACAGTGATAAAATCCTTTAGAGTATCCTCGGTGATTGTGGAAGTGACCCGGTTGCAAACTGTCGTCGTCTTCGGCGGCATGGCGAAAAGACAATCTAAAAGGAAGTAATTTGTCGGCTCAAATTAATTGGTGGAATTACAAGCTAATGATTGCAGTACAGATGTATAATGGCGGCTTAAATAAGGGCTAATGGTATATGAAGGAAAAATAAGCCGGCATGGTAAGCCGCCATGAATAAAGATATTCAAGAGTTGCCAGCAACGGAAAGTTGGCTAAGTACTAAGATAAACAAGTTTCACAAGCTGCAGCTATTATTTTGGATCAAAGGTTGTTCAGGAAAGGAAAAATAAATCTAGACCTAAAAATCAGTACACATGAGTTCATGAGCTTGCACAAGATTTTTCTTCCAGAAAAGGGGATCTACTGATATCAAAAGTAGAAATAAAACGACTACCGCATTGGTTTAACGTCGTTTTCAGATCAAAGAAGCTCGTGGTATAGACTGGAAGATGAACTACGACGAACTACGAAGAACACAGAGAAGATCGCAAACCCTAGTGCGGATCTAAGGTATGAGAAGGCGGAAACTTACAGGTGCAGATCTGCTGCGGAGGGTCTGAAGGAAATATGCCCTAGAGGCAATAATAAAGTTATTATTTATTTCCTTATATCATGATAAATGTTTATTATTCATGCTAGAATTGCATTAACCGGAAACTTAGTACATGTGTGAATACATAGACAAACAGAGTGTCACTAGTTTGCCCCTACTTGACTAGCTCGTTGAATCAATGATGGTTATGTTTCCTAACCATATACATGAGTTGTCATTTTATTAATGGGATCACGTCATTAGAGAATGATGTGATTGACTTGACCCATTCCGTTAGCTTAGCACTTGATCGTTTAGTTTGTTGCTATTGCTTTATTCATGACTTATACATGTTCCTATGACTATGAGATTATGCAACTCCCGAATACCGGAGGAACACTTTGTGTGCTACCAAATGTCACAACAAAACTGGGTGATTATAAAGGTGCTCTACAGGTGTCTCCGATGGTACTTGTTGAGTTGGCATAGATCAAGATTAGGATTTGTCACTCCGATTGTCGGAGAGGTATCTCTGGGCCCTCTCGGTAATGCACATCACTATAAGCCTTGCAAGAAATGTAACTAATAAGTTAGTTGCGGGATGATGCATTACGGAACGAGTAAAGAGACTTACTAGTAACGAGATTGAACTAGGTATTAAGATACTGATGATCGAATCTCGGGCAAGTAACATACCGATGACAAAGGGAACAATGTATGTTGTTATGCGGTTTGACCGATAAAGATCTTCATAGAATATGTAGGAGCCAATATGAGCATCCAGGTTCCGCTATTGGTTATTGACCGGAGATGTGTCTCAGTCATGTATACATAGTTCTCGAACCCGTAGGGTCCGCACGCTTAACGTTCTGTGACGATTTGTATTATGAGTTATTTGTTTTGATGTACCGAAGGTAGTTTGGAGTCCTGGATGAGATCGGGAACATGACGAGGAGTCTTGAAATGGTCGAGACGTAAAGACTGATATATTGGACGACTATATTCGGACATCGGAAAGGTTCCGAGTGATTCAGGTATTTTTGGGAGTACTGAAGAGTTACGGGAATTCACCGGGAGGGTCAATGGGCCTTCATGGGCTTTAGTGGAAATAGAGGACAACAAGGAAGTGTGGGGTGCGCCCCCCTAGGCCCAAACCGAATTGGTTTAGGGCTTCGGGGGCCGGCCCCCTCTTTCCTTCTCCTCTCCTCCTATTTCCTTCCCCTCCTTGTTGGACTAGGAAAGGGGGAACCTACTCCTAGTAGGAGTAGGATTCCCCCCTTGGGGCGCACCCTATGTGGCCGCCGGCCCCCTCCCTTTGCTCCTTTATATACGTGGCCAGGGGGCACCCCATAGACACACACGTTGATCATTGATCCCTTATCCTTGTGCGGTGCCCCCCTCCACCATAATCCACCTCGATCATATCATAGCGGTGCTTAGGCGAAGCCCTGCGTCGGTAGCAACATCATCACCGTCATCACGCCATCGTGCTGACGGAACTCTCCCGTGAAACTCTGCTGGATCGGAGTTCATGGGACGTCATCGAGCTGAACGTGTGCTGAACTTGGAGGTGTCGTGTGTTCGGTACTTGGATCGGCCGGATCATGAAGACGTTCGACTACATCAACCGTGTTCTCATAACGCTTCCGCTTATGGTCTACGAGGGTATGTGGACGATACTCTTCCCTCTCGTTGCTATGCATCGCCATGATCTTGCGTGTGCATAGGATTTTTTTTTGAAATTACTATGTTCCCCAATAGTGGCATCCGAGCCAGGTTATTGCGTAGATGTTATATGCACGAGTAGAACACAAGTGAGTTGTGGGCGATACAAGTCATATTGCTTACCAGCATGTCATACTTTGGTTCGACCGACATTACGCGTACGCTTACGCGAGACTGGTTCTACCGACGTGCTTTGCACATAGGTGGCTGGCGGGTGTCAGTTTCTCCAACTTTAGTTGAACCGAGTGTGGCTACGTGTCGGTGTACTAAAGTAGGGGGACCCTTAGTACCCCGAACTTGTGCACGGGCAGTCGCAGCATCCCCGCGGCAAGGCTTGCCAGGTGACCGCCAAGACCCTCCGTGGCTGCTTTGAAGACCATTCAAGAACAAAGTACTCAAGCTAAGACCCCGACAAGAGGAGCTTGCCGGGAAGAAGGCAAGACCCCGGCAAGAGGAGCTTGCCGGGAAGGCCATCAGAAGCGTCCCAAGGCCCCGGCAAGAGGCGCTTGCCGGGAAGGCCATCCAAGGCATTCCAAGGAACTTGCCGCGGCGCGCTACGCGCCCCGACAACGCCCGGTGAGCGACAAGCTCCCGGAAGCGACAAGTAGACGGCCGCGGCAAGGCGCTTGCCGCGGCAAGCCCCCACTCCACACCCGCGCTCCAGCACATCCACCCACGTGTTGCTCCGGGGCCCCTCCCAAGCGCACGTGGCAGGAGGCTACGCAGCTAGGGGCGTGCGGTGGCGCGCAGGCGCTGACAAGACAACCATCGTGGCAAGACGGTGGCATCCCTAGCGGTCCCTTTCGGTGCTGTCTAGGCGACACAGACGGGCATTTAATGCCCTTGCCCCTGCCGTCAGGGTTAGGTATGATAACACTGTAGCGGGTAGGTGTGCCTACTACAGCACCTAGCTGTGCCTACCCACGGCACCCTTTCCACTTTTGCCCTCCGTTGCCCTATGTCGGTAACCCCTTGAGCATATAAAAGGAGGCCCGGGGCAACGTAGAAGGGGGTTCAGCAATTCCACACACTCACGCTTGGTCTCGCTCCCGAGCTAGAAATCAATACCAATCCACAAAGCAGGAGTAGGGTTTTACGCATCCGTGCGGCCCGAACCTGGGTAAATCGCTCGCGTGCTTCGCCTCGATTTACTCCTCGCACGACCAACCGCCCGCGGGCTTCGCCTCGATTCTGCTCTTTGCGCAACCTCCGCCCCCCGCCGAACCAAAAGGGACCCGGTCCGCCGGTCCCATAGGTGCCCGTGGATCAGAAACCCCGGCATCTCTGGCGCGCCAGGTAGGGCGCGTCGAAGTTGTGTGAATCAGATCCAGCGTTCTCGCGAGCCAGATCTTCATCTTCTTCATCGATCCTCGCCATCTTCATCAACATGCCACCGAAGAAGAAAGTTTCGGAGGCGGCTGCTCCGTCCGCGCCGAGCCACCCACCGCCGGAGCAAACGGATGGAGGGGCAGGCGTCGGCGGAAGGGCACACATCGACGAGGAAACTCACGGTGCTGCCAGGTCCCAGGGCAAGGCTGCGCTGCCCATCGGCGGCGTGGCCGGCTCCCACAACGACCGGGCGCACTCCAAGACCTCGGCGTCCGTGCATGCACCGCGCCCATCTCAGGAGGCGCGGGACCGACAGCGTCATGGTACTCACGGTACCATGCACCCGCTGGATCAAGATCGAGCTGGTGGATCTCGGAGCGCCCAAGACCACCATGCACGTCGACATACCCAGAACAGATAAGTTGCCAAAGCCTGAGCAACTAGATCTCTAATTTTTAAGTTATCTCCCTTGGACGGCCGCGCTTTGTATGGAAAACCTATGCGCGGAGGAGCCAACTCGTAGCTGGCTGCGCCGTTGCGTTGTTTCGAGCTCGCTCAACAACATTAGGTGAGCCGCGGCTAGTTGCTACACTAGCCACGCCCTTGCATTGTTTTGAGCCTGCTCAACAACGTAGGTTAGCTGCGGTTACTTGCTTAACTAGCCGCGCCCTTACTTTGCTTCGAGCCCCGCTCAGCAACTTAAGTGAGCTGCAGCTGGCTGCGACAAGGTTTCTTGCCGGTAGCAGCACCGCCAAGTCCGCGCCCAGCGCTCGCAGTTCGGGTGCCTGCACCGGCAAGTTCCCTAAAAGCGTAGGGTAAAAACATACAAAAGTCGACGCCGGAATGGGAAGGCCCTTACCGGGTGAAACGAGTCACTAGGCCTGGCGCTGTCCGCCTTGAGACCGAAGACGGCTTTCCAGTGAGCAACTCCTGGAGCATTGAGCCTCTTCGTAAGTTTTACCCGTAGGGCGCGGTTGTCGGACCCTGTTCGGCAACCACCATTTTGTACAGAGTCTTGCCGCTGTTGCATGTAATCCTTTGTACAAAGCCGGGCGCAGACCCCGTGCACAAGCAGAGCTCGCATGCTCCGCGCATTTTGTCAATTCTATGCTTTCTATTTTATGGCATGTATGATCTGACATTTGTGCAGCACCAACCCTACGGTAAGCGATAACGAGCCGCAAGGCTCTATACCTTTATTTTCTCTTCTTTCTTTTCTTCCAAGGAAAGAAAGGTTCCCCCGACCACAAGCTTGCCGGGGGGGAAGGGAGAAGAAAAGGGTATGGACCAGGCGTCGTTCAAGGATTTCGTCTTGCCGGGAAGCAAACGACAGAAAAGCTAAGTTGCCAAAGTTTGAGCAGCCAAACTTTTTAAATTTCAAGTTATCTCCCTTGAACGACTGCACTTTGTATGGGAAACCTGTGCGCGGAGGAGCCAACTCGTAGCTGGCTACGCCCTTGCGTTGTTTCAAGCTCGCTCAACAACATTAGGTGAGCCGCGGCTAGTTGCTACACTAGCCGCGCCCTTGCATTGTTTTGAGCCTGCTCAACAACGTAAGTTAGCTGCGGCTAGTTGCTTAACTAGCCGCACCATTACTTTGCTTCAAGCCCCGCTCAGCAACTTAAGTGAGCTGCAACTGGCTGCGACAAGGTTTCTTGCCGGTAGCGGCACCGCCAAGTCCGCGCCCAGCGCTCGCGGTTCGGGTGCCTGCACCGGCAAGTTCCCTAAAAGCGTAGGGCGAAAACATACAAAGGGAGGAGTCAAGTAAAGGGAATAACATTGCAATGGCTACCTAGAAGAAAGTTATATTACAAAATAGCTTGTCGCAGCTCTGATAAATGTTTTCTATGACATAGCTAGCAGCGACAAGGAAAGAAGGGAGCCGGCGACCTAGTCGACGCGGTCGCCTTCGACCCTCTTGATCCCGCTCACCTTGCCCACAATGGGTGTGACAAGGGCCTTGAGTTCTTCCTGATCGATATCAGGCGGCAAGGATCTGAGGACGTTGTGGAGGCGGAGGCCTGGATTGCGGAAGGCCACCTTCATCAACACCTTCTGAAGGGCTCCCGCACAGATCTCGCGCGACTCGTCGGCCAACCGCTTCGGGATCTCATCCCGGAGCCACTGGAGCGCCGTCGCCATGCCTTGGAAGAACATAGTAAGCTTGGCGCTAGGTTGGAGGTTCTCGTCGGAGGAGTACCCGAAGTCCTCCACCCCCAGCTGCGCCAGCTCCTTATCGATGTCCCCGGCGGCGTTCACGAGGCTCTCCGTCCAGTGCTCCACCGTATCCCTAAAGGCGTTTTGGGTGGTGGCAGCACTCTCCAGTAACGCCTTGTCGGCATCGATCTCCTTCTTCAGGGCCGCCTCCCGCTCCTTGGCACCGTCCAGCGCCTTGGTCAAAGCGACCAGTCTCGACTCGAGGGCGGCGTTGGAGTTCTTGGCGGCGCTGAGCTCTTCGCCATATGCTTTGCAGTCAGCTTCCAACTGCACCACCTTCATCTCCAGCACCTTTTTGGCGGCCTCGGCAGCGGCGGCAGCATCCTCCTCTTGCTTGAGGGCTCCGCCAAGCTTCTCCTCGCGCGCGGCAAGCTCCTCCTCGTGAGCGTCGAGGTTGACCTTCCGCTGCGCCAGCTCGCCCTCTTCCGCGGCTAGCTTCACGGCGGCCAGCCGCTGCAGCTCTTCGGCTTCGGCCTTCTCGAGGAGAAAGGCCTTCTTCGCTTCAGCGAGCTGCTCCCGCTCCTCCGCCAGGGATCGGAGAGCTTCCCGGTGGAAACCCCTGAGCTCGTCTGCGCGCTTCTCAATGTCCGCTCCCGCCTTCGCGACAAGCACCTCGCGGGACTCCAGCTTGGCTTGTCGCGCGCGGTAGAGCGACATCAACCTACGCAGCAGCCGCTCTTCTTCGGGCTCGTTGCTGCTGCCGCTTGGCGCATCGACCAGCTTCAGCCCCGCGGAGGCGAGCACTTCTCCGTCGAAGACCTCCCCCTCGACCGGCGCCCTGGAGCTTGACGCCCAGGGGAGGTTGATGAAGACGCCTTCGCCGGCCTTCAAGTAAGCGCCCGGCTGGGGCTCCTCGGTGCTTGGCGCAGCGGCTTCGGCAGACGGGTCGGCGGTCGGTGTAGCGTCTGGCGCTCCTGTGGCCTCCGGGCCGTCAGTACGATCGCCAGATCCCTCGCCAGTCGCCGCGGCGCCAGCCTTGGCGGCCTCGGCGCCGGCAGCGTCTCCAGCACCGGCAGCTTCGTCGGCGGCGACCTCTGTCTCCATCCGCTCCGTAGCGGATGGATCTGACGGCCGTTGAAGGGGAAAAGAGTCAAGCAAAATCCAGCAAGAACTCAAGAAGATCAAGAAGAGAAGAACCCAAGGGAAACTTTGAAGCAAGAAGATTACCCGCGCTGGGCTCGGTGGCCGTGGTCTCCGCCGCTGGGGGAACGCTGGAGCCGTCCCTTGGCGGAGAGCTTCCCCTTGCCGGAGAACCGCCTCTTGCCGGAGAGTCCCTCGCCGGAGAATCTCTTGCCGGAGAAATTTCCCTTGGCAGCGTAGTTGTAGCAGATGGCATGCCGGGGGCTGTCTCAGGACGCTCCTGGTGGGGCTGCTCTGCTCCTACATAAGTCAACAAGCAGATATCAGGAAGGACAAGTACCCATGCATGCCTCGCCGCGGAAAGTAATTCACACACTTACGCCGGGGGCTGCCATGGAGGAAAGTCGCCAGATCCGGCAAGGTCGTCTTGGGCGCGCCACCTGTTGTCGCAGTGGGCTCGTCCTCGATGATGACCGCCGGGGTCTTGACTCTCTTTGCCGCTCTCTGGGCCAGAGTCCTAAAAAGGAACAGGTTCAGGGAAAAGCAATTGAGAAACAAGAACAACAGCAAAAACCGAAGAAATGCGAGTGCAGCAAGAGAAGCTTACTCTTCTTCATCCTCCTCGTCGGAGCTCAGCGCTGAGAAGTCGAAGCTCGGCGCGCTCCCAGAGCGAGGAGGCGGAGGAGAAGCTTCCCTTGGCCGCTTAGCGGGAGCAGTGGTGGCGGTCTGAGAAGACCCCGCTCCGGCTGTCGACGCGGCACGGGAAGCGGCAGGGACCGAAGCGGTGGTCCGGCTGGACCCCGCTCCAGTTGCCGTCATAGCATGAGGTGCTCCCGCGGCAACGGTGTTTGCCGTGGTCGAGCGCGTCACGCGGCGTGGCGACTGTTGACCCGCTTGCCGCTCCGCCACGTTGCCAACCTTGCGGAGGCGCCTTCTGGGCGGCGTCGGGGGCTCTGCTTCTGGTGGGCTGTCCGGAGGCAAGAAGGAAGAGGAGTCGATTTGCCGCGAGCTGCCCGTATCTTTGGCAGGCTCGCCCGGCTCGGCGTCTTGCCCGGCAAGCCCCTCCTTGCCGGCAGGCTCCCCTTGCTCGCCACAGCTCGCCACCTCTGCCGCGTCTGCTTTCGCGGTGATGAACCCAAACTCGCCCGCGGCTGCGGCTGCCGCCGCCTCCTCCAGCCTGGTGGCGATGCGCGCCATCTCCGCGTCAGTGGTGTCACGGGTGAGGCCGTCCTTCTCGTCGGCACGGACTGCCACTTCCACCAAGTCGTCGAAGAACTGCTGCACGACCTCGTCGGCAGGCTCCTGCCAAGTTGGCACAATCCCGTGCGACTCGCATTCCGGCATCATTGCACGAATGCGGTCGAGCGCGGAGTTGTTGCACAAAGGCACGACGCCCCCCGGCAACCTGAACACCTCGGGATGCTGGGGGTCATATCTAAATAGCTCCTGCAGCATCGCATGGAGCTCCAGAACTGTGAAGTTGTAGTTGAGGCCCGGCCGCAGCCTCATAATGTCTGCCGCGTTCTTGAACTCCCAAGTTGGCCTCCTCCGCTCTTGCAGGGGGGCGATGCGGCGGCGGAGGAAGTCTGCGCCAACCGCGCCGATAGTGAGCCTGGCGTTCCGGAGGCGCAGGATCCTGGTGACGGCGATCCCCAGCCTGTCGTCCTCCGGGGCCAGGTCGCTCCAGTCGTCGCCGCGCGCCACCGGGGTTTGGCGCCGGGCGGTGAAAGGCTGCGGACTCTCCTCGACAATCCAGCACCAATCAGCCCTCCACTCCTCCCACTTGCCGCGGAACTCTCCCTCCAGATAGGTCTCCTTCTTGCCGGTCCTCGAGATCCAGGCGATCCCACCGGATAGAGGCTCTCCTCTCTCTACTCGAGGAGTGAAGAAATGGCGGAAGAGGGCTACGTTGGGAAGAACTCCGACAAAGTTTTCGCAGAGATGCGCGAAAACTGCCATCGTCAGAACGGCGTTGGGAGTGAAGTCGAGGAGATGGAATCCATAGGTGTTCATGATGTCGCAGAAGAAATCAGAGAAGAGCGGGCAGAGCCCGCAATAGAAGAACAACGCGAAGAAGGCGTACCCATTTGGAGCAGTCTTACAGGCGGAGGCAGGGAGAACCCTTGTGCGCGGATGCGCGCGCGTCTCCGCCGACCAGAACAGAGAATAGTCCGCCCTCAGCTCCTTCGCGCCGAGCCTGGGGGGGAAACGGCCCGCGTCTTCCGCAGCGCCGCGAGCCGCTGCGCCTCGGTCGTCTTCACGGTCTTCCCCTTGTTGGCTTTTGGGGCCATGGCGAAAGCAGTGAAGGAGGTCGACGGCGCCGGTGGTGCTAGTGGCGGTGGGGGGCGGAGCACTGCTCTCCCTCTCTCTCTCAGCTTTGGGGAGGCAAGGGAGCGGCGGAGATTTCTGAGATTGGGAACGGCAACGGGCGAATGGGCCAGCTGCCCCTGTTTCCCCTGCTTTTAAAGGGTGAAGGGGCGGACGTTCCGCATTCCCAGACGAAGAAACCCCCACGACCTCTCCCACGACGCCGCATTCGGCGCGTGCCGTTCGGGGAGGGGGCGCGGTGGAAGCGGAGAGATACGCGGCGTGACCTAGGCCGCGCGTGCCCGTGCACTGTTTTGGGCCTGGCCCAACAGTGCTCGGCACCGTGTCTGGCCCAGGCCCGGGGGCTCCTGTCGGTGTACTAAAGTAGGGGGACCCTTAGTACCCCGAACTTGTGCACGGGCAGTCACAGCATCCCCGCGGCAAGGCTTGCCGGGTGACCGCCAAGATCCTCCGCGGCTGCTTTGAAGACCATTCAAGAACAAAGTACTCAAGCTAAGACCCCGGCAAGAGGAGCTTGCCAGGAAGAAGGCAAGACCCCGGCAAGAGGAGCTTGCCGGGAAGGCCATCAGAAGCGTCCCAAGGCCCCGGCAAGAGGCGCTTGCCGGGAAGGCCATCCAAGGCATTCCAAGGAACTTGCCGCGGCGCGCTACGCGCCCCGACAAGGCCGGTGAGCGACAAGCTCCCGAAAGCGACAAGTCGACGGCCGCGGCAAGGCGCTTGCCGCGGCAAGCCCCCACTCCACGCCCGCGCTCCAGCACATCCACCCACGTGTCGCTCCGGGGCCCCTCCCAAGAGTACGTGGCAGGAGGCTACGCAGCTAGGGGCGTGCGGTGGCACGCGGGCGCTGACAAGACAACCATCGTGGCAAGACGGTGGCGTCCCTAGCGGTCCCTTTCAGTGCTGTCTAGGCGACAGAGACGGGCATTTAATGCCCTTGTCCCCTGCCGTCAGGGTTAGGTATGATAACACTGTAGCGGGTAGGTGTGCCTACTACAGCACCTAGCTGTGCCTACCCACGGCACCCTTTCCACTTTTGCCCTCCGTTGCCCTATGTCGGTAACCCCTTGAGCATATAAAAGGAGGCCCGGGGCAACGTAGAAGGGGGTTCAGCAATTCTACACACTCACGCTTGGTCTCGCTCCCGAGCTAGAAATCAATACCAATCCACAAAGCAGGAGTAGGGTTTTACGCATCCGTGCGGCCCGAACCTGGGTAAATCGCTCGCGTGCTTCGCCTCGATTTACTCCTCGCACGACCAACCGCCCGCGGGCTTCGCCTCGATCTGCTCTTTGCGCAACCTCCGCCCCCCGCCGAACCAAAAGGGACCCGGTCCGCCGGTCCCATAGGTGCCCGTGGATCAGAAACCCCGGCACTAAGCCCGGTCCTTGAGAAGGTTAAAACAACACTAACTTGATGAACTATCATTGTGGTTTTGATGCGTAGGTAAGAACAGTTCTTGCTCAGCCCATAGCAGCCACGTAAAACTTGCAACAACAAAGTAGAGGACATCTAACTTTTTTTTGCAGGGCATGTTGTGATGTGATATGGTCAAGACATGATGCTATATTTATTGTATGAGATAATCATGTTTTGTAACAGAGTTATCGGCAACTCGCAGGAGCCATATGGTAGTCGCTTTATTGTTGTAATGCAATCGCCCTGTAATTGCTTTACTTTATCACTAAGCGGTAGCGATAGTCATAGAAGCAATAGTTGGCGAGACGACAACGATGCTACGATGGAGATCAAGGTGTCGCGCTGGTGACGATGGTGATCATGATGGTGCTTTGGAGATGGAGATCAAAGGCACAAGATGATGATGACCATATCATATCACTTATATTGATTGCATGCGATGTTTATCCTTTATGCATCTTATTCTGCTTTGTTTGACGGTAGCATTATAAGATGATCTCTCACTAAATTTCAAGGTAAAAGTGTTCTCCCTGAGTATGCACCATTGCCAAAGTTCGTCGTGCCAAGACACCACGTGATGATCGGGTGTGATAAGCTCAACGTTCATCTACAACGTGTGTAAGACAGTTTTACACACGCAGAATACTCAGGTTAAACTTGACGAGCCTAGCATATGCAGATATGTGTTGGAAATATGCCCTAGAGGCAATAATAAAAGCATTATTATTATATTTCCTTATTCATGATAATTGTCTTTATTCATGCTATAATTGTGTTATCCGGAAATCGTAATACATGTGTGAATAACAGACACCAACATGTCCCTAGTAAGCCTCTAGTTGACTAGCTCGTTGATCAACAGATAGTCATGGTTTCCTGACTATGGACATTGGATGTCATTGATAACGAGATCACATCATTAGGAGAATGATGTGATGGACAAGACCCAATCCTAAACATAGCACAAGATCGTATAGTTCGTTTGCTAGAGTTTTTCCAATGTCAAGTATCTTTTCCTTAGACATGAGATCGTGTAACTCCCGGATACCGTAGGAGTGCTTTGGGTATACCAAATGTCACAACGTAACTGGGTGACTATAAAGGTAGACTACGGGTATCTCCGAAAGTGTCTATTGGGTTGACATGGATCAAGACTGGGATTTGTCACTCCGTATGACGGAGAGGTATCACTGGGCCCACTCGGTAATGCATCATCATAATGAGCTCAAAGTGACCAAGTGTCTGGTCACGGGATCATGCATTACGGTACGAGTAAAGTGACTTGCCGGTAACGAGATTGAATGAGGTATTGGGATACCGACGATCGAATCTCGGGCAAGTAACATATCGATTGACAAAGGGAATTGCATACGGGGTTGATTGAATCCTCGACATCGTGGTTCATCCGATGAGATCATCGTGGAGCATGTGGGAGCCAACATGGGTATCCAGATCCCGCTGTTGGTTATTGACCGGAGAGTCGTCTCGGTCATGTCTGCTTGTCTCCCGAACCCGTAGGGTCTACACACTTAAGGTTCGGTGACGCTAGGGTTGTGAAGATATGTATATGCAGTAACCCGAATGTTGTTCGGAGTCCCAGATGAGATCCCGGACGTCACGAGGAGTTCCGGAATGGTCCGGAGGTAAAGAATTATATATAGGAAGTGCTGTTTCGGCCATCGGGACAAGTTTCGGGGTCACCGGTATTGTACCGGGACCACTGGAAGGGTTCCGGGGGTCCACCGGGTGGGGCCACCTATCCCGGGGGCCCCCATGGGCTGAAGTGGAGGGAACCCAGCCCAAAGTGGGCTGGGGCGCCACTCCCCTAGGGCCCATGCGGCTAGGGTTGAGGGGAAACCCTAAAGGGGGCGCCCCCTTGCTTGGGGGGCAAGCCCCCCACCCTTGGCCGCCGCCCCCCCTAGGAGATTCCATCTCCTAGGGCCGCCGCCCCCCTAGCACCCCTATATATAGTGGGGGATAGGAGGGACTTCACACACCAGCCCCTGGCGCCTCCCTCTCTCCCTGTTACGTCTCTCTCTCGTAGTATAGGCGAAGCCCTGCTACTGTGACGCCCTGCATCCACCACCACGCCGTCGTGCTGCTGGATCTTCATAAACCTCTCCTTCCCCCTTGCTGGATCAAGAAGGAGGAGACGTCTCCCGTCCCGTACGTGTGTTGAACGCGGAGGTGCCGTCTGTTCGGCGCTTGGTCATCGGTGATTTGGATCACGTCGTGTTCGACTACATCATCACCGTTCTTTGAACGCTTCCGCACGCGATCTACAAAGGTATGTAGATGCATCCGATGACTCGTTGCTAGATGGACTCCTAGATGGATCTTGGTGAAACGAGTAGGAAAATTTTTGTTTTATGCAACGTTCCCCAACAGTGGCATCATGAGCTAGGTCTATGCGTAGTTCTTCTTGCGCGAGTAGAACACAATTTGTTGTGGGCGTAGATTTGTCAACTTTCTTGCCGCTACTAGTCTTTTCTTGCTTCAGCGGCATTGTGGGATGAAGCGGCCCGGACCAACCTTACACGTACGCTTACGTGAGACCGGTTCCACCGACTAACATGCACTAGTTGCATAAGGTGGCTGGCGGGTGTCTGTCTCTCCCACTTTAGTTGGAGCGGATTCGATGAACAGGGTCCTTATGAAGGGTAAATAGAAGTTGACAAATCACGTTGTGGCTTTAACGTAGGTAAGAAGTCGTTCTTGCTAGAACCCTAAATTCAGCCACGTAAAACTTGCAACATCAATTAGAGGACGTCTAACTTGGTTTTTGCAGCAAGTGGTTTATGATATGATATGGCCAAAGTTGTGGTGAATGATGAATGATCTATATGTGATGTATGAGATGTTCATGCTATTGTAATAGAAATCACGACTTGCATGTCGATGAGTATGACAACCGGCAGGAGCCATAGGAGTTGTCTTTATTCTTTTATATGACCTGCGTGTCATTGAGAAACGCCATGTAAATTACTTTACTTTATTGCTAAACGCGTTAGCCATAGTAGTAGAAGTAATATTTGGCGAGCAACTTCATGGAGACACGATGATGGAGATCATGATGATGGAGATCATGGTGTCAAGCCGGTGACAAGATCATCATGGAGCCCCAAGATGGAGATCAAAGGAGCTATGTGATATTGGCCATATCATGTCACGTTTATTATTTGATTGCATGTGATGTTTATCATGTTTTGCATCTTGTTTACTTAGAACGACGGTAGTAAATAAGATGATCCCTCATAATAATTTCAAGAAGTGTTCCCCCTAACCGTGCACCGTTGCGACAGTTCGTTGTTTCAAAACACCACGTGATGATCGGGTGTTTTATTCAGACGTTCACATACAACGGGTGTAAGACAGATTTACACATGCAAACACTCAGGTTGACTTGACGAGCCTAGCATGTACAGACATGGCCTCGGAACACAGAAGACCGAAAGGTCGAGCATGAGTCGTATAGAAGATACGATCAACATGAAGATGTTCACCGATGTTGACTAGTCCGTCTCACGTGATGATCGGACACGGCCTAGTTAACTCGGATCATGTAATACTTAGATGACTAGAGGGATGTCTAATCTAAGTGGGAGTTCATTACTAATTTGATTAGATGAACTTAATTATCATGAACTTAGTCTAAAATATTTTACAATATGTCTTGTAGATCAAATGGCCCACGTAGTCCTCAACTTCAACGCGTTCCTAGAGAAAACCAAGCTGAAAGACGATGGCAGCAACTATACGGACTGGGTCCGGAACCTGAGGATCATCCTCATAGCTGCCAAGAAAGATTATGTCCTACAAGCACCGCTAGGTGAAGCTCCCGTCCCACAGAACCAAGACGTTATGAACGCTTGGTAGACACGTGTTGACGACTACTCCCTCGTTCAGTGCGGCATGCTTTACAGCTTAGAGCCGGGGCTCCAAAAGCGTTTTGAGAGACATGGAGCATATGAGATGTTCGAAGAGCTGAAAATGGTTTTTCAAGCTCATGCCCGGATCGAGAGATATGAAGTCTCCGATAAGTTCTTCAGCTGTAAGATGGAGGAAATAGTTCTGTCAGTGAGCACATACTCACTATGTCTGGGTTACATGTAACATCCCAAATTTTCAATTTGGAATGTTATACACTAGATCATATGCATATCATATTTTCTTGCATTTTGGTCGATCCTAGAAATTTCACGCAACTCAAGGACCCTCGGAGAGAGTTGGAGATTTCGTTATTTTCATATTTGAGTTCTCTCAAATTTTGAAAAGAGGATCGTTTGATTTATTTATTTTATCTTCAATTATTTTTCCGGTGTCAAAATATATGAGAGAGGGAATAATATGACTTCCCCAAATTTAGGAAAAATGAAGATATAATAAATAGATCAATTTTTGTTTTCCGGTGTTTATTTGCATTTTATTTGGATAGGGAAAAATGCGCGTTTTCAAAAATTGCATTTTAGGTCCGAAGAAAAGTTCATTTTGTTTGGCTCATTTTTAGGAGTCGAGGAAAATTTACTTTATTAGTTTTGGAGTCCGGTAGATTTTGTTTTTCTGTGTTTTTCCGAGCGCGGAACCGTTTTAAAAAAAATCAAAGTCCAGCGCCTTGGGCCAAAGGCCCAGCCGGCCAAGGCCATCGCCAGCCGCGTGCCAGGCGCAGGCGCAGGAGGCCGCCGCCGCCTCTTGCTTCTACCGAATCCTAGTAGGTTAGCCCCTCCCCTTTCCTTATTCCGTTTTCTTTTCTTTTTTCTTCTAGGACTCTTTTCCTATTCCTAGTCTAATTCTTGTCCCCTACCCAAGTAAAATCCCCCCTCCCTAATATAAATACCCAAGCACCCCGCCTCTAAATCATCAAACCCAAAGCCTAGAGCTCCACCACACCCCGCGCCGCGCCGCCACCCCACACCCGCGCCGCCGCCGCACCTTGCCGCCGCCGCCCACGCCCACGCCCACGCCGCCGGAGCCCCTCGCCGGAGGTAGCCCCGCGCTACATCTATTCTTTTTTCTCGGATCGTTTTCTTCTAATCGTTCCGATTCTTTTCTTCTCTAAACCGTTCCGGTTTTCTAGATCGGTTTTTCGTTCGGTTTTCTTCTCCGAAACCCTAGATCGGATTCATTTTCTTCTCCGATTTAGTTGCCTTTGGACCGTTCGCCGGACCGTTCGTCCTAACGAACGTGATCACCGGATTCTTCTAGGTTAACGACATCCGTTCGTTTAACCGTTCTTCTTTTTCTTCTCATCGGATTTATTCCGCGTCTTTTCCGCGATCGCGATCTCAGATCCGATCTTCTTTCTAGTCTTTCTTTTCGCTCGTTTATCAGAATCAGGTGATTCAAGCGCCTGGAGTTTTGTCTCGAAACCGCCGTTCCGTCTAATCAACTTGAACAAGCTTTTGCTACAGTAAAATTTGACCTAGTTTCAACTTGCTAGAACCGAGTTGTTTTCTTCCGCCGTTTGTTTTTCGTTCTTTCTTTGCAACCGGAGTTCTTAAGTTGAACTACTTGGTTCGTTCTCTTGTTCGAGTTTTACCTGTGCAATAGATGAGTACTTATGGTATGCTTGTTGTTTGTCTGCGATAGATTACCCGGATTGCGCCGCCTATTACTTCGAAACCCTAGGACTCGCAGATCATCAGCAAGGCAAGTAACACTTTGATCATACCTTTTTCTACAACCCATGTTTTATTGCATTAGATCAATCCTCACACATTGCATGATTAGGATCTAATTAAATTGTGGGATGGGAAGTAGATGAGGTAGTACCTATTACCTGTATTATTATCAAACCCTTGGGAGTTACTTCTACGTTTGCTTATTATGCCATGCTATGCTAGTAGACGTGGATTGGGTGAGTGATATCCATGACAGATGTGAGATTGATAATTTTAATGGTTTATCTAAGGTGGCAACTTAAACACACATCTGGGTGGATTGAGGCACCTGATGTCTATCAGGACTTGCCTGTTTTTTTTGGACCGCCACCCAGGCTCAAAGGGATCATAAGATCTTTCATGCTAGAAACTTCCGTGTGCAGCCACATGCTACTATGGGCTCTAGCATAGTTGACTAAGTTGTGCGAACTCTTACGGGGTGGACTAGCAGATGTAGGGGATGTAGGTGTACCGGTCTACCCCACAAGTAAGGTGCTAGTGCTTCTGAAAGACTATGTCTCGGTCATCCGTTTCTCAAACACCATGTAGTGCGAGAAAACAAACGGAGGCGATCGAGTCATGTGGGGAAAAGTGAAAAAACTTATTCCTT
The DNA here is from genome assembly GCF_003073215.2 of Triticum urartu. NCBI lineage: Eukaryota > Viridiplantae > Streptophyta > Magnoliopsida > Poales > Poaceae > Triticum > Triticum urartu. The sequence goes on from NC_053028.1 coordinate 121,767,301, forward strand.
TGCAGTAGGGAAAAACTGGCTTTACGCAAAACTGTAACCATAGAGCTTTCCACCAGCCATATATGCATATAGTATAGCTGTTTCATTCCATTACTCTCTATGTGTTACTTTGCCAGCATATTCCATGTGCTGACCCGTTTTCGGGCTGCAACTTCTCATGTTGCAGACTTTTCAGACGACGAGTAAAGAGCTTTTAGGTCGTGGCCCTATACTCAGTGATGCCGCTGGAGTTGATGGACCCATTTATCTTCCGAGTCTTCCGCTGTTATCAATATTAGATGGCCTTCAGCCATATTTATTGTAATAAGTTCTTTTTCAGCCATCGATGTAATAAGTGTGTGATTGCAACTCTGCTATAAAACCTCGATGTACTGTGTGGTGTCAGCATTACTGATCCAGGGATGACACCGTAGCACAGTAGACGTGATCCATTCGGGTCAGGTCGCTACAGAGATGGTATCAGAGCACACGCTGACTGTAGGACACGACCACTAAGTTAAAGCCATAGATCACCATTCTCTCCTCATTTTCTAACTCCTCATCTTTTCTACTCTATTAGGATGACGCACGCGAAGATTAAGTACGCTCAATCGAATGAAGGCACACCATTTGGATTTCACCTGAAGGAAGTCACCAAGTACCTGAACATTGGATTACCAAGCTTCACGGGAACCTTCAACGCCACTCTGCCTGAAGAGGAGCGCTGGAAGATTCAAGCTCACGTTCCGGGAAGAACATTCGCGCCAATCACGAAGCCCATAGATAGTGTTTTCAATGCACCAACCTGGAGTCTAGGAAGGAGCATGGCAGCTCATATCACCATAGGACGCATTGGAGAAGTTTATCAAGAAGACCTCAAGGACACTATCTACCAGATTTGCGGACGCCATGATGAACAATGGGAGTTAGTCAGCACCAAGAAGGATAGATCCATTGCATCTTTCATCCAGGAGTTAAACCAGCACATTCGACGCCACGAGAACCAGATGTGCAATGATATGGTAGAGTTGAAGAATGCGAAGGCAAGGATCATCGAGCTAGAAGGAGAACTGAAGTCTACATGCAAGGACTACATGGACGAGATCGTAGCTCTAGCAAGGCACAATTGCGATCTTAAGCAGGAGATTGAAGAACTCAAGAGCAAGTTAGCATCCCAGGAGGACGACGAGTACGTCACATGTCCGGACAACTACATCATCATCGACGACACCGATTCGGATCCAAGTGAACCCGACTTCGAAGACGAAGCTGGAGCAGATATCATGGAGTCCTCCACCGGTTCAAATTTCTAGATGACCACCAGATAGTAGTAGTATTTCCCCCATGTAAAACATTATAGTCGAGCACTTTTGCGATAGTTTTAGACCGTTTGTAAGCCCTTGTTTGATTGATTGAAGTGATTTTGTGTGCATTTGCCTCATGTGCATATGGGTAGTGTTTTCCCTTTAGACCTCACTCTATTCTCAATTCTCGTCTTTTCTAAACCCTCAGATGCCTCCGAGACGTGACAATGGATTTCCACCGGAGCTCACTCAGTTGATCCAGCAGCAGAATCAATTGATGCAGATGTTAGTCCAGAACCAGCAGAACAACAACAACAACCCACCACCACCACCACCTGTTGACCACTTAGCCTGTTTCCTTAGGCTGAATCCGCCGGTGTTTTCCAGTAGCACCGAGCCAATAGTAGCAGACGATTGGCCCCGTAAGATAGGAAGGAAGTTGACCACTGCAGGATGCACGGATGGTGAGAAAGTGAAGTTTGCCGCACACCAGCTTGACGGACCCGCGGCAGCATGGTGGGAGAATTTCATAGCCACTTACCCAGTTGACACTGTCACATGGGATCAGTTTCAGCAAGCTTTCCGCACTGCCCATGTTTCAGCAGGAGCTATGGCCATAAAGAAGCGTGAGTTTCGCAACTTACGCCAAGGAGGAAGGACTGTTGGCCAGTATGTGGAGGAGTTTAGTAAGCTAGCCCGTTATGCCCCAGATGACGTTGCTACGGATGCAGCTAAGCAGGAGAAGTTTCTGGAAGGACTGAATGATGAACTAAGCATGCAGTTGATGGTAGCGAGTTTCAACAACTACCAGGAGTTGGTAGATCATGCCATCATGATTGAAGGGAAGCAACAGCAGATTGAGAACCGTAAGAGGAAGTATGGACAGGGGAAGTATAACTCTGGAGCCCAGCAGAAGCCCCGTTTTACCCCTAAACCGGGATTTAAGTTTCAGCACACCCATGGAGGAGGTAGCTCGCACAACCATAATGGCCACAAGAATGGTAATGGGAATGGAGGAAGCAACGGCCAGAACCGGACCACCCCATCGACCCCAACCAAGAGAGACCTGAGTCAAGTCACCTGTTTCAAGTGTTCGAAGACCGGACATTATGCCAATGAATGTCCTGAAGGCCAGAATGGAAATGGCAATGGAAGCTCTGGGAAGAAGCCGAACCCTTTCAATAGGGGACATGTGAACCACGTTAATGTGGAGGAGATTGAAGATCAGCCCGATGCAGTAATCGGTAAGTTTTTGGTTAAGTCATTTACTGCACTCGTTCTTTTTGATACTGGTGCATCGCATTCATACATATCAAGGGGATTTGTGGAAAAGTATAGCCTGCCCACTAGGATTCTTAAAACACCTATGCTAGTAAGCTCGCCAGGAGCAGAATACATGGCCAGACAAGGATGTTTCCAAGTACCATTGAGTATAGGAAGGCATGTATTCCCAACGGATTTAATTATTCTAGAATCCCAAGGGTTGGATGTGATTCTTGGTATGGATTGGCTGTCGATGTATGGAGGAAACATCGATTGCGCCAGTAAGACAATTTTGCTTACCACACCAGAAGGAAGAAGGATCAAGTATGTATCCCGGCATGTGCCAAATAGGACACAAGTGAATTGCCTAACAGGAGTTGTGCAGGAGGAAGTACCAGTGGTAAAGGATTTTCCTGATGTATTTCCTGAGGAATTACCAGGCATGCCACTGGATAGAGACATTGAGTTTTTGATTGAGTTATTGCCAGGTACAGGCCCAATATCGAAGCGACCGTACCGGATGCCAGCAAAGGATTTGGTGGAAATTAAGAATCAGATTAAGGAGTTATTGGATAAAGGTTACATTCGCCCAAGTTCTTCGCCTTGGGGATCACCCGTACTTCTAGTGGAAAAGAAGGATGGATCATTAAGGATGGTTGTAGATTATCGGGGATTGAATGAAGTAACCATCAAGAATAAGTACCCACTGCCAATGATCAACGATCTGTTTGATCGATTGCAAGGAGCTAAAGTGTTTTCCAAGATCGATTTGCGATCAGGGTACCATCAGTTGAAGATTCGAGAGCAGGACATACCTAAGACAGCATTCACCATGAGATACAGACTGTATGAGTATACCATTATGTCATTTGGATTGACTAACGCACCTGCCTATTTTATGAACCTGATGAACAAAGTGTTTATGGAGTTTTTGGATAAGTTCGTCGTAGTGTTCATTGATGACATTTTGGTTTATTCAAAGAATGAAGAGGAGCATAAGGAACATTTGCGTTTGGTTTTGGAGAAACTAAGAGAACATCAGTTATATGCCAAATTCAGCAAATGTGAGTTTTGGTTGAAGGAAGTTGGATTCCTCGGACACGTTATATCCGGAGAAGGTATAGCAGTTGACCCCATAAAGGTTGAGACCGTAACCGAATGGGAAGCACCAACAACAGTTGGAGAGATCCGGAGTTTTCTTGGACTCGCAGGATACTACCGGAGATTCATTGAGAATTTCTCAAAGATTGCGAAGCCTATGACGGAGTTGTTGAAGAAGGATACTACGTTCAAATGGACTGAGGAGTGTGAGGCTAGTTTCCAGGAGTTGAAGAAACGTTTGGTTACCTCACCAGTATTGATTTTGCCAGATCAGACCAAGGATTATGAGGTGTATTGCGACGCTTCACGTCGAGGACTTGGAGCAGTGCTTATGCAGGAAGGAAGAGTTGTTTCGTATGCTTCACGACAACTGAAGCCTCATGAGTTGAATTATGCCACGCATGATTTGGAGTTAGCAGCCGTAGTGCATGCATTAAAGACGTGGAGACATTTCCCCATTGGAAATCATTGTGAGGTGTACACGGATCATAAGAGTTTGAAGTACATTTTCACGCAGGAGGAGTTGAACCTCAGACAGAGGAGATGGTTGGAGCTCATCAAGGATTATGACATGAGATTGCATTACCATCCCGGAAAAGCTAATGTAGTAGCAGATGCATTGAGCCGTAAGAGCCATGTCAATACCCTAGTGACGGGAGAAATACCCAAGGAGTTAGCAGAAAACCTTCGTGAGCTATGTTTGGAAATAGTTCCGAGAGGCTATGTAGCAGCATTGGAGATTCAGTCAACATTGATGGATAAGATCAGAGAAGCTCAGAAATCTGACAAGGAGATTGCTGCCATAAAAGAGAAATTGAGCGAAGGAAAAGCTAAAGGATTTCGTGAGGATGAGCACGATACCTTATGGTTTGAGGACCGTGTTTATGTGCCCAATGACCCGGAGATCAGGAAGTTGATTCTGCAAGAGGCACATGATTCACCGTGTTCGATTCACCCAGGGAATACCAAGATGTATTTGGATTTAAAGGAAACATTATGGTGGACCGGAATGAAGAAGGACATTGCAGCATATGTAGCAGTTTGTGATGTATGTCATAGAGTGAAGGCAGAGCATCAAAAGCCAGCAGGATTGTTACAACCATTGTCGATACCCGAATGGAAGTGGGATAAGATAGGCATGGATTTTATCACCGGACTACCCAGGACGAAAGCAGGCTATGACTCGATATGGGTAGTAGTTGATCGTTTGACGAAGGTAGCACATTTCATTCCAGTTAAGACCACTTACACCAGTGCTAAGTTGGCAAAGATATACATGACTAGAATCATTTGTTTGCATGGAGTTTCGAGGAGTATCGTATCAGATAACAGTTTCGTTCCATGACAACAGTAACGAAGTTGGAGACCGTCAATTTTTTGGACCAGATTTGATTAAGGAGTCTGAACGGAAGGTTAAGTTGATTCGCGATAGGCTCAAGGTAGCCCAGTCCAGGCAGAAGAGCTACGCAGATTCAAAACGCAAGGAGACAGTTTATGAAACTGGAGACAGAGTTTATCTTCGAGTATCCCCACTTCGAGGAGTTAAGCGCTTTGGAGTTAAGGGAAAGTTAGCACCGCGTTTCGTTGGACCATTTAAGATCTTGAAACGTATGGGAGAAGTCGCTTATAAGTTGGAATTACCAGAAGGACTGTCAGGAGTTCATGATGTATTCCATGTTTCTCAGCTGAAGAGATGTCACGCCGAGATGGCGGAGGCACCGCTAAGAGATACAGTGCCATTAGAAGCGATTCAGTTGAAGGACGACTTAACATATGAGGAGAAGCCAGTCAAGATTCTCGAGTTTGCCAGCAGAGTTACTCGCAGCACGGTTATCAAGTTTTGCAAAGTTCAGTGGAACCACCACTCAGAGGATGAAGCCACCTGGGAGAGAGAAGAAGATTTGCTCAAGGACCACCCTCACCTATTTTCTAGCCAACCCGAATCTCGAGGGCGAGATTCATCTTAAGGGGGGTAGGTTTGTAACATCCCAAATTTTCAATTTGGAATGTTATACACTAGATCATATGCATATCATATTTTCTTGCATTTTGGTCGGTCCTAGAAATTTCACGCAACTCAAGGACCCTCGGAGAGAGTTGGAGATTTCGTTATTTTCATATTTGAGTTCTCTCAAATTTTGAAAAGAGGATCGTTTGATTTATTTATTTTATCTTCAATTATTTTTCCGGTGTCAAAATATATGAGAGAGGGAATAATATGACTTTCCCAAATTTAGGAAAAATGAAGATATAATAAATAGATCAATTTTTGTTTTCTGGTGTTTATTTGCATTTTATTTGGATAGGAAAAAATGCGCGTTTTCAAAAATTGCATTTTAGGTCCGGAGAAAAGTTCATTTTGTTCGGCTCGTTTTTAGGAGTCGAGGAAAATTTACTTTATTAGTTTTGGAGTCCGGTAGATTTTGTTTTTCTGTGTTTTTCCGAGCGCGGAACCGTTTAAAAAAAATCAAAGTCCAGCGCCTTGGGCCAAAGGCCCAGCCGGCCAAGGCCATCGCCAGCCGCGTGCCAGGCGCAGGCGCAGGAGGCCGCCGCCGCCTCTTGCTTCTACCGAATCCTAGTAGGTTAGCCCCTCCCCTTTCCTTATTCCGTTTTCTTTTCTTTTTTCTTCTAGGACTCTTTTCCTATTCCTAGTCTAATTCTTGTCCCCTACCCAAGTAAAATCCCCCCTCCCTAATATAAATACCCAAGCACCCCGCCTCTAAATCATCAAACCCAAAGCCTAGAGCTCCACCACACCCCGCGCCGCGCCGCCACCCCACACCCGCGCCGCCGCCGCACCTTGCCGCCGCCGCCCACGCCCACGCCCACGCCGCCGGAGCCCCTCGCCGGAGGTAGCCCCGCGCTACATCTATTCTTTTTTCTCGGATCGTTTTCTTCTAATCGTTCCGATTCTTTTCTTCTCTAAACCGTTCCGGTTTTCTAGATCGGTTTTTCGTTCGGTTTTCTTCTCCGAAACCCTAGATCGGATTCATTTTCTTCTCCGATTTAGTTGCCTTTGGACCGTTCGCCGGACCGTTCGTCCTAACGAACGTGATCACCGGATTCTTCTAGGTTAACGACATCCGTTCGTTTAACCGTTCTTCTTTTTCTTCTCATCGGATTTATTCCGCGTCTTTTCCGCGATCGCGATCTCAGATCCGATCTTCTTTCTAGTCTTTCTTTTCGCTCGTTTATCAGAATCAGGTGATTCAAGCGCCTGGAGTTTTGTCTCGAAACCGCCGTTCCGTCTAATCAACTTGAACAAGCTTTTGCTACAGTAAAATTTGACCTAGTTTCAACTTGCTAGAACCGAGTTGTTTTCTTCCGCCGTTTGTTTTTCGTTCTTTCTTTGCAACCGGAGTTCTTAAGTTGAACTACTTGGTTCGTTCTCTTGTTCGAGTTTTACCTGTGCAATAGATGAGTACTTATGGTATGCTTGTTGTTTGTCTGCGATAGATTACCCGGATTGCGCCGCCTATTACTTCGAAACCCTAGGACTCGCAGATCATCAGCAAGGCAAGTAACACTTTGATCATACCTTTTTCTACAACCATGTTTTATTGCATTAGATCAATCCTCACACATTGCATGATTAGGATCTAATTAAATTGTGGGATGGGAAGTAGATGAGGTAGTACCTATTACCTGTATTATTATCAAACCCTTGGGAGTTACTTCTACGTTTGCTTATTATGCCATGCTATGCTAGTAGACGTGGATTGGGTGAGTGATATCCATGACAGATGTGAGATTGATAATTTTAATGGTTTATCTAAGGTGGCAACTTAAACACACATCTGGGTGGATTGAGGCACCTGATGTCTATCAGGACTTGCCTGTTTTTTTTGGACCGCCACCCAGGCTCAAAGGGATCATAAGATCTTTCATGCTAGAAACTTCCGTGTGCAGCCACATGCTACTATGGGCTCTAGCATAGTTGACTAAGTTGTGCGAACTCTTACGGGGTGGACTAGCAGATGTAGGGGATGTAGGTGTACCGGTCTACCCCACAAGTAAGGTGCTAGTGCTTCTGAAAGACTATGTCTCGGTCATCCGTTTCTCAAACACCATGTAGTGCGAGAAAACAAACGGAGGCGATCGAGTCATGTGGGGAAAAGTGCGCAAACCTCTGCAGAGTGTACAAACTAATCATGATTAGCCGTGTCCCCGGTTATGGACAACTTGAGTATCTAGTACTTGAATATCATTGTGAATCTCGACATGTTACTTCTAATTAATATTGTTGGGTTTTAATTGTACTTTTAATTGGGATTGAGAATGCTGTCAACCATTCTCAATGTTACACAACCACCATGATAGTTAAAAAAACTTATTCCTTTGCAGTAGGGAAAAACTGGCTTTACGCAAAACTGTAACCATAGAGCTTTCCACCAGCCATATATGCATATAGTATAGCTGTTTCATTCCATTACTCTCTATGTGTTACTTTGCCAGCATATTCCATGTGCTGACCCGTTTTCGGGCTGCAACTTCTCATGTTGCAGACTTTTCAGACGACGAGTAAAGAGCTTTTAGGTCGTGGCCCTATACTCAGTGATGCCGCTGGAGTTGATGGACCCATTTATCTTCCGAGTCTTCCGCTGTTATCAATATTAGATGGCCTTCAGCCATATTTATTGTAATAAGTTCTTTTTCAGCCATCGATGTAATAAGTGTGTGATTGCAACTCTGCTATAAATCCTCGATGTACTGTGTGGTGTCAGCATTACTGATCCAGGGATGACACCGTAGCACAGTAGACGTGATCCATTCGGGTCAGGTCGCTACATTACATAACCGCTTGTCTCAGCTGGGAGTTAATCTCCCGGATGATGCGGTCATTGAGAGAATCCTCCAGTCGCTTCCACCAAGCTACAAGAGCTTTGTGATGAACTTCAACATGCAGGGGATGCAAAAGACCATTCCTGAGTTGTTCTCAATGCTGAAATCGGCAGAGGTAGAAGTCAAGAAGGAACATCAAGTGTTGATGGTCAATAAAGCCACTAAGTTCAAGAAAGGCAAGGGTAAAAAGAACTTCAAGAAGGACGGCAAGGAGGTTGCCGCGCCCGGCAAGCAAGCTGCCGGGAAGAAGCCAAAGAATGGACCCCAAGCCCGAGACTGAGTGCTTTTATTGCAAGGGAAGCGGTCACTGGAAGCGGAACTGCCCTAAATACTAAGCAGACAAGAAGGCCGGCAAAACAAAAGGTATATGTGATATACATGTAATTGATGTGTACCTTACTAGTGTCCGTAGTAGCTCCTGGGTATTTGATACCGGTGCAGTTGCTCACATTTGTAACTCAAAGCAGGGGCTGCGGAATAAGCGGAAACTGGCAAAGGACGAGGTGACGATGCGCGTCGGGAATGGTTCCAAGGTCAATGTGATCGCCGTCGGCACGCTACCTCTATATCTACCTTCGGGATTAGTTTTAAACCTTAATAATTGTTATTTAGTGCCAGCTTTGAGCATGAACATTGTATCGGGATCGTGTTTAATTCGAGATGGCTACTCATTTAAATCCGAGAATAATGGTTGTTCTATTTATATGAGAGATATGTTTTATGGTCATGCTCCTATGGTGAATGGTTTATTCTTTATGAATCTCGGACGTAATACTACACATGTTCATAATGTGAGTACCAAAAGATGTAAGGTTGATAATGATAGTCCCACATACTTGTGGCACTGCCGCCTTGGTCACATAGGTGTCAAACGCATGAAGAAGCTCCATGCAGATGGACTTTTAGAGCCTCTTGATTATGAATCATTTGACACGTGCGAACCATGCCTCATGGGTAAGATGACCAAGACTCCGTTCTCAGGAACAATGGAGCGAGCAACCAACTTATTGGAAATCATACATACTGATGTGTGCGGTCCAATGAGTGTTGAGGCTCGCGGTGGCTATCGTTATGTTCTCACGCTCACTGATGATTTAAGTAGATATGGGTATATCTACTTAATGAAACACAAGTCTGAAACCTTTGAAAAGTTCAAGGAATTTCAGAGTGAGGTTGAAAATCAATGTGACAGGAAAATCAAGTTTCTACGATCAGATCGTGGAGGAGAATACTTGAGTCACGAATTTGGCACACACTTAAGAAAATGTGGAATAGTTTCACAACTCACGCCGCCTGGAACACCTCAGCGTAATGGTGTGTCCGAACGTCGTAATCGCACTCTATTAGATATGGTGCGATCTATGATGTCTCTTACCGATTTACCGCTATCTTTTTGGGGCTATGCTTTAGAGACTGCCGCATTCACTTTGAATAGGGCTCCGTCGAAATCCGTTGAGACGACACCGTATGAATTATGGTTTGGGAAGAAACCTAAGCTGTCGTTTCTAAAAGTTTGGGGATGTGATGCTTATGTCAAGAAACTTCAACCTGAAAAGCTCGAACCCAAGTCGGAAAAATGCGTCTTCATAGGATACCCAAAAGAAACTATTGGGTACACCTTCTACCTCAGATCCGAAGGCAAGATCTTTGTTGCCAAGAATGGGTCCTTTCTAGAGAAAGAGTTTCTCTCGAAAGAAGTAAATGGGAGGAAAGTAGAGCTTGATGAAGTATTACCTCTTGAACCGGAAAATGGCGCAACTCAAGAAAATGTTCCTGAGGTGCCTGCACCGACTAGAGAGGAAGTTAATGATAATGATCAAGATACTTCTGATCAAGCTCCTACTGAAATTCGAAGGTCCACAAGGACACGTTCCGCACCAGAGTGGTACGGCAACCCTGTCTTGGAAATCATGTTGTTAGACAACGGTGAACCTTCGAACTATGAAGAAGCGATGGCGGGCCCGGATTCTGACAAATGGCTAGAAGCCATGAAATCCGAGATAGGATCCATGTATGAAAATGAAGTATGGACTTTGGCTGACTTGCCCGTTGAACAGCGAGCCATAGAAAATAAATGGATCTTTAAGAAGAAGACAGACGCGAATGGTAATGTGACCATCTATAAAGCTCGACTTGTCGCTAAGGGTTATCGACAAGTTCAAGGGGTTGACTACGATGAGACTTTCTCACCGGTAGCGAAGCTAAAGTCCGTCCGAATCATGTTAGCAATTGCCGCATTCTACGATTATGAGATATGTCAAATGGACGTCAAAACGGCATTCCTTAATGGTTTCCTTAAGGAAGAATTGTATATGATGCAGCCGGAAGGTTTTGTCGATCCTAAGAATGCTGACAAGGTGTGCAAGCTCCAACGCTCGATTTATGGGCTGGTGCAAGCATCTCGGAGTTGGAACATTCGCTTTGATGAGATGATCAAAGAGTTTGGGTTTACGCAGACTTATGGAGAAGCCCGCGTTTACAAGAAAGTGAGTGGGAGCTCTGTAGCATTTCCCATATTATATGTAGATGACATACTATTGATGGGAAATGATATAGAACTCTTGGACAGCATCAAGGCCTACTTGAATAAGAGTTTTTCAATGAAGGACCTTGGAGAAGCTGCTTATATATTAGGCATCAAAATCTATAGAGATAGATCGAGACGCCTCATAGGTCTTTCACAAAGCACATACCTTGATAAGATATTGAAGAACTTCAATATGGATCAATCTAAGAAGGGGTTCTTGCCTGTGTTACAAGGTATGAAATTGAGCTCAGCTCAATGTCCGACCACGGCAGAAGATATAGAAGAGATGAGCATCATCCCCTATGCATCAGCCATAGGTTCTATTATGTATGCCATGCTGTGTACTAGACCTGATGTAAACCTTGCCGTAAGTTTGGTAGGAAGGTACCAAAGTAATCCCGGCAAGGAACACTGGACAACGGTCAAGAATATCCTGAAGTACCTGAAAAGGACTAAGGAAATGTTTCTCGTTTATGGAGGTGACGAAGAGCTCGTCGTAAAGGGTTACGTCGACGCTAGCTTCGACACAGATCTGGATGACTCTAAGTCACAAACCGGATATGTGTATATTTTGAATGGTGGGGCAGTAAGCTGGTGCAGTTGCAAGCAAAGCGTCGTGGCGGGATCTACATGTGAAGTGGAGTACATGGCAGCCTCGGAGGCAGCACATGAAGCAATATGGGTGAAGGAGTTCATCACCGACCTAGGAGTCATATCCAATGCGTCGGGGCCGATCAAGCTCTTCTGTGACAACACTGGAGCTATTGCTCTTGCCAAGGAGCCCAGGTTTCACAAGAAGACAAGGCACATCAAGCGTCGCTTCAACTCCATTCGTGAAAATGTTCAAGATGGAGACATAGAGGTTTGTAAAGTACATACGGACCTGAATATAGCGGATCCATTGACTAAACCTCTCCCTAGAGCAAAACATGATCAACACCAGAATTCCATGGGTGTTTGATACATCACAATGTAACTAGATTATTGACTCTAGTGCAAGTGGGAGACTGTTGGAAATATGCCCTAGAGGCAATAATAAAAGCATTATTATTATATTTCCTTATTCATGATAATTGTCTTCATTCATGCTATAATTGTGTTATCCGGAAATCGTAATACATGTGTGAATAACAGACACCAACATGTCCCTAGTAAGCCTCTAGTTGACTAGCTCGTTGATCAACAGATAGTCATGGTTTCCTGACTATGGACATTGGATGTCATTGATAATGAGATCACATCATTAGGAGAATGATGTGATGGACAAGACCCAATCCTAAACATAGCACAAGATCGTATAGTTCGTTTGCTAGAGTTTTTCCAATGTCAAGTATCTTTTCCTTAGACCATGAGATCGTGTAACTCCCGGATACTGTAGGAGTGCTTTGGGTATACCAAACGTCACAACATAACTGGGTGACTATAAAGGTAGACTACGGGTATCTCCGAAAGTGTCTGTTGGGTTGACATGGATCAAGACTGGGATTTGTCACTCCGTGACGGAGAGGTATCACTGGGCCCACTCGGTAATGCATCATCATAATGAGCTCAAAGTGACCAAGTGTCTGGTCACGGGATCATGCATTACGGTACGAGTAAAGTGACTTGCCGGTAACGAGATTGAACGAGGTATTGGGATACCAACGATCGAATCTCGGGCAAGTAACATATCGATTGACAAAGGGAATTGCATACGGGGTTGATTGAATCCTCAACATCGTGGTTCATCCGATGAGATCATCGTGGAGCATGTGGGAGCCAACATGGGTATCCAGATCCCACTGTTGATTATTGACCGGAGAGTCGTCTCGGTCATGTCTGCTTGTCTCCCGAACCCGTAGGGTCTACACACTTAAGGTTCGGTGACGCTAGGGTTGTGAAGATATGTATATGCAGTAACCCGAATGTTGTTCGGAGTCCCGGATGAGATCCCGGACATCACGAGGAGTTCCGGAATGGTCCGGAGGTAAATAATTATATATAGGAAGTGCTGTTTCGGCCATCAGGACAAGTTTCGGGGTCACCGGTATTGTACCGGGACCACCGGAAGGGTTCCGGGGGCCCACCGGGTGGGGCCACCTATCCCGAGGGGCCCCATGGGCTGAAGTGGGAGGGAACCCAGCCCAAAGTGGGCTGGGGCGCCACTCCCCTAGGGCCCATGCGGCTAGGGTTGAGGGGAAACCCTAAAGGGGGCGCCCCCTTGCTTGGGGGCAAGCCCCCCACCCTTGGCCGCCGCCCCCCTAGGAGATTCCATCTCCTAGGGCCGCCGCCCCCCTAGCACCCCTATATATAGTGGGGGAGAGGAGGGACTTCACACACCAGCCCCTGGCGCCTCCCTCTCTCCCCGTTACGTCTCTCTCTCGTAGTATAGGCGAAGCCCTGCTACTGTGACGCCCTGCATCCACCACCACGCCGTCGTGCTGCTGGATCTTCATCAACCTCTCCTTCCCCCTTGCTGGATCAAGAAGGAGGAGACGTCTCCCGTCCCGTACGTGTGTTGAACGCGGAGGTGCCATCCATTCGGCGCTTGGTCATCGGTGATTTGGATCACGTCGTGTTCGACTACATCATCACCGTTCTTTGAACGCTTCCGCACGCGATCTACAAAGGTATGTAGATGCATCCGATGACTCGTTGCTAGATGGACTCCTAGATGGATCTTGGTGAAACGAGTAGGAAAATTTTTGTTTTCTGCAACGTTCCCCAACAATATGGCCTCGGAACACTGAGACTGAAAGGTCGAGCGTGAATCATATAGTAGATATGATCAACATAATGATGTTCACCATTGAAAACTACTCCATCTCACGTGATGATCGGACATGGTTTAGTTGATTTGGATCACGTGATCATTTAGATGACTAGAGGGATGTCTATCTAAGTGGGAGTTCTTAAGTAATATGATTAATTGAACTTAAATTTATCATGAACTTAGTCCTGATAGTATTTGCATATCTATGTTGTAGATCAATAGCTCACACATAGCTTCCCCGTTTATTTTTTGATATGTTCCTAGAGAAAAATAAATTTAAAGATGTTAGTAGCAATGATGCGGATTGGATCCTGATATGAGGATTATCCTCATTGCTGCACAGAAGAATTATGTCCTTGATGCACCGCTAGGTGACGGACCTATTGCAGGAGCATATGCAGACGTTATGAACGTTTGGCAAAGCTCGGTATGATGACTACGTGATAGTTTAGTGCACCAAGCTTTACGGCTTAGAACCGGGACTTCAAAAATGTTTTGAACGCCACGGAGCATATAAGATGTTCCAAGAGTTGAAATTCGTATTTCATACTTATGTCTGTGGTGAGAGGTAGGAGACCTCTGATAGTACTTTGCCTACAAAAATGGAGGAGAATAGCTCAACCAGTGAGCATATGCTCAGATTGTCTGGGTACTGCAATTGCTTGAATCAAGTGGGAGTTAATCTTCCAGATAAGATAGTAATTGACAAAGTTCTCTAGTCACTATCACCAAGTTACTAGAACTTAGTGATGAACTATAATATGCAAGGGATAACCGAAACGATTCCCAAGCTCTTCGTGATGCAGAAATCAATGAAGGTAGAAATCAAGAAAAGCATCAAGTGTTGATGGTTGACAAGACCACTAGTTTCAAGAATAGGGCAAAGGGAAGAAGGGGAACTTCAAGAAGAACGGCAATCAAGTTGTTGCTCAAGTGAAGAAGCCCAAGTCTAGACCTAAGCCTGAGACTAAGTGCTTCTACTGCAAAGGGACTGGTCACTGGAAGCAGAACTTCCCCAAGTATCTGGCGGATAAGAAGGATGGCAAAGTGAACAAAGGTATATTTGATATACATGTTATTGATGTGTACTTTACTAGTGTTTATAAACCCCTCGGTATTTGATACTAGTTCAGTTGCTGAGATTAGTAACTCGAAACGGGAGTTGCGGAATGAACAGAGACTAGTTAAGGGTGAAGTGACGATGTGTGTTGGAAGTGGTTCCAAGATTGATATGATCATCATCGCACACTCCCTATACTTTCGGGATTAGTGTTGAACCTAAATAAATGTTATTCGGTGTTTGTGTTAAGCATGAATATGATTTGATCATGTTTATTGCAGTACGACTATTCATTTAAAGTCAGAGAATAATTGTTGTTCTGTCTGCATGAATAAAACCTTCGATGGTCATACACCCAAGGTGAATGGTTTATTGAATCTCGATTGTAGTGATACACATATTCATAATATTGAAGCCAAAAGATGCAAAGTTAATAATGATAGTGAAACTTATCTGTGGCACTGCCGTTTAGGTCATATTGGTGTAAAGCGCATGAAGAAAATCCATGCTGATGGGCTTTTCGAATCACTTGATTATGAATCGGTTGATGCTTGCGAACCATTCCTCATGGGAAAGATGACTAAGACTCCGTTCTCCGGAACAATGGAGCAAGAAACAGACTTGTTGTAAATAATACATACTGATGTATGCAGCCCGATGAGTGTTGAGGCTCGCGGCAGGTATCGTTATTTTCTGACCTTCACAGATGATTCGAGTAAGATATGGGTATATGTTCTTGATGAAACATAAATCTGAAACATTTGAAAATTTCAAATAATTTCAGAGTGAAGTGGAAAATCATTGTAACAAGAAAATAAAGTTTCTACGATCTGATCGTGGAGGAGAATATTTGAGTTACGAGTTTGGTCTTCATTTGAAACAATGCGGAATAGTTTTGCAACTCACACCACCTGGAACACCACAACGTAATGGTGTGTCTAAACATCGTAACCGTACTATATTAGATATGGTGCAATCTATGATGTCTCTTACCGATTTACCACTATCGTTTTGGGGTTATGCATTAGAGACAACTGCATTCACGTTAAATAGGGCACCATCTAAATCCGTTGAGACGACGCCATATGAACTATGGTTTGGCAAGAAACCAAAGTTGTCGTTTCTTAAAGTTTGGGGTTGCGATGCTTATGTGAAAAAGTTTCATCCTGATAAGCTCAAACCCAAATTGGAGAAATGTGTCTTCATAGGATACCCAAAGGAGACAGTTGGGTACACCTTCTATCACAGATCCGAAGGCAAGACATTCGTTGCTAAGAATGGATCCTTTCTAGAGAAGGAGTTTCTCTCGAAAGAAGTGACCGGGAGGAAAGTAGAACTTGATGAGGTAACTGTACCTGCTCCCTTATTGGAAAGTAGTTCATCACAGAAATATGTTCCTGTGACTCCTACACCAAATAGTGAGGAAGCTAATGATGATGATCATGTAACTTCTGATCAAGTTACTACCGAACCTCGAGGTCAACCAGAGTGAGATCCGCACCAGAGTGGTACGGTAATCCTGTTCTGGATGTCATGTTACTTGACCATGACGAACCTACGAACTATGAGGAAGTGATGATGAGCCCAGATTCCGCGAAATGGTTTGAGACCATGAAATCTGAGATGGGATCCATGTATGAGAACAAAGTATGGACTTTGATTGACTTGCCCGATGATCGGTGAATCATTAAGAATAAATGGATCTTCAAGAGGAAGACGGACGCTGATAGTAGTGTTACTATCTACAAAGCTCGAATTGTCGCAAAATGTTTTTGACAAGTTCAAGGTGTTGACTACGATGAGGATTTCTCACTCTATTGATGCTTAAAAGTCTGTCCAAATCATGTTAGCAATTGCCTCATTTTATGAAATCTGGCAAATGGATGTCAAAACTGTATTCCTTCATGGATTTCTTAAAGAAGAGTTGTATATGATGCAACCAGAAGGTTTTGTCGATCCAAAAAGGTTCTAACAAAATGAGCAAGCTCCAGCGATCCATCTATGGACTGGTGCAAGCATCTCAGAGTTGGAATATACACTTTGATGAGTTGATCAAAGCATATGGTTTTTTTACAGACTTGCGGTGAAGCCTGTATTTACAAGAAAGTGAGTGGGAGCACTACAACATTTCTGATAAGTATATGTGAATGACATATTGTTGATCGGAAATAATGTAGAATTTTCTGGAAAGCATAAAGGAGTGTTTGAAAAGAGTTTTTCAAAGAAAGACCTCGATGAAGCTGCTTACACAATGAGCATCAAGATTTATAGAGATAGATCAAGACGCTTGATAAGTTTTTTCAATGAGTACATACCCTGACAAGATTTTGAAGTAGTTCAAAATGGAACAGTCAAAGAAGGAGTTCTTGCCTGTGTTGCATGGTGTGAAGTTGAGTAAAGACTCAAAACCTGACCACGGCAGAAAATAGAGAGAGAATGAAAAGTCATTCCCTATGCCTCAGTCATAGGTTCTATAAAGTATGCTATGCTGTTTACCAGTCCTATTGTACACCTTAGCATGATTCTGGTAAGGGAGTACAATAATGATCTAGGAGTAGATCACAGGACAACGGTCAAAATTATCCTTAGAGGACCAAGGAAATATTTCTCGGTTATGGAGGTGAAAAAAATAGTTCGTCGTAAAGAGTTATGTAGATGCAAGCTTTTTACATCGATCTAGATGAAGTGGGAGCAATTAGCTAGAATAGCTACATGCAGAGCATTGTAGACATAGAAATTTGTGAAATACATACGGATCTGAATGTTGCAGACTCGTAGACTAAACTTCTCTCACAAGCAAAACATGATCACTCTTTGGGTGTTAATCACATAGCGATGTGAACTAGATTATTGACTCTAGTAAACCCTTTGGGTATTAGTCACATGGAGATGTGAACTAATCACATAAATATGCGAACTACATTATTGACTCTAGTGCAAGTGGGAGACTGAAGGAAATATGCCCAAGAGGTAATAATAAAGTTATTATTTATTTCCTTATATCATGATAAATGTTTATTATTCATGCTAGAATTGTATTAACCGGAAACTTAGTACATGTGTGAATGCATAGACAAACAGAGTGTCACTAGTTTGCCTCTACTTGACTAGCTCGTTGAATCAATGATGGTTGTGTTTCCTAACCATAGACATGAGTTTTCATTTGATTAACGGGATCACATCATTAGAGAATCATGTGATTGACTTGACCCATTCTGTTAGCTTAGCACTTGATCATTTAGTTTGTTGCTATTGCTTTCTTCATGACTTATACATGTTCCTATGACTATGAGATTATGCAACTCCCAAATACCGGAGAAACACTTTGTGTGCTACCAAACGTCACAACATAACTGGGTGATTATAAAGGTGCTCTACAGGTGTCTCCGATGGTACTTGTTGAGTTGGCATAGATCAAGATTAGGATTTGTCACTCCGATTGTCGGCGAGGTATCTCTGGGCCCTCTCGGTAATGCACATCACTATAAGCCTTGCAAGCAATGTAACTAATGAGTTAGTTGCGGGATGATGCATTACGGAACGAGTAAAGAGACTTGCCGGTAACGAGATTGAACTAGGTATTAAGATACCGACGATGAATCTCGGGCGAGTAACATACCGATGACAAAGGGACCAACGTATGTTGTTATGCGGTTTGACTGATAAAGATCTTCGTAGAATATGTAGGAGCCAATATGAGCATCCAGGTTCCGCTATTGGTTATTGACCAGAGATGTGTCTTGGTCATGTCTACATAGTTCTCGAACCCGTAGGGTTCGCACGCTTAACGTTCTGTGACGATTTGTGTTATGAGTTATGTGTTTTGATATACTGAAGGTAGTTCAGAGTCCCGGATGAGATCGGGAACATGACGAGGAGTCCCTAAATGGTCGAGACGTAAAGATCGATATATTGGATGACTATATTCGGACATCAGAAAGGTTCCGAGTGATTCGGGTATTTTTCGGAGTACCGGAGAGTTATGGGAATTCATCGGGAGGGTCAATGGGCCTTCGTGGGCTTTAGTGGAAATAGAGGACAACAAGGAAGTGTGGGGTGCGCCCCCCTAGGCCCAAACCGATTGGTTTAGGGCTTTGGGGCCGGCCCCCTCTTTCCTTCTCCTCTCCTCCTATTCCCTTCCCCTCCTAGTTGGATTAGGAAAGGGGGAACCTACTCCTAGTAGGAGTAGGATTCCCCCCTTGGGGCACACCCTATGAGGCCGCCGGCCCCCTCCCCTTGCTCCTTTATATACATGGCCAGGGGGCACCCCATAGACACACAAGTAGATCATTGATCCCTTAGCCGTGTGCGGTGCCCCCCTCCATCATAATCCACCTCAATCATATCGTAGCGGTGCTTAGGCGAAGCCCTACGTCGGTAGAAACATCATCACCGTCATCACGCCGTCGTGCTGACGGAACTCTCCCGTGAAACTCTGTTGGATCGGAGTTCATGGGACGTCATCGATGTGAACGTGTGCTCAACTCGGAGGTACCGTGCGTTCGGTACTTGGATCGGTCGGATCGTGAAGACGTTCGACTACATCAACGGCGTTCTCATAATGCTTCCGCTTACGGTCTACGAGGGTACGTGGACAATACTCTTCCCTCTCGTTGCTATGCATCACCATGATCTTGCGTGTGCATAGGATTTTTTTTGAAATTACTAGTTCCCCAACAGGGTCGCCGCCGTTATCTGGGTTGACCAGGTTGATGCAGTGGCCGAGATTGAGGAAGACGAGGTGCTCTGCGGCGGCGGTGGAGCTCGAGGAGCAGAGGGGTTGCGAGAGAAAGAAGGAAGAAGGAGAAAATTGGGAGATGGTTTTCGGATCCTATTTATAAGGAGACAGGGAACAGGCAGATGCGAAATACGAGGAGGCCGAAAATATGGTCATCCAGCTACCAGGACGCGTCGATTCTCGGGATAATTATTAAGATAAGGATCCGTTGAGATATGTAGATTAAGTGTGAAGTAATGGCAGATAACATCATGGCAGGTTATCACAAAATCCTGTAGATGACGTCATGGAGGGTTACAAATTTTCGCACAATAAAGAGCAGAAGATTTCCTATAAGTGTTGAAGATTGACATGAACCGGTTCAAATCAATCTGGGGCCTAATGTTGGGGATATAACTATTAGGTATGACCCGCCCAGGAGGGGCCAGGTTATAACTATGGCGATTCATGAAGCCCAAGACAGCTCTGGAAGATGGTGGTTTAGTTAAGGGCCCAAGACCCAAAGGTGACTCAAGGCCCGTAGAGATAAACCGCCATATGTACATAACTTGCATTGTAAGGCAGGAATAGTTAGAGACCGAGCCGGACACTATTTATGAGCCGGCCGGGATTCTATGAGCCGTCGGGGGCTGATAACCCACAAGTATAGGGGATTGCAACAGTTTTCAAGGGTAGAGTATTCAACCCAAATTTATTGATTCGACACATGGGGAGCCAAAGAATATTCTCAATTATTAGCAGCTAAGTTGTCAATTCAACCACACATGGGAACTTAGTATCTGCAGCAAAGTGTTTAGTAGCAAAGTAATATGATATTAGTGGTAACGGTAGCAAAAAGGTAACAGTAGTAAAAGTAATGTTTTTGGTATTTTCTAGTGATGATAGCAATAGTAACGAAAAAGTAAATAAGCGAAGAACAATATAAGGAAAGCTCGTAGGCAATGGATCGGTGATAGAGAATTATGCCGGATGTGGTTCATTGTAACAGTCATAACCTAGGGTGACACAGAACTAGCTCCAGTTCATCAATGTAATGTAGGCATGTATTCCGAATATAGTCAGACGTGCTTATGGAAAAGAACTTGCATGCCATCTTTTGTCCTACCCTCCCGTGGCAGCGGGGTCCTTAAGGAAACTAAGGGATATTAAGGCCTCCTTGAGGGAGTCCTGGATTAGGGGGTGTCCGGATGGCCAGACTATACCTTCAGCCGGACTCCTGGACTACGAAGATACAAGATTGAAGACTCCATCCCGTGTCCGGAAGGGACT
Organism: Triticum urartu; assembly: GCF_003073215.2. NCBI lineage: Eukaryota > Viridiplantae > Streptophyta > Magnoliopsida > Poales > Poaceae > Triticum > Triticum urartu. Next base: position 121,788,136 of record NC_053028.1, read on the forward strand.
TTCCTTGGCGTGGAAGGCAAGCTTGGCGATACGGATATGTAGATCTCCTACCATTGTAACCGACTTTGTGTAACCCTAACCCTCTCCGGTGTCTATATAAACCAGAGGGTTTTGGTCCGTAGGACAATGTACACAACAACAATCATACCATAGGCTAGCTTCTAGGGTTTAGCCTCTTCGATCTCGTGGTAGATCTACTCTTGTACTACCCATATCATCAATATTAATCAAGTAGGACGTAGGGTTTTACCTCCATCGAGAGGGCCCGAACCTGGGTAAAACTTCGTGTCCCTTGCCTCCTGTTACCATCCGGCCTAGACGCACAGTTCGGGACCCCCTACCCGAGATCCGCCGGTTTTGAAACTGACATTAGTGCTTTCATTGAGAGTTCCTATGTGTCGTCGCCATCAGGAAGGATGCCTCGCCCCATCTTTAAAGACGACACCGTTGCTAAGGGAGCTTTGGCTGTCGGCCAAAACCCTCCGGCTAGGTGGTTTTCTTATGACCGCCTATTCGGCTTCTGCGCCGACGATGACCTCTCGAGCCATCGAAAACAATCTTCATGTCAGCTCGGAACTCGTCGAGCAGTTAGATCCAATGGGGCTCTCCTCCACAAACGAGCTCTTGGATCGCTTCGCCGCCCTGGGAGTCGCTACGGATTATGACCAGATTGGGCCTAAACCCGATCCAAGAGAGATTAACTCTCCCCAAGTCACCCATCACGTTGCCGTGGTAGAGGGACAATGCGGCAACCCTTCATCTATCTTAAGGACTCGCTACGTCCGGATTCCCAATCCCTCCAAGCCGGATACCCGCGGATGGGAGGATATCACTCAAGACCTGAACTTAGAGTCAGGTGACGGGCTGGATTCATTGGACAACATCCAGGAATCCAAATTTTCGAGTTCAGAAATTCCTCGGCCTCTGAGCCTCAGATGGGGTGAGGCTTCGGATTTAATTCCACCCACCCACCCCCAACATAAGCGATCTATCCAAAATCAGGCAAGAGCCCGATGAAACAGTACATCATTACTGGGCCAGATTCCTCCTGGTTAAGAACAGGCTAAGGGACTACCGCGAGGAAGACGCGATCTCAATCTTCTGCAATAATTGCACGGACAAGGGAATACTCAATGGCATAAGTCGCCGTGTATTACACACTTCGCTGACTTGGCGTCCATTGTACGAAAGTACCGTGTGATGGGAAGCGCCTGGAAAACCGAAATCAAATTTTGGGACAATCCGGCCCTGAATACAAACCCAGTCCGAAATAAAAGGGTGCATCATCACCAGACACCCGGGTCAAGCACTAAAAAGCAAAAACCCTCTACAGGGCATGGAACCGTACTGGAAGGATGGCTCAATGGACCCTGTAAAATTGACAGTACAGAGGACGCCACACCAACTCACAGCCTCAGAGCATGTTGGATACTCCGGTAGGTGGCCAAAATTGGCGAAAATCTCCTAATTCCGGAGGCCACAGAAAGCCACCCCAGGGACACCAATACGGTATTAACAGTCTTCGAGACTTTCGCATCAAATAATATGTGAAAAAGGACACTCCGCAGCCTTGCCGAAGTCTACCAAGTAGCAACAATAAACCCATGGAGTGACACGGCTATTACCTTTAATGCCAGTGATGAACCTAAATTCCGAACAGCCTGAGCACCAGCCGCATTGGTCCTCAGTCCAATAGTGGACGGCTTTCGTCTTACCAAGGTACTCATGGACGGCGGCAGCGGATTGAACCTCATTTATGAGGAAACCCTTCAAAAAATGGAAATAGACTGGAACCGCATTGAGCGAAGCAGCACAACCTTTAGAGGAATAATCCCCAGTCCGGAAGCGCGCTGTACAGGAAAAATCACACTAGATATGGTGTTCGGCACGCCGGATAATTACAGGTCCGAAGAGGTCACGTTCCATGTGGCTCCGTTCAGCAGCGGTTATCACGCTCTGCTAGGGCGGGAAGCGTTTACAATCTTCCAAGCAATACCCCATTACGGGTACATGAAGCTCAAGATGCCCGGGCCTCATGGGATCATCACTCTCGCTAGTGATCCGGACATAGCACTCTGCGCCGAAAACAAGACAGCTGCACTGGCCCTCGAGGCACTATCCGAAGCCCTAGCGGCTGAGGAACTGACTGCGCTGTGCTCTACGGTGAATAGGGACGATGTGGTACTCGACAATAGATCCAAGTCCACCTCCTTTAAACTGCCGGATGAAATAGTCAAATTCCAAGTCCATCCAACGGACCCCACAGCTTCCATCGGGGCACAGTTAAACCCTGATGTAGACGCTGCACTGCGAGAGTTCCTACGAGAGAACTGGGACATTTTCGCCTGGCACCCTTCAGACATGCCAAGAATCCCACGCAGGCTGGCCGAGCACAGCTTAAATATCCAAACAGGATTCAAACCTGTCAAACAGGCTCTTCGGCGTTTTTCCGAACCTAAGAGACAGGCCATGGGAGAGGAGCTAGCAAAGCTATTGGAGGCCGGATTCATCAGAGATATAAAACATCCGGACTGGCTAGCAAACCTGGTGATGGTACCAAAGAAGGACAAATCCTGGCGCCTGTGTGTTGATTTTAAAGACCTTAACAAGGCTTACCCAAAGGATCCCTTCCCCTCCCCCGCATCGATCAAATTATCGACGCTACCGCAGGACACAATTCGTTGTGTTTCCTAGACACATATTCCGGCTACCATCAAATCAAGATGGCAGAACCAGACCAAGCCGCAACGGCATTTATCACACCATACAGCCCATTCTGCTTCAACATGATGCCCTTCAGGCTCAAAAATGCCGGCGCAACATATCAGCGCATGATTCAGACATGTCTGGCAAGCCAGATCGGCAAAACAGTGGAGGCATATGTAGATGATGTGGTCGTTAAAACAAGACATGTTGAATCTCTAGTAGATGACTTGAGTTTCACATTTGATAACCTCTGAACATACGACATCAAGCTCAACCCGGAAAAATGCGTTTTCGGCGTTCCAGCCGGAAAGCTCTTGGGCTTCATTGTATCCGGTAGAGGAATTGAAGCAAATCCAGCCAAGATCTGAGCTCTGTCGCAACTAGATATCCCAAAGGACCTCAAACAAATACAAAAGTTAACCGGATGCGTGGCGGCTCTAAGCCGCTTTATCTCCCGCTTGGGAGAAAAGGCCCTACCCCTTTACCGCCTCCTTCGGTGCACCGAACACTTCAAATGGACGGATGCAGCCACGGCCGGACTCGACGAAATAAAAGCCATACTGGCAACAAACCCAGTCCTGGCCGCGCCAAACATTGGCGAACCAATGCTATTATACATTGCAGCAACACATCAGGTTGTAAGCACAGTGCTCGTCGTCGAACGAGAAGCGGATGGACACAAATTCCCCCTTCAAAAGCCGGTCTATTATGTGTCCACCGTCCTCACTCCCTGCAAATCACGTTACCCGCATTATCAAAACATTGCGTACACGGTATTCATGGCATCCCGGAAGCTACGACACTACTTTCAAGAGTGTTCAATAACAGTAGCCTCGGAAGTACCACTTAACGATATTATAAACAACCGTGACGCAACGGGCCGGATTGCAAAATGGGCCATTGAGCTCCTCCCGTTCGAAATAACTTATAAGCCACAGCGAGCCATCAAGTCACAAGTCTTGGCCGACTTCGTCGCAGAATGGACGGAGGCCGAACTCCCTAAAGAGTACGGCACATATTCAAATTGGATCATGCATTTCGACGGCTCCAAGATGTTAGCCGGACTGGGGGCCGGCGTCGTTTTGTCGTCCCCCACAGGAGACAAAGTTCAATACGTACTCCAGATTATGTACACGGACTCCAACAATGCAGCCGAATATGAGGCCCTTTTACATGGTCTCCGGATGGCAGTATCCATGGGCATTCAACGCCTAGAGGTGCGCGGGGACTCGAACCTTGCAATATCCCAAATAAATGGAGACTTCGATGCCAAGGATCCAAAAATGGCAGCTTACCGCAACGCCGTCCTAAAAATGTCAGCTCGGTTTGAGGGGCTTGAATTTCACCATATAGCCCGGGAAAATAATCAGGCGGCAGATGTCCTGGCACGCATCGGCGCAAAACGCGATGTAGTCCCCCCCAACATCTTCTTGGAAAGGCTGTTTAAGCCATCCGTAGTATGGGAAGGGGAGCCAAACAATAACAGCCTGGACCCAACCACACTGCCCGACACTGAACATCCTGACACAATCGGAGGCTTTGCCAATGAAATAACACCTTCAGCCCACGTAATAATGGCCGTCATCTCCCTGTTGACAGAACCATTCCTCGCCTACCTTACTAGGCAGGAACTCTCCGAGGACCAAAATGAGGCACGCTGCATAGTGCGGCGATCCAAAGCCTACAGAGTCCATGAGGGAGAGCTTTATAAGAAAAGCACTACCGGAGTCCTTCAAAGGTGCATCTCTGAAGAGGAAGGGCAGAACCTCCTGGCTGAAATTCATGCCGGACTCGGCGGTCATCACGCTGCAGCTCAGTCCCTTGTAAGCAAGGCCTTCCGTACGGTCTTTTATTGGCCGACGGCCCGGGCAGACGCTCAGGACTTAGTCCAACGATGCACCGGTTGCCAGCTCTTTGCAAACCAAAGCCATATGCCACCCACCGCCCTCCAAACTATCCCCATTACTTGGCCCTTCGCGGTCTGGGGGCTTGACATGGTTGGACCCCTTAAAGGCGGAACCCACAAGCAAAAATACTTACTGGTCATGGTGGATAAGTTCACCAAATGGATAGAAGCCAAGCCTGTTAAGACGGCCGAATCCGGACTGGTGATAGACTTTATATCCGGGGTTGTACACCGTTACGGCGTCCCCCACAGCATCATCACTGATAATGGCACGAACTTCACGACCGACGAGGTAAAACTCTCGTGCAAAAACATGGGCATCAAGCTCAATTATGCTTCCGTCTATCACCCACAAACTAACGGCCAGGTCGAACGTGCAAATGGTCTTATCATGAGCGGAATCAAACCCAGATTAGTGCGGTCCCTCAAGGAATCTAACACGCACTGGGTACAGGAGCTCGACTCCGTACTCTGGGGGCTGCGGACCACGCCGAATCGCACCACCGGATACACACCATTCTTTATGGTGTACGGCGCAGAGGTAGTTTTGCCTTGCGACATAATTCATGACTCACCTCGAGTGCGCATGTACGAAGAAAGAGAAGCCGAGCTCGATCGGCAGGACAGCTTGGACGCATTGGAGGAGGAGCGTGACGTGGCAAAATCCCGTTCCTCATTCTATCAGCAGCAGGCTCGAAGATACCAAAGCAGAGAAGTACGGGCCAAAAATTACAACGTTGGCGAATTAGTTCTACGACTACCGGACAAGAAAAAGGACAAACTCAAGCCCAAGTGGGAAGGTCCCTTCATAATTGACCAAGTCCTGACTGGTGGAGCGTACCGCCTGCGGGATGCATCGGATAACCGACTCGAGCTGAACCCATGGAACGCAGCCCGTCTCTGAAGATTCTATGCCTAGCGCCGGACTCTGTGTTCGTCTCCTTCCTCTGTCCATTTTTTATATTTTCTGTCTTACATTTCTCTTCTTCTCTCTCTCTCTCTTATAGCCTTTAAAGTCTCATAAAGTGATGCGCTATCCGCGCTCATTAAACCTGGGGGCTTCTTTAAACAGAAGCTTATTCATACGGGCTTCATGCCCAACACATGTGTCACACTTCCGCATGTACCTTTTATTCACCATTATATGCATCGATATGACTTAAGTTTTGGCCAAGCTGGGTTACCTGGCTCCTGTGCTTACCCCTACGTTCCCGATTGTTCGGCTAGGTGGTAAAGGGAGCACCTCTGTGATTGTTACTGCCGGGTCAGCCGGACGTGTACCTCAGACTGGGTGAAACCAAAAGGTAGCGTTCTTAAGGGAATATTCGGTCGGTGAACTAAAGATGATCTTTTTATTTTTATCTATACGCCCCCAGATGTTTTTCCTGCGTTTCTTTTCGCAGCATGGACATGCACCTTAGGGCATGCCTCCCAGGGAAAGGAACCCCTAACAGAACTATTCTCCCTGGAAGATGTTTCTTACTAACCATGTAATATAACATAACTAGTCGGGCACTTGTCTGTTCATGCACTAATGACCCCTACGCCTAGTCTCCATGCATTCCCCGGTTCCTATATAACCGCATGGGAATTCGGACACACTCCGGACCGTCAGGTCCCGAGGCTGAAGCAAAAAGGTCGGCCATGACAAATGATCTACAATCCGGCTAGAAGGCATTATAAATGTCAATTAAGTTACATAGTCATTTTGACTGATTGTATTCCTCTTCAATACCATCTAACAGGCTGTCTAATTTACAGTCCTGCTGGGAATACTTTGCGGCCAACTCTACTTGGCCGTATACTAAGCTTACAGGGATCTCCTTCCCATCGGGCCCTACAGGACCGACCTCGGCCATGTGGTTGGGGTCAGCCTTTGCATACCGCGTCTTCACCATGGCCCAAGCCTCCCTAGCACCTTGACGGCAGGCCGATATCTTCCACAATCGGAAGCGCTGCTGTGCTCCCTTTAGCTTCTCCGCAAGCTCTCCAAGACCTTCGGGCATGGAGACGGATGGCCACAAGGCCTGGGCGACGCCTTGCATCGCCTGCCGAACTCGATCGAGCAGTTGCGAGAGCTCGGGTAGAAGGTCACCCATAGAACCGGGCATCTCCTCTACAGGACGGCCTATTAGCACACCTACAGACATTGCTCTGTTAGTCGACTTCCCCACCGAACTTTCTTTCAAAGGTTCGTTCAAGCACTTACTAAATATGCCGCGCCGAAGCCGCTGATTCTCCTTCACGGAGTCTGACAGCTAGGCACGAACATCTTTCAGCTCGACGCCCAGCTTGGTGTTGGCATCTTGGAGATTGTTCTTCTCCCTCCTCACCTTTGTCAGCACCTTCTCACCAGCCTTTAGCTGACGTAGGAGGTGTTGCCTTTCCGGATTCAATCCGGCGCCATCTGCAATTTCATTTGTCAGATTCGCACCCATGTCGTGCTTCGCAAAATACTTATCTTTCGAAGTGTATATTACCAGAGGGGGTCTCCTTGGGCTCCCCTGCCGCGGCTAGTGCGGCCTCAAGTTGGGCTTTGCACTCTTCCAGCTCCTTGGAAAGTAGGGAATTCTTTTCTGTAAGAACCTGCATAAACAAATGATCCTTAAATCAGTTATTCTAACTGTTTCAAGTCTCGGGGGCTACTGGTATATATATATAATTACCAAAATTTTCTTACCCGTATGTCTTTTACATATTGCTCCATGGCTCTGGCTAGACCATTTTGAGCGGCACGGAGGTACGCATCTCCCGAGTTGAAGGCATCTAACGCCCCTTGGGAGAAACAAGCGTCGCGAAGAATTATCCGGCGACGCCTATGGTTCATGGCACTCTCCACCTCAGAGTTGGTGGCAGACAACCCGTCCACATCCTTCGTCGGAGGAGCGTCTGGCGCGCGCCTTGCGTTCACCTCCGCCTTCGGACCAGGCTTTGGAGCCTGGCTGGTGGAGGCACGATTGGCAGCCTCTCCGGATATAGTCCGGCGAGGTCTCTTTGTCCTGAAGAGAGCACGAGTGTCAATGTGCCTCGAAGGTATAACACATGGGATAAGGGGCGCGCCATACCTTTGCGCTGACGCCTCGGTCTGGACTGCACTTCTTTTCTGCCCACAGGGCCCTGCGGCCCCTCGTTGGCTTGTCGCCGCAGGTTCGGCCTTCCGCCTTAAAAACCTCCCCTGCAAAGTTCGGTTGTAATCAGGAAACTGAAAACACAAGAGGGCGGACACCTATTCGGGGTACTGGGACTTCGATCTGAGTTACCTGGAAGGCCGGGATTAGCCCTGGGTAATCGGCTGTAATGGCCACCAAGGCGTTGTCCTTGCTCAATTGATGGAACAATCCATCAATCAGCTCCACAGATATGTCTGGATCCTCTTGAGAGGCCGGGTCGAGGGACCGTCCTGGGTCCTCGGGTTGTGGAGGAGGGCTGCTTATTTCCTTAACAGCCCGGCGCAGTTCCTGCGTTGAAGTCGTCAGACTGAATATTTAACAATGGGAATACAAAACGGATGGGCAAGTAAATATGACCGCTTACCCAGCTTGGGGGATTGTGCATAGAGAATCCACCCTGTGGGTTGACGCAGAGAAATTCCTCCTCTTCTCCCTTATACAAAGTGGACAAGATCTTTAGTAGAGCGGCAGCTGAATCCGGCCCCTTACGGCCATAGCGGGTGGCGTCGTCCTCCCCGTTGAAGTCCCACATGGGGTGGCTTCTATACTGAAGCGGTTGCACCCCCCGCATAATGCATTCGGCCATAACCCCGATCATGGTTAGTCCGGAATGGGCTAACAATCTTATTCGGCCCATCAGGTAAATGATGTCCCTGTCACTTTCCCTCTGAGGGCTCCGTGGACGCCAGCTTAGGCGCTTCTTTAAGGGAGCACTGTCGAATTCAGGGAGGTCGATCCGGACAGGATCCGGCAGCAGGACGTCTTCTATATAAAACCATTCCGAGGGCCAGTCTTCGGACGCCTTCTTTGGGGTTCCGGACAGATATCCGGTCCCGGCGATGCGCCACACTTCGGCTCCGCCCACTTGATACATTGACCCCTCCTTAGAGCAGGGCACAAGGCAGAATAGCCTTTTCCATAGCCCGAAATGAGCCTCGATACCCAAAAACAGCTCGCAGAGGGCTACGAAGCCCGCGATATGCAATACGGAGGCAGGCGTGAGATTGTGTAGCTGGAGGCCATAGAACTCCAGGAGCCTCCGGAGAAATGGATGGATTGGAAATCCGAGCCCCCTTATTAAATAAGGGACGAGGCACACCCGCTCTCCTTTGGAGGGATTAGGGGCACTCTCCGCTTGCTCTCCGCCATTATAGATGGCAAGGCCGGCTCAAACTGGGACCATATAGGCCGGGGGGAGAAATCCCTTGGTCTGGAGCGTCACTAGCTCGCTATGCGGGATGGAGCATCTTTCCCAATATCCAGGCTGAGGGATGGAAGGGCGAGAGGAGGAGTCGCGACGGCTGGACATGGTGGAATGGACCTTTGTCAGATGCGCTCTGATGAACACTCGCGAAGGGGGGAGATGTGGTTTGGATCTAAATCCTCGTCCCCTTAAATAGGTCAGCTCATTTACGCGGCTAGGGGTGTGGATGTAAAAACACTCAGACTTTTCATATTCGTTTGACACGTGGGAAGCGGCCATTATTGGGCGTAGAAGCCAAGGAGCGCAACATCTACAAGAAACCGGACTTTATTCAACAGGTACACGGAATTTGGAGAAGAACCCGCCTTGCAATGCCGAAGACAATCTGCGCGTCGGACTTATCGTCATTGAAGCCTGGTTCGGGGGCTACTGAGGGAGTCCTGGATTAGGGGGTGTCCGGATGGCCGGACTATACCTTCAGCCGGACTCCTGGACTATGAAGATACAAGATTGAAGACTCCGTCCCGTGTCCGGAAGGGACTTTCCTTGGCGTGGAAGGCAAGCTTGGCGATATGGATATGTAGATCTCCTACCATTGTAACCGACTTTGTGTAACCCTAACCCTCTCCGGTGTCTATATAAACCGGAGGGTTTTGGTCCGTAGGACAACGTACACAACAACAATCATACCATAGGCTAGCTTCTAGGGTTTAGCCTCTTCGATCTCGTGGTAGATCTACTCTTGTACTACCCATATCATCAATATTAATCAAGCAGGACGTAGGGTTTTACCACCATCAAGAGGGCCCGAACCTGGGTAAAACTTCGTGTCCCTTGCCTCCTATTACCATCCGGCCTAGACGCACAGTTCGGGACCCCTAACCGAGATCCGCCGGTTTTGACACCGACACTCCTTTTAATAGAGTACCGGAAAAAGCATTAACACATAGTGAATACATGAACTCCTCAAACTACGGTCATCACTGGTAAGTATCCCGATTATTGTCACTTAGGGGTTAATGGATCATAACACATAATAGGTGACTATAGACTTGCAAGATAGGATCAAGAACTCACATATATCGATGAAAACATAATAGGTTCATATCTGAAATCATGGCACTCGGGCCCTAGTGACAAGCATTAAGCATAGCAAAGTCATAGCAACGTCAATCTCAGAACATAGTGGATACTAGGGATCAAACCCTAACAAAACTAACTCGATTACATGATAGATCCCATCCAACCCATCACCATCCAACAAGCCTACGATGGAATTACTCATGCATGGCGGTGAGCATCATGAAATTGGTGATGGAGGATGGTTGATGATGACGATGGCGGCGGATTCCCCTCTCCGGAGCCCCGAACGGACTCCAGATCAGCCCTCCCGAGAGGTTTTAGGGATTGGCGGCGGCTCCGTATCGTAAAACGTGATGAATTCTTCTCTCTGATTTTTTTCTCCCCGAAACACAATATATAGAGTTGGAGTTGGAGTCAGAGGAGCTCCAGGGGGCCCACGAGGTAGGGGGCGCGCCCCCACCCTTGTCGACAGGTGGTGGGCCCCCTGGCCTTCATCTTTTGCAGGTATTTTTATATTTTTCAAAAAGTTGCTCCGTGAAGTTTCAGGTCATCCCGAGAACTTTTGTTTCTGCACATTAATAACACCATGGTAATTCTGCTGAAAACAGCGTTAGTCCGGGTTAGTTCCATTCAAATCATGCAAGTTAGAGTCCAAAACAAGGGCAAAAGTGTTTGGAAAAGTAGACACGACGGAGACGTATCAGGGGCAGCCTCTGTATATAAAGGGACGACCCGGCGGCGGTTCAGGGCAAGTAAGATCAGATCAAAAGCTAGGTCAAGCGGATTCGCTCCCTAGTAATCGAAACATAAGCAATACCACCTCGAACTGGATTAGGCTTTTACCTTCACCGCAAGGGGCCGGACCAGTATAACCCTCGTGTCCTTTGTCCCGTTTTAACCCCTTTAAGCTTCCTAGTTGCGATGGATCCACGATTAAGTCCTTCCACTAGGACATCTGCCGTGAAAATTCCACGACACATATTCACAATAACATTTAGGTCTCATGTTTACTCATATCAATGGCATAATAAACTAGCGAGCAATAATAATAAATCTCGGATGACAACACTTTCTCAAAACAATCATAATATGATTTAACAAGATGGTATCTCGCTAGCCCTTTCTAAGACCGCAAAACATAAATGCAGAGCACCCCTGAAGATCAAGGGCTGACTGGAAATTGTAATTCATGGTAAAAGAGATCTAGTCACAGTCATACTCAATGTAAACTAATAATAATACATGCAAATGACAGCGGTGCTCTCCAACTAGTGCTTTTTAATAAGAGGATGATGACTCAGCATGGAAGTAAATAGATAGGCCCTTCTCAGAGGGAAGCAGGGATTTGTAGAGGTGCCAGAGCTCGATTTTGAAATAGAGATGAATAACATTTTGAGCGGTATACTTTCATTGTCAACATAACAACCAAGAGATCTCGATATCTTCCATGCTACACACATTATAGGAGGTTCCCAAGCAGAATGGTAAAGTTTATACTCCCCCTACCACCAACAAACATCAATCCATGGCTTGCCCGAAACAACGGGTGCCTCCAACTAACAACAATCCTGGGGAGTTTTGTTTGCAATTATTTTGATTTGATTTGAGCATGGGACTGGGCATCCCGGTGACCAGCCATTTTCTCGTGAGTGAGGAGCGGAGTCCACTCCTCTTGAGAATAACCCGCCTAGCATGGAAGATACAGACAACCCTAGTTGATACATGAGCTATTCGAGCATACAAAACATAATTTCATTAGAAGGTTGGTTTGGCACATACAAATTTACTTGGAACGGCAGGTAGATACCGCATATAGGAAGGTTTGGTGGACTCATATGGAATAACTTTTGGGGTTATGGAGTTGGATGCACAAGCAGTTTTCCCGCTTAGTACAAGTGAAGGCTAGAAAGAGACGAGGAAGCGACTAGCTAGAGAGCGACAACAGTCATGAACACGCATTAAAATTAATCAACACTGAATGCAAGCATGACAAGGATATAATTCACCATGAACATAAATATCGTGGAGGCTATGTTGATTTTGTTTCAACTACATGCGTGAACATGTGTCAAGTCAAGCCACTCGAATCATTTAAAGGAGGATACCACCCTATCATACCACATCACAACCATTTTAATAGCATGTTGGCATGCAAGGTAAACCATTATAAACTCCTAGCAAATTAAGCATGGCATGAGAAACTATAATCTCTAGTTGTCATTGCAAACATGTTTCATTCATAATAGGCTGAATCAAGAACAATGAACTAATCATATTTACAAAAACAAGAGAGGTCGAGTTCATACCAGCTTTTCTCATCTCAATCAGTTCATCATATATCGTCATTATTGACTTTCACTTGCACAACCGAATAGTGTGGATAATAATAATAGGGCACGTGCATTGGACTAAGCTGGAATCTGCGAGCATTCAATTCAAGGGAGAAGACAAGGTAATATGGGCTCTTCGTTAGATCAACAATAATGCATATGAGAGCCACTCAACATTTTCATTGTGGTCTTCTCCTCTCAACCCCCAAAGAAAAGAAAGGAAATAAAACTATTTACACGGGAAAGATCCCAACAAGCAAAAGAAGAACGAGAAATCTTTTTGGGTTTTCTTTTAATTATTACTACTACAGGCATGGAAAGTAAAGTAGCTAAAAGCTACACCTAATATTTTTGTTTTTTCTTAAGGTTTTTCAAACACACAAGAAGAATGCTTAAAAACAAATTAAACTAGCATGGATGATATAATGAAAAAGTATGAGCACCGACAACTGGCCTGAGTGTGTGAACATGAATCTAATGTCGGTGAGAAATACGTACTCCCCCAAGCTTAGGCTTTTGGCCTAAGTTGGTCTATGCCCATGGATGGCCTGGCGGATATCCGAAGTTGTAACCGGGGTCGTACTGAGATGCAGCCGCACTGCCTCACGAGCTGCAGCCTGGAGGTGAGCTACCTCCATCCTCCTCTCATACTCGTTCGCCTCCTCCCTAGATATAACATATCTCCCTTTTGTCTGAAAGTCAAAGAAAGCAGGAGCAGGGAGAATAACATGGACGGAGCGCCGTCTGTCAAAGATTAGTCGATACTAGAGGAACTGATCGTTCCTCTCACTGATGACGGACCATAGCATTATAATCTAGATAAGCAGGAGGAAATTCAATATCATTCTCATGTATGGGTATGTCAAGAAAATTAGCTAAACGGGTTGCATAAATTCCACCGAACAAATCTCCAATAATACTGTTATTATGCAACCTACGTGCAACAATGGCCCCCAAGTTGTATTGTTTATCTCCTAATACAGCACTCTTGAGAACACTAAGATCGGGAACACACATGTGACATGCCTCATCCTTACCATTGATGTATCTACCTATAAAGAGAGCAAAATAATGTATGGCAGGAAAATGAATGCTCCCTATAGTAGCTTGTGTTATTTCTCTAGATTCCCCCACAATGATACTAGCAAGAAATTCTTTAAATTCATATTTGCGAGGTTCACTAACATTACCCCACTGCGGGAGTTTACAAGCAGTATTAAAATATTCTAAATCCATGGTATAAGATTTATCATAGAGATCAAATAGGGCAGTGTGAGAATTGCGTGATGATGTAAATTTAAACCTTCTCACAAAGGAATCAGTTAGGTGATAATATTGGGGGCACTTATCTGACACGAAGCCCTCAAGTTCAGCATTACGCACATACGCGTCAAATTCCTTCTTAATTCCTGCTTGGACCATAAAATCTTCTGACGGCCATTCACAAGGCCGCACTTGAGCTTCTCTTGGTAGTTCATAGTCCGGCTCATGTATCGCGGGCCTGGGTCCTTGCTTCTTTAAGGAACCACCTTGGTACATTTTCCTAAACATATTTCTTCCTCTGAAAAATTTCTGAAATTTTTAGTGACTCAAAATAAAAGTGAACCAAACTCAACAAGATTGATAGCAACTACTCCTACAAGTGCCTAGAGGCTATATCATGCATTAAAACTACTTTTGACCACATAACCTTGACATGCAAGCTCAAGAACAGGGTCACCTAAGCAGCAAAAATTTGCAATAAATAAAGCACTAGAATAAAAACTAATTGGACCATTGGAGGAGTCACATACCGAAGAACAATGCCCCAAAGCAGTTTTGTGGATGGAGCTTTGAGCAAGGAGATCGAAATGGCAGCAAGATGAGCTAGAACTCGGGTTTGAGCTGGTGGATGATTTTTTCTACAGGAAGACGAAGTGTGTGGGTGCAAGAATAAGTGGAGGGGACCCACGTGGGGTCCACGAGGCAGGGGGGTGCTCCCAGTGGGTAGGGTGCGCCCTCCACCCTCGTGGGCACATGGTGAGGCCCCCTAGTGTGTTCCCAGTGCCAATAATTCTTAAATATTTCAGAAAAAATCATATTAAATTTTTAGGGGATTTGGAGAAATTTTATTTTGGGGGTATTTTTTATTGCAAGGATAATTCAGAAAACACACAAAGAATACTATTTTTCTTTATTTAAACTAAATAACAAAAAGTAGAAAGAGGGTACAGAGAGTTGTGCTTTCTAACTTCATCCATCTCATGCTCATCAAAAGGAATCCACTAACAAGGTTGATCAAGTCTTGTTAACAAACTCATTCAGAATCGCATGAAACCGGAGAAATTTCGAATAACACTAGGTTACCTCAACGGGGATATGCATGTCCCCAACAATAAGAATATCATATTTCTTCTTGACAGTAGGAAGAGGAAATTCAAAACCTCTAATAGTAATCCTTGAAATTTTTCCAATAGAATTGATACTGTGGACTTGAGGTTGTTTCCTCGGAAAGTGTACCATATGCTCATTACAATTAACATGAAAAGTGACATTGCCTTTGTTGCAATCAATAACAGCCCCTGCAGTATTCAAAAAGGGTCTACCAAGAATAATAAACATACTATCGTCCTCGGGAATATCAAGAATAACAAAGTCCGTTAAAATAGTAACGTTTGCAACCACAACAGGCACATCCTCACAAATACAGATAGGTATAGCAGTTGATTTATCAGCCATTTGCAAAGACATTTCATTAGGTGTCAACTTATTCAATTCAATTCTACGATATAAAGAGAGAGGCATAACACTAACACCGGCTCCAAGATCACATAAAGCAGTTTTAACATAGTTTCTTTTAATGGAGCATGGTATAGTTGGTACTCCTGGATCTCCAAGTTTCTTTGGTATTCCACCTTTAAAAGTATAATTAGCAAGCATGGTGGAAATTTTAGCTTCCGGTATCTTTCTTTCATTAGTAACAATATCCTTCATGTACTTAGCATAAGGA
This sequence comes from Triticum urartu, assembly GCF_003073215.2. Lineage (NCBI taxonomy): Eukaryota > Viridiplantae > Streptophyta > Magnoliopsida > Poales > Poaceae > Triticum > Triticum urartu. The sequence continues at coordinate 121,803,524 of NC_053028.1, forward strand.
TTCATTTTAAGCATATCAGTCAAACGCATACGCAAAAAGATAGGTCTAATCATTTCAACAAAGCACTCAAAATCCTCATCATCCTTTTTCTTGGATGGTTTAGAAGGAAAAGGCATGGGTTTCTGAACCCATGGTTCTCTCTATTTATCGTGCTTCCTAGCAATGAAGTGTCTCTTATCATAATGTTGGTTCTTTGATTGTGGGTTATCAAGATCAACAGCAGGTTCAATCTCTACATCATTATCATTGCTAGGTTGAGCATCAACATGAACATCACCATTAACATTAGCACTAGGTTCATGTTCATTACCAGATTGTGTTTCAGCATCAGAAATAGAAATATCATTGGGATTCTCATGTGTGTCAACAACAGGTTCACTAGAAGCATGCAAAGTCCTATCATTTTTCTTTTTCTTTTTCTTAAAAGAACTAGGTGCATCAACATTAGTTCTCTGAGAATCTTGCTCAATTCTCTTAGGGTGGCCCTCAGGATACAAAGGTTCCTGATTCATTTTACCCCCTCTAGTCATAACGCTAACAACATTATCATTTTTCTTATTATTTAATTCACTGAGCAAATCATTCTGAGCCTTAAGTACTTGTTCTACTTGAGTGGTAACCATAGAAGCACGTTTACTAATGAGTTTAAGTTCACCTTTAACTCTAGACATATAATCACCCAAGTGTTCAAGCGTATAAGCATTACGTTTCAATTGTCTACCAACATAAGCATTGAAGTCTTCTTTCTTAACCATAAAATTATCAAACTCATCCAAGCATTGGCTAGCAAACTTAGTAAATGGGATTTCACATTTATCAAATCTATAGAGAGAATTTACCTTTACTACCTGTGTCGGGTTATCAAGACCATGTATTTCTTCAATAGGTGGTAAATTCTTAACATCTTCAGCTTTAATACCTTTTTCTTTCATAGATTTCTTTGCCTCTTGCATATCTTCAGGACTGAGAAATAGAATACCCCTTTTCTTCGGAGTTGGCTTAGGAGTTGGTTCAGGAAGTGTCCAATCATTTTCATTACTCAACATATTATTCAATAGCAATTCAGCTTGATCAATAGTTCTTTCCCTGAAAACACAACCAGCACAACTATCCAGGTGGTCTCTGGAAGCATCGGTTAGTCCATTATAAAAGATATCAAGTATTTAATTTTTCTTGAGAGGATGATCAGGCAAAGCATTAAGTAATTGGAGAAGCCTCCCCCAAGCTTGTGGGAGACTCTCTTCTTCAATTTGCACAAAATTATATATTTCCCTTAAGGCAGCTTGTTTCTTATGAGCAGGGAAATATTTAGTGGACAAGTAATAAATCATATCCTGGGGACTACACACACAACCAGGATCAAGAGAATTAAACCATATTTTAGCATCACCCTTTAATGAGAACGGAAACAACTTAAGGATAAAGTAACAGCGAGTTTTCTCATCATTAGTGAACAGGGTGGCTATATCATTTAATTTAGTAAGATGTGCCACAACAGTTTCAGATTCATAGACATAAAAATGATCAGATTCAACCAAAGTAATTAACTCAGGGTCGACAGAGAAATCATAATCCTTATCGAAAATAAATATAGGTGAAGTAGCAAAAGCAGGGGCATATTTCATTCTAGCATTCAAAGACTTTTCTTTAAGCTTAGCTAATAATTTCTTAAGATCATATCTACCATTGCAAGCTAAAAAGTCTCTAGTAGTTTCTTCATCCATAACATAACCCTCAGGCACAACATGCAATTCATATCTAGGGGAGATTCTCCATCATCACTTTCATCAATATTACCAGTTTCAATAATTTCATTCTCTCTAACCCTAGCAAGTTGTTCATCAAGAAATTCACCTAGTGGCACAGTATTATCAAGCATAGAAGTAGTTTCATCATAAGTATCATACAAAGCATAAAGTGGCATCATCAATAACATGCGACATATCAGAATGAATAGCAGGAGTAGGTGTCGCAAGTTTACTCAAAATAGAAGGTGAATCAAGTGCAGAGCTAGATGGCAGTTCCTTACCTCCCCTCGTAGTTGAGGGAAAAATCTTGGTTCTTTTATCTTTCAAGTTCTTCATAGTGATCAGCAGATATAAATCCCAAGTGACTCAAAGAATAGAGCTATGCTCCCCGGCAACGGCGCCAGAAAATAGTCTTGATAACCCACAAGTATAGGGGATCGCAACAGTTTTCGAGGGTAGAGTATTCAACCCAAATTTATTGATTCGACACAAGGGGAGCCAAAGAATATTCTCAAGTACTAGCAGCTGAGTTGTCAATTCAACCACACCTGGAAACTTAATATCTGCAATAAAGTATTTAGTAGCAAAGTAATATGATAGTAGCGGTAACGGTAGCAAAAGTAATAGTTTTGGTTTTATAGTGATTGTAATAGTAACAACGGAAAAGTAAATAAGCAAATATCAATATATGAAAAGCTCGTAGGCAATGGATCAATGATGGATAATTATGTCGTATGCGATTCCTCATGCAATAGTTATAACATAGGGTGACACAGAACTAGCTCCAGTTCATCAATATAATGTAGGCATGTATTCCGAATATAGTCATACATGCTTATGAAAAAGAACTTGCATGACATCTTTTGTCCTACCCTCCCGTGGCAGCGGGGTCCTATTGGAAACTAAGGGATATTAAGGCCTCCTTTTAATAGAGTACCGAACCAAAGCATTAACACATAGTGAATACATGAACTCCTCAACCTACGGTCATCACCGGTAAGTATCCCGATTATTGTCACTTCGGGGTTAACGGATCATAACACGTAATAGGTGACTATAGACTTGCAAGATAGAATCAAGAACTCATGTATATTCATGAAAACATAATACCTCCAGATCTGAAATCATGGCACTCGGGCCCTAGTGACAAGCATTAAGCATAGCAAAGTCATAGCAACATCAATCTCAGAACATAGTGGATACTAGGGATCAAACGCTAACAAAACTAACTCGATTACATGATAAATCTCGTCCAACCCATCACCATCCAGCAAGCCTACGATGGAATTACTCATGCACGGCAGTGAGCATCATGAAATTGGTGATGGAGGAAGGTTGATGATGACGATGGCGACAGATTTCCCTCCCCGGAGCCCCGAACGGACTCCAGATCAGCCCTCTCGAGAGAGATTAGGGCTTGGCGGCGGCTCCGTATCGTAAAACGTGATGAATCCTTCTCTCTAATTTTTTTCTCCCCGAATGTGAATATATAGAGTTGGAGTTGAGGTCGGTGGAGCACCAGGGGGCCCATGAGGCAGGGGGGCGCGCCCCCACCCTCGTGGACCGGGTGTGGGACCCCTGGCCTTGATTCTTTTGCCAGTATTTTTTATATATTCCAAAAATATTCTTCGTGAAATTTCAGGTCATTCTGAGAACTTTTATTTCTGCACAAAAATAACACCATGGCAATTCTGCTGAAAACAGCACCAGTCCGGGTTAGTTCCATTCAAATCATGCAAGTTAGAGTCCAAAACAAGGGCAAAAGTGTTTGGAAAAGTAGATACGTTGGAGCCGTATCATGACATCTGAAAATGCAACTATCCCTAGGTGGTTTTGGTAATTCCTAACAACATATAGCTCATTGAGCTAATGCTATTCCAAGATTAATATTTCAGGAAAAGCTCAATGAATGGCATGGCATGGATGAGGAAAGTGGACCCCTCAAAATACTAAGGACAAAAAGATTGGCTCAAGCTCAAAGCTCAGGACTCTACATTTTATATTTTAGTGATCCAAGATCACATTGAGTCTATAGGAAAAGCCAATACTATCAAGGAGGGATGAGGTGTTGCTTGATGAGGTTCTTGCTTCATAGTGCTTAGTGATATGCTCCAAAAACCCTCAACTACCTTCCCACATCCACATATGACCTAAACCAAAAGTCAAACTCGGCCCCACCGATTCTTTCTATCCGGCGCCACCGAGTTCAATGTCATAGCCACTGCCACAAACCCTAGGCAAATCGGTCTCACCGATAGGGATCTCGGTCACACCAAGATGGGGTTGTGATCTCTCTGTTTCCCTTCGTAACATTTCGGTCCTACCGAGATGAGCGATCGGTCCCACCGAGATTGCAATGTAAACTCTCTGTTTCCCTTTTGTAACATTTCGGTCCTACCGAAATGAGCAAATTGGTCCCACCGAGTTTACCTGACCAACTCTCTGGTTAGCTTATTACCAAAATCGGTCCCACCAAGTTTGTGTAATCGGTCACACCGAGATTACGTTATGCCCTAACCCTAACCATATCGGTCCTACCGAGTTGCATCTCAGTCCCACCGAAAATCCTAACGGTCACTAGGTTTGCTAAATTGATCCGACCGAGTTTCTTAATTCGGTCTCACCGAGATTGGTAAATTGTGTGTAACGGTTAGTTTTTGTGTGGAGGCTATATATACCCCTCCATCCACTCTTCATTCATGGAGAGAGCCATCAGAACATACCTACACTTCCAATACACATTTTCTGAGAGAGAACCACCTACTCATGTGTTGTGGCCAAGATATTCCATTCTCACCATATGAATCTTGATCTCTAGCCTTCCCCAAGTTGCTTTCCACTCAAATCTTCTTTCCACCAAATCCATATCCTGTGAGAGAGAGTTGAGTGTTGGGGAGACTATCATTTGAAGCACAAGAGCAAGGAGTTCATCATCAACACACCATTTGTTACTTCTTGGAGAGTGGTGTCTCCTAGATTGGCTAGGTGTCACTTGGGAGCCTCCGACAAGATTGTGGAGTTGAACCAAGGAGTTTGTAAGGGCAAGGAGATCGCCTACTTCGTGAAGATCTACCGCTAGTGAGGCAAGTCCTTCGTGGGCGATGGCCATGATGGGATAGACAAGGTTGCTTCTTCGTGGACCCTTCGTGGGTGGAGCCCTCTGTGGACTCGCGCAACCGTTACCCTTCGTGGGTTGAAGTCTCCATCAACGTGGATGTACGATAGCACCACCTATCGGAACCACGACAAAAACATCCATGTCTCCAATTGCGTTTGAATCCTCCAAACCCTTCCCTTTACATTCTTGCAAGTTGCATGCTTTACTTTCTGCTGCTCATATACTCTTTGCATGCTTGCTTGAATTGTGTTAAGATTGCTTGACTTATCCAAAGTTGCTAAAATCTGCCAAGAACTAAAATTGGGAAAAGGCTAGATTTTTATTTGGTCAAGTAGTCTAATCACCCCCCCCCTCTAGACATACTTTCGATCCTACAAGCGGTATCAGAGCTTTGGTCTCCAGTTGCTTCGATTTCCATAGCTTTTGGTGGTCATAGTCTTGGTTTCACAGCCTAGGAGAGTATGGCGTCTAGCGAGGGAAATTAGCACCGTAGAGGTCCTTACTTTGATGGCACTAATTTTGCTAGTTGGAAACATAAGATGAAAATGCATATTCTTGGACATAACCCCACCGTTTGGGCTATTGTGTGTGTTGGCTTGCAAGGTGAATTCTTTGATGGGAGAGAACCGAATCATGAAGCTACCGCGGAAGAGTTGAAGATGCTACAATAAAATGCTCAAGCTTGTGATATCCTCTTCAACGGATTGTGCCCCGAAGAATTCAACAAAATCAGCCGTCTTGAGAATGCAAAGGAAATTTGGGATACTTTGATTGATATGCACGAAGGTACCGACTCCATCAAGGAATCCAAGTTGGATGTGCTTCAAAGTCAACTTGACAAGTTCAAAATGAAGGATGGTTAAGGTGTCGCTGAAATGTACTCTAGGCTTGGTCTTATCACAAATGAGATTGCCAGCTTAGGAAGTGAAGAGATGATTGACAAATTCATCATCAAGAAGATCCTAAGAGCCTTGGATGGAAAATACGATACCGTATGCACATTGATCCAAATGATGCCAAATTACAAAGATCTCAAGCCAATGGAAGTCATTGGAAGAATTGTTGCTCATGAGATGTCACTCAAGGATAAGGAGGAGCTCCATAACAAGTCAAGTGGTGCTTACAAAGCCTCATGTGAAGCCCCCTCATCATCAAGTGAGAAACAAACCTTCAATGAAGAATTGAGCTTAATGGTGAAGAACTTCAACAAGTTCTACAAGAATAGAAGTAAAGAGAGAAGTTCCAAGTCAAGGTCCTACAATGACAAAATATCCTCTAGTCGAGAGCAAAACTGCTACAGTTGTGGAAGACCTGGACACTATTCCAATGAGTGTACGGCACCCCACAAGAGAAGAGAAGATTCTCCCAAAAGAAGAAGTAGAATAGAAGAATCACCATCAAGGGAGAGAAGGAGTAGGGATGATCGATATGAATGAAGACCCTCTCGGAGAAGCAAGGATTCGGAAAGGAAGGACAAGTCATCAAGGAGCTACACAAAACTAAGACATCAAGCTCATGTTGGTGAATGGGTATCCGGGTCCGACTCCGATAATGACTCCGAGAGAAGCTATCACTCCGACTCCGAATATACTCAAGATGAAGGTGTTGCCAGTCTAGCACTTTTGTCAACCAACTCCTACAACATATTTGATTCACCAAATGAAGGAATTGGAAGATGCTTCATGGCCAAAGGCCCAAAGGTATCACACCCCGAGTATGTTGATTTCAATAGTGATGAAGATGACTTGTTAGGTGATGATGATTTACTTGTTGACAACTATAGTGATGAATACTATGATGAAACGAATGACAATGATAAGGATAAGATTGAGTCTCTAACTAGAGAACTAAACACTCTTAAGTTAGCTCATGAAACTATCTTAGGAGATCATCGAGAACTTTTAAGGACTCATGAGAAATTACGTTTTGAGAAGCTCAACCTTGAGCAAGAGCATGAGTTCTTAAAGGCAATCAATGATGATCTTCGCAAGAAAAGTTCTTCTTACATTGCCAAGCATTTACTCTTATCCACTTACATGCCTCAAGTCAAGTCTAGTAACAAGAACAAGAAAGATTCTTCCTCTAGTAGTAACAATAATCATGCTAAATCCAATGTTGTTGCTTCTAGTAGTTCTCTTGATTCCACTAATGATTCTCTTAGCCAAGTTACACTTGAGCAAGAAAATAGCTTATTGAAGGGAATTATAGAGAAAGGTGTTTACAAGAGCCTTGCCGGGAGTAAGCAATTCGAGGAAATTGTACGCAAGCAAGGAAGGCACCGGAAGAATCAAGGTATTTGAACGAAAGTTCAATGCCAATGGAGTTGAGTGGGAAGAAGATCAATACCCTGAGACGAAGTTTGTTCCTCAACAAGAGAAGTATGATCCTACTTATTCCAAAGGGACACAAGCTCAAGATGATCTTCCACCACAAGACCACAAGCAAAAAGGCAAGGACAAGCTTCAAGAGGAAATTGATGCATTTGAAGAAGCTCCTAAGGCCTTGTTCAAGTGGGTTCACAAGACTACATCAAGTTCCACTTCATCAAGTACAACTACAACTCCGAGGATTCCCATCAAGATGGTGTGGATCCCGAAGAAGAAGAACTAGAGAGTTCTTGAGGGTGACTCCGCCAACATACTTCACTCTTATCATTTTGGCAAGAACAAGTGCAATCAACTTCCACATCTTGCACTAGTTCAAGGAGTCACAAACCCTCTTGTTGGTAAGACAAGGGACAAGGTAACCTAATGCTCTCATAGATATCATCTTGTGTGTGCATCACTCTATGTCTATGGATATCCTTGTTTGTTCCTTGTGGGACTAACCCGTGTAGGTATTGAAAGTGCAACTCACTCCAAAGGATAGCCCCGAATGATCTACATCAACTTAGAGCATCCACATCTTCAACACCTACATGAAGTCATCATCGACAAAACCCAAGGTTAGTTCATCCCTCTTAAGGGGGGATCTCACATCTAGGGGGAGCTTTACTCTAACAATTGAGTTAAAGCAACTCTAATGGTGTGAAAACAACAACGCTTTATGTAAAAGTGGTAACCCCACTTGTGCTTAAACGATGAGTATGACCTATGATCGAATGTTCTCATTTGACTCCTAAGTCAATATACTCATATATAGATGACCTAGTCATCGCCAATTGCTTGATAGATACTAGAATTGTTTGTGCATGCTTTGCCACATATTTCATTTGTCATTTTATTGTGTGAGCTGTTGGAAATATGCCCTAGAGGCAATAATAAATTGGTTATTATTATATTTCCTTGTTCATGATAATCGTTTATTATCCATGCTAGAATTGTATTGATAGGAAACTCAGATACATGTGTGGATACATAGACAACAACATGTCCCTAGTAAGCCTCTAGTTGACTAGCTCGTTGATCAATAGATGGTTACGGTTTCCTGACCATGGACATTGGATGTCATTGATAACGGGATCACATCATTAGGAGAATGATGTGATGGACAAGACCCAATCCTAAGCCTAGCACAAAGATCGTGTAGTTCGTATGCTAAAGCTTTTCTAATGTCAAGTGTCATTTCCTTAGACCATGAGATTGTGCAACTCCCGGATACTGTAGGAGTGCTTTGGGTGTGCCAAACGTCACAACGTAACTGGGTGGCTATAAAGGTACACTACAGGTATCTCCGAAAGTGTCTGTTGGGTTGGCACGAATCGAGATTGGGATTTGTCACTCCGTGTAACGGAGAGGTATCTCTGGGACCACTCGGTAGGACATCATCATAATGTGCACAATGTGACCAAGGAGTTGATCACGGGATGATGTGTTACGGAACAAGTAAAGAGACTTGCCGGTAACGAGATTGAACAAGGTATCGGGATACCGACGATCGAATCTCGGGCAAGTATCGTACCGCTAGACAAAGGGAATTGTATACGGGATTGATTGAATCCTTGACATTGTGGTTCATCCGATGAGATCATCGTGGAACATGTGGGAGCCAACATGGGTATCTAGATCCCGCTGTTGGTTATTGACCGGAGAGTTGTCTCGGTCATGTCTGCATGGTTCCCGAACCCGTAGGGTCTACACACTTAAGGTTCGATGACGCTAGGGTTATAGGGAATAGACATACGTGGTTACCGAATGTTGTTCGGAGTCCCGGATGAGATCCCGGACGTCACGAGGAGTTCCGGAATGGTCTGGAGGTAAAGATTTATATATGGGAAGTCCTGTTTTGGTCGCCGGAAAAGTTTCGGGTTTTATCGGTAATGTACCGGGACCACCGGGAGGGTCCCGGTGGTCCACCAAGTGGGGCCACCAGCCCCGGAGGGCTACATGGGCCAAGTGTGGGAGGGGACCGGCCCCAGGTGGGCTGGTGCGCGCTCCCCCCACCAGGGCCCAAGGTGAAGAGAGAAGGGAAAAGGGGGAAACCCTAGGCTCAGATGGGCCTAAGGCCCACCTAGTGGTGCGCCCCCCTCTCTCCCCCCGTGGCCGCCCCCTAGATGGGATCTAGGGCTGGCCGCCACCCCTGGGGGTGGAAACCTAGGTGGGGGCGCAGCCCCTCCCCTCCCCTATATATACTTGAGCAAAGGGGCAGCCCAACACACGATTCAATCTCCCTGTTGGCACAGCCCTACCCCTCTTCCTCCTCGTCTCTCGTAGTGCTTGGCGAAGCCCTGCTGGAGTCCCGCGCTCCTCCACCACCACCACGCCGTCGTGCTGCTGCTGGATGGAGTCTTCCCCAACCTCTCCTTCTCCCCTTGCTGGATCAAGGCGTAGGAGACGTCATCGGGCTGTACGTGTGTTGAACACGGAGGTGCCGTCCGTTCGGCACTAGGATCATCGGTGATTTGGATCACGACGAGTACGACTCCATCAACCCCGTTCACTTGAACGCTTCCGCTTAGCGATCTACAAGGGTATGTAGATGCACTCTCCTTCCCCTCGTTGCTAGATTACTCCATAGATTGATCTTGGTGATGCGTAGAAAATTTTGAATTTCTGCTACGTTCCCCAACATGAGCATGTTGGTTGCATAATTTACTCATTCGAGGACATCCACTTGTTGTTTTAATTGATTGGTTTCCTTTTCTTTTGGCCAAGTGGATGGACAAGAATGCCTAAGAACCTTCTCTAGCTATCTATGATTTTCTCGTCTCAAACTCTATTCATGCCGCATCACAAAATTTGATCAAGTCAGATTCGAACCACTCTGTGTGAGGAGCACTCGGAGTCCCCGATTCGTCATAGACTTAAACTTCCAAAACTTCTTTGTGTGTTTCGGTCTGACCGATTCATCCATTTCGGTCATACGGAGATCACTAAGTCGATCTAGGTTTTCAATTTCGGTGCAACCGATTCAAACTTTTCGGTCACACCGAGTTTCAGTAACTGCTTGCAGTTATGAATCTCGGTGCCACCGAGTTGTTCCACTTGGTCACACCGACAGAGTCAGGCTATATATATCCACGGGTCAAAATTTGGAAAACTTTCCGAACCTCCTCGCCCGCGCTTAGCCTACTCTGCCTCCCTGGGTCTCCGGATCGTCCTCCTCGTCGCCAGTTGCCTCCTGCCGCTGGTCTCCGCCGCCGTCAACGGGAATCATCCACGCCGTTGCCGCCGTAGCAAGTTCATCGCCGAACTAGGGTATGGACTTGAACTTTGTGCTGTTCTAACTCCGATTCCCCAGCACATTGCTTTGCCATGTATCTTGCCATGATTGAAACCATTCTATCCATCAAAAACACTCTGTAGTTTAGTCGTGAATTGAAATTTTAGGGTTAGGTTTCCGCCGAAACCATCTCGGACCAACCAAGTTGATGAAATCGGTTCCACCGATTTGGCTCAGGCCATTGCACATGTGATTCTCGGTCTTACCAAGAATTGCAAATCAGTGTGACCGAGTTCAGCACTTTGTGAAACCCTATCAGTCTCGGTGCCACCGAACTGTGACCCGGTCTGACCGAGTTCACTAGTTTAGGTTCCAAAAGCTGCTTCGGTATCACCGAGTTTGCAAATCGGTAGATCCGAAATGCTTTCTGTGGAAAACTGAAACTAAGTTTTTAATTCATTCTTTTGCAAAAACCTTTGTATTTTGTGATGCTCATCCACTCTACCTCATCTATAATCTATTCACAGGGTCCGCTGTCAGTGTTTGCATCATATCTGATCAAAGTGACAGTCAAAACAAGTCAGAGGAGCAGGTTCACTTGAGTGAGGGCAATAGTCCCTCTAGCAGCTCAGATGATGGCAGCAGGAGCACACCAAGCAATTTGCCAAAGGCTGGCACCAGGGCCAGCAAGAAAAGAACCTCGGAGGCAGAGGATGAGGACTATGTGGCTGAGGAAGAAGAAACCACCTCAAAGAGGAGAGTCCTGAAGAAGGAATATGGCACAGCTGCTTCCACCAAGCCAGGGATGAAGCAAAAGGTTCCTGCCAAGAGAGCTCCAATGTCTAAAGCCAGAGCATCCACTCAAGAGACTTTGGGATCTGCACCCAAAGAGCAGGTTGTGGCAGAAAAGAAAAGGAAGGAAAGGGTCAAAAAGACCACTGCCAGAGTGCTTGGGAGATCTTCAATCATGAAAGACTCTGAAGAAGAGGAAGAGGAAGAGGATGATGCACCAACACCTAAGGCACAGAAACTTATGGGAGATGCCATAAGATCCAGGGCTGCTCAATCTAAGCCCAAAGGAACTTCTAAGCCAGCCACTCCAAAACCCAAAAATGCACCAAAGAGGAGTACCAGGAACATTCCAGCTGCTGAGAAAAACAAGGCCCCAGTGCCTGAAACTGTTGCTGAAGAAGAAGATGATGAGACACATGTTTTGAGGAAGCTAAAGCCAAAAATTCCAGATCATAATGATGCTCATCCTGTAGCAGAAAACATGAAGATCAAGAAGGACTCGGGATTGAGGATATGGAGAGAGTCAGATCCATATGCCACCAGAAGGAGAACTACTGTGGACTACAGGTTCCATACCAAAGAACAGCAGGATTTTTATGAGACAGTGTTGCTTGACAAGAAACCAATAGTATGTGACATGAGATGGGTCAACTGGGAGTACATCAAGGAGAATGAAGAACATTATCCAGGAGTATATGATAGTTTCAAGGCTTGTGGAGTTGATGAGTTTGTGGCTCAGAAGCTCACAAAGTGGAGCGATGAGCTTATCATGCAGTTCTACTCCACAGCTCACTTCTACCCAGATGGCAAGATAGTCTGGATGTCTGAAGGCACTAGATACCAGTCCATAGTTGCGGAATGGGCTAAGTTGATCAATGCCCCAGAAGAGAGTGAAGATGACTTGGATGTCTATGCCAACAAGAAGAAGGATCACAACACCATGGCACACATATACAAAGAGATCCCAGATGCTGCTCTTGAGACACACAAGTTTGGATCTGTATATTACCTTCTGTCAGGCTTGCCAACTATCAACTGGATTCTCAGGCACACTCTTCTGCCAAAGTCAGGTGATCACAAGATGATCAGAGGCCATGCAATTAACTTGCTTCACATCTTTGATGTCCCACAGAAGTTCAAAGTCATGAGCCTAATAGTGGAAACCATAAAGAGGACATCTGCAGATCAGAAGAGGAGTTGTGGATATGCCCCACAGATTCAGGAGCTGATTAACTCCAAGATGGGCACTGGCACATATCTGCTGGACAAGGAGCACCTGCCCATCTATCCAGACTTTGAGGACAACCAAGTGGTTATGAATGAGGATGAACCATCTTCTATGCATGTTCAAGCAAAGAGGGAGAAGGCAAAGGCTGAGAAAGCTGCAAAGATGCCAACCATGGAAGAGGCATCTCAATATCTTCTGAAGATCAAGCAAGATCAGCTCGGCTACTTGATTACATCCACTCTAAGGATTGAGAAAGGGATGGCCACCCTGACTCAAAACCAGGAGAGCTTGGAAAGGATCATAGAGCAGAAGTTCTATGACATGGATGTGAAGGTAACTGAGATCCAGTCTGTTGTGGAGCAACTTTAGGATGATATGCAGGAGAGAAAGAGCAAGACAACCACTGATGCTTTTGCTAGAGTTCCCAGAGGACAAAGATCTGTTGCAGTGCCTGTTCCAGACACTAGAGCCACTTCATCTGCACCAGCTACAGCTTCAGTGCCACCAGCTCCAGCACCTACTCCATCAGCTCCATCTACATCGACTGAAGCCTTCATTCTTGGAGTTATCCGGACACCTCCACCTGAATACCAAGCCTGAGAGACGATTTAATGCTATGCATTTTCTAGGAGCTTTTTGGTAACTTGTTGCCAAAGGGGGAGAAAAATGTATAGATCATAGGCTTCGAGAGAGAGCGTTGCTTTTTTATTCTCTCTTGCTTTGGTGGTTGAACTTTATTTGCTTTGCTTGTTTGAGATACTTTATGTCTGTGTGATACTTGGATGATCATGTGTGTTTGATCATATGCTACATTAATGCTTGTTGGATGACATTATCATTTTATCCCTATATGATCATTCACTTTGCTTGGTGATGAGTGCATGTATTTAATTATTATCATTTTGAGCGCTCCACCAAGATGTATGTGACATGGAAGAGTAACCCATGAGCCTAATTCTCTGTGCATTTGCAGTCCAAAGCAAATCATAAACTATGCACAAATTTAGGGGGAGCTCTTGCTTTTCACATACTTCTCAAAGCGACAATGTTTTTCACTGTTATTATCATTCTTCGAAGCTTTGATCTATATGTTGTCATCAATTACCAAAAAGGGGGAGATAGAAAGTGCAACTATCCATAGGTGGTTTTGGTAATTCCTAACAACATATAGCTCATTGAGCTAATGCTATTCCAAGATTAATATTTCAGGAAAAGCTCAATGAATGGCATGGCATGGATGAGGAAAGTGGACCCCTCAAAATACTAAGGACAAAAAGATTGGCTCAAGCTCAAAGCCAAGATTCTACATTTTATATTTTAGTGATCCAAGATCACATTGAGTCTATAGGAAAAGCCAATACTACCAAGGAGGGATGAGGTTCTTGCTTCATAGTGCTAAGTGATATGCTCCAAAAACCCTCAACTACCTTCCCACACCCACATATGACCTAAACCAAAAGTCAAACTCGGCCCCACCGATTCTTTCTATCCGGCGCCACCGAGTTCAGATGTCATAGCCACTGCCACAAACCCTAGGCAAATCGGTCTCACCGATAGGGATCTCGGTCACACCGAGATGGGGTTGTAATCTCTCTGTTTCCCTTCGTAACATTTCGGTCCTACCAAGATGAGCGATCGGTCCCACCGAGATTGCAATGTAAACTCTCTGTTTCCCTTTTGTAACATTTTGGTCCTACCGAAATGAGCAAATCGGTCCCACCGAGTTTACCTGACCAACTCTCTGGTTAGCTTATTACCAAAATCGGTCCCACCGACTTTGTGTAATCGGTCACACCGAGATTACGTTATGCCCTAACCCTAACCATATCGGTCCTATCGAGTTGCATCTCAGTCCCACCGAAAATCCTAACGGTCACTAGGTTTGCTAAATCGGTCCGACCGAGTTTCTTAATTCGGTCTCATCGAGATTGGTAAATTGTGTGTAACGGTTAGTTTTTGTGTGGAGGCTATATATACCCCTCCACCCACTCTTCATTCGTGGAGAGAGCCATCAGAACATACCTACACTTCCAATACACATTTTCTGAGAGAGAACCACCTACTCATGTGTTGAGGCCAAGATATTCCATTCTCACCATATGAATCTTGATCTCTAGCCTTCCCCAAGTTGCTTTCCACTCAAATCTTCTTTCCACCAAATCCATATCCTGCGAGAGAGAGTTGAGTGTTGAGGAGACTATCATTTGAAGCACAAGAGCAAGGAGTTCATCATCAACACACCATTTGTTACTTCTTGGAGAGTGGTGTCTCCTAGATTGGCTAGGTGTCACTTGGGAGCCTCCGACAAGATTGTGGAGTTGAACCAAGGAGTTTGTAAGGGCAAGGAGATCGCCTACTTCGTGAAGATCTACCTCTAGTGAGGCAAGTCCTTCGTGGGCGATGGCCATGATGGGATAGACAAGGTTGCTTCTTCGTGGACCCTTCGTGGGTGGAGCCCTCCATGGACTCGCGCAACCGTTACCCTTTGTGGGTTGAAGTCTCCATCAACGTGGATGTACGATAGCTCCACCTATCAGAACTACGACAAAAACATCCGTGTCTCCAATTGCGTTTGAATCCTCCAAACCCTTCCCTTTACATTCTTGCAAGTTGCATGCTTTACTTTTCGCTGCTCATATACTCTTTGCATGCTTGCTTGAATTGTGTTAAGATTGCTTGACTTATCCAAAGTTGCTAAAATCTGCCAAGAACTAAAATTGGGAAAAGGCTAGATTTTTATTTGGTCAAGTAGTCTAATCACCCCCCCTCTAGACATACTTTCGATCCTACAACATCACATCCATTATTTGCTTTCAAACCCCTTTAGGGATCCTGAACACCAACATTGCATACATCAAAATTGACTGGGCTATGGCCTTAAGTAACGCCCAAGCTAAATGCTTAATTCCATCCCACCCGTTTATTTTTGTTTGATTATTTCAATAGATGCTTAAAACAGTTACTCTTATCCCCCCACTAGTGCATGAAACCCTAAATATTTGTCATACAAAGCTTCGTTATCAACGTATGTTGACTAATGTCCGTTCTCATATCCACATCCGTGTTTGGGCTAAACAAGATACTTGATTTGGAATAAGTCACAAGTTGTGCTAACTTTACACAATAGGTGTCCAGAACTTGCTATAGAGAAGTTGCATTTTACGTATCCATTTTTCATGAGTATTATGGAATCATCGGGGAATAAAAGGAGAGGCATTCATGGTGCATTCATGCACACCCTAACCACATCAATGCCACCAACTTCTTCTACAAGCAACTACATATTGCATAGATCTTTTGGTCATAGCAGAAAACAGTAAGGTAATAAAGGATTGCCTTGGTAAATGCCTCTATACTGGAACAAAGTCCTCAGTCTTCTGAGAACTAAACCTGACATCACAACTTCATAAGTAACAAAAGATATATAAGCTATAATAGGTCCACCCACTGGTCATGGCACCCCATTTTAACCACCATGCCTCTCAAGAAATACACTCTTTACTATATCATATGCCTTGTGCATAACCAACTTTACTACACAAAAACCATCTTTGCCTCTTCTCCTATTCTTAGTTGTACAAATACTCTCATAAGCGACCAAAACATTATAAATAATTAACCTAGCAGGCACAAATGCAATCTGGGTCGAGGCAATAATATATGGAAGAATTTTCTTCACTCTCCCCAAGCATCTTGGGAATTATTGTCATGTAACATTGCGCAGGCTAATCGGCTAGTTCTAGCTAATTAGTTTTGGTGTATTAACCTTTGTAACTAGTACCAATTGTAGTATGGCTCTAACTTTCTAGAATAAGATTATATTAATTGCTACAAGAACTTCATAGGTGATATCCCCCCGATGGGATGATAAACCTCTTGAAAATATGGCGGGTAGGATGTTAGTCCCAGGGTTTTTTTAGATCTCCAATACTAAAAGAATCGTTCTTCACATCATCTGCCTAGAACAGGGCTAACATGTGGTTATTCATATCCAGCATAACTCACAACACAATCTTATCAAGGATAGCAGGGTCAGTACCAAGGACTTTCGAGGAAAAAGGATGACGCAAATAATCCCGAATAAGCAGACTTAGTAGGTCATGACCTCCCATCCAACTATCTTGGTCGTTTTCCAGTTTTATGATGTGATTGCGTCTCTTCCTCTTTGATGTGAAAGCATGGAAAATTTTGGAATTCTGGTTTTCGTTCTTCAACCAGTTCACATGAGCCCTTTGTCACTACTAGATCTCCTTTTGTTCAAGCATCTTTTCAATTTCACTTGTGATTCCCTCTCGCTTCACTCTATTCTCATGTGTCTCTGGCCTCACATAACCCTTTTCAAGCTCTCGCTGCACCTTATGCAAATGTCTATGTGGTTTCTTCAGTAACAAGATGCCTAACTAATGAAACCCAACACGGAGGTGACCTAACTTGGGCAACACGCCACCAGTAGACTCACCTATACTAGCCTACTCCCAGGCATCTGATACGACATCAACAAAATTGGCTTCCAGAAGCCGACACATCTCAAACATCTTCTTTCTATTACCATTTAGTACTGTAGCATAGTGATCCTTATCAGGCAATAATGGCCGGTGATCGGAAGCATTAAACCCCATGTTCGCAATGGTTGCTATCGAAAATAATTGTGATCACCAACTTTCAGCAGCTACCCCGCGATCTAGTCATTCACGTATAGCTCCGCATGTCCAGGTAAACTCATACCCAACATATCTGACATCCTTGAACTCGCAATCATCCAACGCATTGTGAAAAGATTGCACGCACAGTTGTGGGTGAGCACCCCCATGGAAATTGAGGATATCATTGAAGCCCCCCATAAATAACCAAAGTAGGCCATGTTGCACTTTCAGCTCTCTCATAGCCACGTTTGTACTTTTCTGCCTAGTTGAACTTTACGTACATACACACAAAACACCATACCTTATCAACATACTACGTGATCCATTCTTCGTACATACCTAGAAAATGACATACCTTATCAACATGTTTCGTGAGCCATACATCAATGAGGTAGGACTGATCCATAATATCGAAGGTCTGCTTGCATAATTCATGATTATACATGGCCCACGTCTGAAGGTCTGAATGTATGCCTCTTCTCTTATTCTTAGTTGTACGGATACTCCCATAAGCGACTAAAACATTATAAATTATTATGCTAGAAGGAATAAATGCACTCTAGGACAATGGAATGATATCTAAAGGAATTGTCTTCAATCTCCCGCGAGCATCTTGGAGATTATTTTGTATGTAACATTGCATATGCTACTGGGTGATTAGTTTTGGTGCATCAACCTTTGAAACTAGGACAAATTGTAGTATGGCTCTAATTTTCTAGAATAAGCTTATTATTAATTGTTGCAAGAACTTCATAGGTGATCTCCTTCCCAACGAGATGAAAATCCTCTTGAAAAATATGGCGTGTGGGACATTACTCCCAGGGACCTTTAGATCGCCAACTCTGAGAACATCATTCTTCACATCATCTGCCCATAACGGGGCTACCAGGTGGTTATTCATATCCTGAGCAACTCACAACACAATCTTATCCAGGATAGCATGGTTAGTACCAAGGACTTTCGATGAACAAAGATGACGAAAATAATCCCGAATAAGCAGCCTCAGTAGGTCATTGCCTTCCATCCAACTGTCTTGGCCATTTTCCAGTTTTATGATATGATTGTGTCTCTTCGTCTTTGACGTGAAACCATGTTTTTTTGGAATTCCAATTGTTGTTCTTCAATTAGTTCACACAAGCCATTTACCACTAGTGGATCTCCTCTTATTCTAGCATCTTTCCAGTTTCACTTGTGAGTTCCTCTTTCTCCACTTTAGTCTCAATGTATTATAGGGCTACACATCACCCTTTAGATCTCTTGCCGAACCTTATGCAAAATTTTTGTGGTTCCTTCAGTAACATGTTGTCACACTCGTGAAGCCCAACGCAGAGGTAACCTAACTTGGGCAGCACGCCACCGGTGGACTCACGTATACCCGCTTCCCCCTAGTTATCTGATACGGCATCAGCAAAACTTGTTTCCAGAAGCCAGTATGCTTCAAACCACTTCTTTCTGTGAGTACCATTTAGTTCTGTAGCATAGTGATCAGTATCTGGCAGTAATGGTCGGTGATCCAATCCATTGAACCCCATGTTCATAATGGCGGTTGTCGGGAACAATTGTCACCAACTTTCAGTAGCTACCTTGCGATCAAGGCACTCGCGTATAGCTCCAGACGTCCACGTAAACTCGTCCCCTACGTAGCTGACATCCTTCAGCTCACAATCATCCAACACATCATGAAACGCTTGCACGTACGGTCGTGAGTGAGGGTCCCCACACACCACTCACAAGAATGGAGGATTTCATTGAAGTCCCTAATAAACAATTAAGGCAGACCATGTGGTACTTTCAGCTCTCATACGTTTGCACGCTTGTACTTTTTTGGCAGTTGAACTCTCTATACATATCCACAAAACGGCATACTTTATCAACATCTTACGTGATCAATTCACCGTACATTCTCACAAAATGGCATACTTTATCAACATCTTCATTGATTCATTCTCCATACGCTCCCACAAAACGCCATACCTTACAACATCTTCTGTGACCCATCCTCGGTACATACCCACAAAACGCCGTACCGTATCATCATCTTACGTGTTCCGTATATCAACAAGGCAGGACTCATCCATAATGGCGAAGGTCTGCTTACATGGTTCATGTTTATACATTGCCCGTGTCTGAATGCCTACAATGTAACCAGTATTGCATAGGTATTAAAAAAAATCTTGCAGTAGCTCACATACAAATGTACATGTACACAACAAAGAATAAAGTCAGAAATTTTCGACATTTGAGATGCTTCCATGGAGCCCAAGATCCATTATTATGATGTTTTCAATTCCCACTTGAACGCAAGTTGCCATTCCTTTGGAGTAGCCAACAGCCCAACACTGTCCAAGTTCCAAGCTAGGAAACTTATCACTGTCCAGATTAAAAAAGAGGCCCGGCAAGGCAGGAGACTTGGCTGGCTTGCCTGGCACCCAAATCCAATCCAAATCCCAATCCGACCTGTTTACTCCGACCCTCCTTCTATTCTTCTTGGCCTCTGACTGACTCTGGCTGGGATCTCTCATCATCCACCACCCACCCACCCTGCCCTGCCCTACTGCTCACCCACCAGCGCCCAGCTGCGATCGCACCAGCTAGCCGCCTGCCTGCCTACTACTACTCCACTTCCCCGCAAAGTCCAAGCGCGGCAGTCAAACGCGACGAGGAGGCGCGGCACGGCAGCCAAATGCGCGCGTGATCCCCGAGGGGGCCGGCGATCCGTGCTGCAATGGGCCGCCAGATCGACCTCTCCGGCGCGGAGATCCGCGCCGACCCCGGCGACGGCAGCCCGCCCATCTTCCTCCCCCGCCAGCCCGCCGCCTCCCCGCTCCTCGCCCTCGACATCGGAGGTAATTCTTAATTTTTTATAAGCTCCCGGCTGCTTCTGAATTCTGGATTTCCGGCTGGTCTCGGTGGTCTTTATGCTGCTGGCTGAGGGCGAGGGTGCCGCGGTCGCAGGGACCCTGATAAAGCTGGTGTACACGGCCAGCTGCGGCGGCGAGGAGGAGCTGCGGTTCGCCAAGTTCGAGAGGCGGAGGCTCGACGACTGCTTCGACTTCGTCCGGGCACAAGGCCTCCTCGGTTGCAATGGTATGCACCTCGCTGGCTGCAGCGCCGAATTGATTGATTCTTCTTTACCTCATTTGGCTTCCTGGCACGGTTAATCACGCAATGTGGAGATTGGAGAATTGGGTGACCCTGCTCCGCTGGAAAATAAGTAGGATAGGATGGCTTGATCAGCAGCTGTTACTTGCTCGTGAGCTAGGGTGTTCTTCAGAGCATTCAGAAGTTTGTTGCTGTCGACTTGTAGCTCATGATCAATTTTAGGACGAGGGGAATCTAGAATTTAGCTGTTGACAACAGTTACGGCATTTGCAATCGCTCTTTTCTGCGATGCAAACACAGTTTTTTACTCTGTTTTCACTCTGTCAAGTTTCAGCTTCTGCCCAACTAAAAAAAAAGGTTTCAGCTTCTGTTGTTTGATGATTTAGTTATGTGTTGGAGTTTTATCTTTATCATGGGTTGAAGTGTAACATTCTCATGCCAGGGACAACGACAGGGTCAAGCAAAGAAAATATGACACTGAAGGTATGATTTGTTTTTCTTGTGTTAGCAAGTAGCAACGACCTTTTGGGCTTATGACCCACAAGATGAATACGTTAATAAAAATGGAGATCATTTATGCAGTTAGCACTTGGAAGTTCTTATCTATTTATTTGCCGTAACTTGTATGACCTGCTTTACCTCTTCTCTTACCCAAAATGTAAATTTTCAAATGACACATTCATTCTGCACCAGTGCCTTGGACAGTTACATGGGATTTGGTTCGCTATCAACATCCCTGAAACT
The DNA here is from genome assembly GCF_003073215.2 of Triticum urartu. Classification (NCBI taxonomy): domain Eukaryota; kingdom Viridiplantae; phylum Streptophyta; class Magnoliopsida; order Poales; family Poaceae; genus Triticum; species Triticum urartu. The sequence goes on from NC_053028.1 coordinate 121,824,500, forward strand.
CTATAAGACTATTTATTAGTGCTCCTGTCAACATCCACCAAAATCATTCTTACCAGTTTCAATTTATTGTTAAAAATAATTCTTGAAATTAATGTTCATGGACCCACGCTATCGATAATAAATACTCTTATAGAGTTGCAGAATAAATTCTTGTCGTCAGGCAACAGATTATAACTGTTTTTGGTGCACCAGGGAACACAGATATCACCTCCTGAGTTAATACTTGGCATACTTGTAGGCTTTAGCTGAGGCAAATCCCTCGTTTATTCCACTGCCCAAAGTATCATAATTGCAAACACAAGAATGCCGAATGATATGCACTTGTGAATTCTGATTGCTTGAATACCATATGCAAATATCTTAAATGAATAATGTGGAGCGTATTAATGCGGTTTGCACTTTGGCAAAATCCAGATCCACTAAAATCATTCTTACTATTTACAATTTATTGTTAAAAATAATTCTTGCAATTAATTTTCATGGACCCATGCTATCACTAATAGATACTCCTAAAGAGTTGCAGGAACAAAATTTTGTCGCCAAGCGACAGAGTGTAACTGTTTTTGGCGCGTTTAGGAAACATAGATTTCGCCCCTAGAGTTGAGACTTGTGCATACTTGTAGCTGAGGCAAAACCCTCGGCAACTCGGCTGCCCCAAGTATCAATAATTGCAAACACAAGAATGACCAATGATGTGTGCTTGTGAATTCTGATTTCCATATTGAATATACCTTTGCTTGAGAATTTAGAGCTTAATATTGTCTGTTTGTGTTTTGTATTACAGCCTTGTTTAATGTTTAACACGTACCCTTGTCATTTTATTTTGTATTGTTTGATTGTAAAATAGCTTGACCAGAATCGACTGTAATGGAGATCATTTGCAGGCAACAGGTGGTGGATCATATAAATTTGGTGATGATTTTCGGCAAAAATTAGGTGTTAGTCTTGACAAGCTTGATGAAATGGACAGTGTTGTTTCTGGAGCAAACTTTTTGTTACAGGTGAGTTGTAAGCTGCTCTCATCATACCACATACCTTCTCATTTGGATTTTGAACTTTAAAAATTCTTTCACATTGTAACACTGCTTAAAATATGGTTCTTTCCGGTTAATATTTTGTAAGGTATTACTGCATTCTTGATATTTATTTCTCATTTAGATCTGGTTTTCCATTTAACTGATGCTTCCTTGCAGAATGTTCCTGGCGCAGCCTTCACACACATGAGTGGAAAGAGGAACTCGATTGATATTTCCCCAGATAACTTGTTTCCTTACCTTCTTGTGAACATTGGCTCAGGAGTTAGCATATTAAAGGTTGCACTTCTTCGTCATCATGATTCTCATATGGAAATACAGCAGAATGCAGCTCATATAACCATGTGTTATCAAGTATAATGCAGGTCACTGGAAATAGAAAATTTGAAAGGGTAACTGGGACACATATTGGTGGCGGTACTATGTTTGGGTTAGCAAAACTATTAACAGGCTGCAAGAGGTAATGTGTTTCCTTTTGCATCATAAATATCTTGGTTTACATATTTTTCCCACTAATATATTATTGTTCTCTTAGTTATGATGAATTCCTGCAATTAAGCCAGAAAGGGGACAATTTTGTACTTGATCTAGTTGTGAAGGATATATGCGGGGAGCTTGCCTGCCAGAAGGTTTGCCGTCACCCTCCTTGCCTTGTTGTTGCAGTTCTATGTACTTGCCTTTTTATTTTGTGGTAGTTTTGGTAGGCCAGTAGTGCCCTAGTGTGTTGGTCAATTCTGTCAGACTTGAATATTTGCTAGGAGAATATTGATAGTTTCATTGCTTGCTTATGATTCTGTTACTACTTGGCGGTATAAATACTTATGCTTACCTTGAATTAACTTATTCATCAAGATTGCTTGGAAAGCAATATGTCTACTGGGAGCATTGTCTTTAGAATAATTGATGAAGCACATTGAAATCTTTATCTTGAATATTTATATTGTATTAAAAATATTAATTCTTTCGCATACCATGAATGAGCATTGGTCCTTATAGATTACTGATTTATCCTTTCCTAATATGTTTCAGCAAGGACTGTCAACTTCGACTCTTGCTTCTAGCTTTGGAAAAGTTATTACTTCTATGAAAAAGCTAGCAGATTACAAGCCTGAAGACCTTGCATCCGCATTGTTGAGTGCCTTTACTTACAATATTGCACAAGTGAGTTTATGTTATGTGCTCCCGCATGTTATTAAATTATACTTATTGTCTCAGCTACTCATAGCTGTTTACATGGATGGCACTCAACCTCGCTTTATTGGAAGAAAAGAAAAACTAAGCAGACATGCTTGTTGATCTGAAGAAGAAATGCATAGTAGTATAACGACTTTTACTGGAGAGAAGAGGCATAGGGTTTACTCATTCAATGTCACAAAGTGTTTTTTATCTCAAGACAAATTGTTTCAGTAAAATCATTTTGATTTTGTTTAAACGGCCTTAAGCATGTTATTAATAGGAATAATTGCATTATAAGAAAGTACATTTTATGGGGTACTTTCACCGAATGTTGCTTCCGTAGTCCCTGATGCCTAGTATAGAAAAGACTGAAGAGCTGTGTGGTTTTTCAGTCTGCTTCATCTTCTCCAGCCTGGTAGCTTAGGCATGTATGGGGGCATTATGCTGCGATTGATCTCTCCTTTTTTTCTTTGCTTAGTAGTTGTAAAAGACATTATGGTTTCTGGTAAATGAAACCGGAGGGGGAGCCCCTTATTAAAAAAGGGTACTTTCACGGTTTCCCCTATTGGTGCTGGTCTATTGTTGTCTATTGAAATATGGGTTCATATCACACTCTTCGTATGTGTCCTGCAGATTTCTTTTCTTGTTGCATCACTCTTGGGCCTCAGAAGGGTCTTTTTTGGTGGATCATACATACGTGGACACAAGAGCACAATGGATAATATTTCTTATGCACTAGACTTCTGGTAAGCATTTTATATTTTCCAAATGTATTCCTCTTGATGAGCATCTGTTCATATAAAAAATATAGAATGCTTGTATTTAGTAGTATAAGTTTGTGGTCCTTAAGAGGATTCTAAGAAACTCCTTTTTGGTTTCTCATTGAATGTTTCTACTCTTATTTTATCAACCTTGGAAAGAATCTTAACATTTGAGGTATGTCATTCAGGTCAGAGAGTCAAATGCAAGCTTCATTCTTGCAACATGAAGGGTATTTAGGTGCTCTTGGTGCCTTGATGAGTTACGGGGATCCCAGAGATGAAAACTTGAACCTCGAGGAATCTCAAGAGGTGAGCTCCTATGATGATATCCTTTATATGTTTATCATTTTCTTGCACACTACAAGAAACACGACAAGTTTGAGTATCGTGTTTTATTTAAGTAAAATGCTTGTGCATAATGTGTGCCAGTGGGAACAAATTGCACACATTTTCAAGTAAAGCAGAAGTAAAGGACTGATCTACCATTCCATTTGTATAGTTGTGGCTTGGACGCCACAACAATAACACATAGAGTTTTTTATGCATACAAGTCATGTGAATAGGTACGATGCAGAAATAAATAAATGTTATTGTGGTTAGGCTGATTTATCTTTCCAAGCTTAATTGTGGGTTTCCCCCACTGCTGTAGGAGAACAGTCATGAGGCAGCAGGTCCTACTGATGTGACATCAGCAGACGAACACAACGATAGCAACATATTTCCTTATCTCCTTGTTAATATTGGATCTGGTGTCAGCATGATAGAGGTTAGCCAGCACACTGCTTTCATTCTTTTTATTATTTGTGCACTAGCACTTCTATCAGCAAAAAACAATCTTGTCAGGTAATTGGTAAGGGGAAGTTCGAGCGAATTATCGGATCACATCTGGGTGGTGGTACTATCCTTGGTCTTGCAAGGCTTTTAACTGGCTGTTCAAGGTACTATCGAGTTAGCTTGTGTGCTTATAAGATGTAGGAATGTTCGTTGATACATGATTAAACAATCTCTGAATTTTCCTTGTGGCTTGTAGTTATGAGGAATTCTTGGATTTGAGCCGGAGGGGTGATAATTTGGCTGTTGATTTGACTGTTGGAGACATTTATGGGGAGCGTGGTTATCCAAAGGTATTTGATCTGTACTCTGGAAGAATATATTTTTCTGTGAGATTTCTGCTATAATAATAATATTAACATTTATTGCAGAATTGAACAGCAGTCTAACAAGCTGTTGTACAGATTTGAAGATTAGTTTTAGGGCTTTGACATGCTTATCATGGAAATTATGAATCTCTGGTACACCAGGCGATCAGTATGCCCATTAATTTTTCTCTCTTTGCGCTAGATTGGTCTTCCAGCATCCACTACCGCAGCAAGCTTTGGAAAAGTGAACTCGGGCAAACTTTCAGAGTACAAAGCAGAAGATCTCGCAGCAGCTCTGCTCAACTCTTTCACATACAACATTGGACAGGTATTTTCTCCAGATATTGGAATTACCAGGCACCATCATGAAGTATCCTCTGATGTGTTCTTATTTCTTATCTAGATAGCCTACTTTGTGGCTAATCTATCAGGCCTAAAGAGAATCTTCTTTCGAGGTGCTTATGTCTGTGGTCATGAGAAGACTATGGACAAGATTTCTCGTTCCCTCAAGTACTGGTAAGGAATTTTCTACGTGGATACCGTGCAAAATATCTTTGCAATTGTACAGAAAATTTTGCTATCCAGGAACAGGAGAAGAATTGTTGTACTATGACCAGGCAATTGATAATTGCTTCGCTCCTTTTGTTTTGCTCCCAGGTCCAAAGGTGAAGTTCAAACGACATTTCTGTGTCACGAAGGGTTCTTGGGAACCCTAGGTGCATTCTGGAGTTATGAGAACATGGGCATTGACGGCTTGGCATCACATGAAGTCATTAGGGAGGTCTTGCTTGGTGCTCCGTACACCGGGCAGTTCCCATCTTCACCATTGACTCCAGAGCAGGAAAATGTAGGTGACACGCAGTAGCAATCTAATCAGTATACCAACATTCTCTTGAGTAGTCCATTGTCGACCTCAGACACTTTCTCCTTCTCATTGGCATTTCACCTTGTATATGTGTGCTTCTTTTAGGGGGGAAGCACAACCGCTGAAGCTGAGGTGGAGAGGCTGCGGCGTGACAATGCAGTTCTGAAGTCCGAGCTTGAACGGTTACAAAGGGAGAATGCAGAGCTGAAAGCCAAGTTAGTGAAATCCGATGAAGCGGCTACCTTGTAAAGCAATAAAAGGCCAAAGCATGTCTCCATGGTAAAAATAACAAGATAGTGAGATGTGGGGGCACAAACAGCCTCAGCTTGTTGTAACCTGTAATAGTCTTGGCGATGGTTCAAAGGTTGTCTACAGAAATAGAATTTCCCATAGGTAGTTACCCCAAATTAGGGCTGCTCATACAGTGAGTTCATGTTGTATGTTTATCTTTATTTTGCATACAAGTGTGTTTGTATCTATTTCATTTGTGTAGGCTTTATTGTTGTCTTGTAAATATGGAAGCAGTACTCTAAAAGTCTAAAGTAATCAATAAAATCAGTTCTCATAATTTATTGATAAATGTGTGTTGCACTTAAGAATTGGATTTCCCTGTTTCTCTTCCTGAATCAAGATTCTTTTTTAATAAAAAGATAAAGTGTTGGTGAAATGCTAGGCGTGATACTAGTCGAGCATTATTTGCTTTTCTTTAACTCTACCCATGGTCAGTAGGACCCAGGGCATTTTTTTTAAAGAAGCGAGACACCATGTGGAGACTGCACCTCAAACGTGGGAGAGATATCCTTCCCCTGATTGTCCAAAATGGAAGGATTCCGGCGGGTAAATGAAGGAAATATTTAGCAGGGTGACCAGCCAAGATTGAACATATTATGATAAGAAATAATGCATTATTACAACCATAATAAATTACGCTAAACAGAATATCACGTATTGTCAAAGATTGATTCACTGCCGATCTTATGAAGTACTGTGAAACACTACTAGGAAAAGGGCTATAGATGGAATTGACACTGATGGCGCATCAGACATGTGGTGCGCCATTACTATATACTAATGGCGCATGCAAATACTAATGGCGCACCACATCCACGGTGCGCCATTAGTAAATTTTTTTAAATTTTATCAAAACTACTAATGGCGCTTACCACTCCCACGGTGCGCCATTAGTAAAAAAAGTTTTTTTTTTAATTTTTTTCAAAACTACTAATGGCGCACCGTGGAGTGATGCGCCATTACTAGTTGAACTAGTAATGGCGCACCACCCCTACGGTGCGCCATTAGCAACTTGGCCACCACTTCCACCGAATGCCCCCCCTGGACCGCCTTTTCAGTTTTAAAAAAAATAAACAAAAATGATGTAAATGTCAAAAAAATAAAAGAAAATAAGTTTCCCATGTGATATGTGGTCTAGTTGTTGTGAAAATTTACAAATATGAATTTCGATTTTATTTGCAAAATCTATCAAGAATTTGTAAAATGGACATAACTTTTGCGTACGAACTCGGATGAAAAAGTTTTTATATGAAAAATCATCTACTCGAAAAGTTACATCCGAATTTAACCGGGGAACCCTGTTAAACATTTTCAAAATCCTCAAAAACCTAACAGAAAAAAAGATATGGGGCTTTTAAGATCTGGAGAGGCAAAAAAATTCAAAAAAAAATCAAACTTACTAATGGCGCACCTACCCATGGTGCACCATTACTATCTTCCCGCCTTCAAAATTCAAAATAAGTCAAAAAAATAAAAAAAAGTTACTAATGGCGCACCTGCCCACGGTGCGCCATTAGTATCTTCCCCCCTTCAAAATTCAAAATAAATCAAAAAAATAAAAAAAAAAGTTAGTAATGGCGCACCTGCCCGCGGTGCGCCATTACTATGCCATATATATGGCTGGGCGTGATTCTCTCCTCCTTCATTTTTCTCCTCCACTCCACCTCTCCTCCACTCCATCTCCTCCTCTCCTCCACTCCATCTTCCCTTCTCTCCTCCACCATACTACCCTCCTCCTCTCCGGCGACCTCCTCCTCCTCCTCTCCGGCGACCTCCTCCTCCCTCCTCTCCTCCCTTCCCCTCCCCTCACGGTTTCTCCTCCCTCCTCTCCGGTGAGCTCCTCCTCCCTCCTCTCCGGTGAGCTCCTCCTCCCTCCTCTCCTCCCATCCCCTCATGGTTTCTCCTTCCTCCTCTCCGATGCTCCGGTGAACTCCTCTCCGGCGACCTCCTCCTCCTCCTCTCCGGCGAACTCCTCCTCCTCCTCTCCGGCGATGTAGGCGAGCGCCTCTCCGGTGACCTCCTCCTCCTCCTCTCCAGCGAACTCCTCTCCGGCAAAAGAACACGGCAAAAGAACGTACGAGATCCAAAAACAGGAACAAAATTTGAAATAATATCGTGCCAAAAAACGAGCAAAAAATGGGCAAAAAAATCACGATCCAGATCCAAATTCAAAATTAAAAAATAGCAATGGCGCACGGTGGGGGTTAGACGGTGCGCCACTACTATTTTTCCGCCTTCAAAATTCAAAAATATTAATGGCACACCAGTGGCCTATACTAATGGTGCACCAGTGGCCTATACTAATGGCGCACCGTGGTCTATACTAATGGTGCACCAGTGGTGCGCCATTAGTATACCAGATACTAATGGCGCACCAGTGCTGCGCCATTAGTAAAAAATACTAGTGGCGTGATACTAATGGCGCACCAGTGATGCGCCATTAGTAGGCAAAACTGGTGCGCCATTAGTAGCCCTTTTCCTAGTAGTGTCGAAGTCTCGTAAAGAATGACAAAGAAAGGGGTGGTGTTCGAAAGGATCTCGTTGGAGACAATAGATACATCGTGCTTTTACCTAGGTTTAGGGTCCTATGGGTAATATCCCTACATGAATTGGCATTTTATAAAGTATAGATTGGATCCATAGAAAGTTAGGTCACATCAGTGTAGTCTCGCAGAAGGTGCTGATCTTAGGCAATTCCTGGCGAGGTCTTTACACATGTTGACCCCTACCGGTAACATGAGAACTATCTTCGAGGCGACTCATGAGGAAAAGATCACCCGGACATAGCATGTCCATCCTTGTCCTCTACTCTTGCGCGACTAGTGTGGGCCGCAGGGTGTGCGTAGGTGTCTCTAGACACTCTTTGGTTGTCTCTGTCTATCAAACCCGTAGGGTGTACCCCGTACATTATTACTCATTGACACATGTGTCTAACATCTTTAATCATCTTCAATTTATGAATGAATAATTGATATGCTATATCTAAAATTCTTATCTTAATTATCATACATGTTTTTTTGTTGATAATGATCATACATGTTGTTTGTACATGATATTAAGTTATTATATATAATTAAAGTCATATGGTGAGGTAGGCCGTAGTTTTCATCGGATTTTACAGCAGCACGCGGGAGTTCCCCAAATATTGGTCCAGGTAATGAGAAGAGTTCAATAAAAGCAATGGCTAGATGATGTTTAGATCATCTAGAGAAATAAATTTGCTTCATGAAGTAAAAAATAATTCCTTTAACATGTAGGATATCTAAACAATGAGATCAAATATGCATTTGAGTAACCTTGCCCAAAGTTTTCTTACTCTCATGTACTTGCTACATGTCGAGGAAAATTATGTTGGTGCCCCATCACGTGACAATATTTGCACGTGATTTTTTTGATCACAAAGGTATGCTAGGGTCACCATGGATCTCTAGAGACAATGATTTATCCAGGCTCGAGCCCTTTTGGGGTGGGTATAGCCCTATTCCTGCTTTGCTTGGATTATATCTCGGGATAGAGTACAATTGTGGTTACAATGTGGAAATCTAGCGAGTTGATACACAACTTGACGACTACGATGGACAAAATAGGCGAGGTGCTATGGATCACTAGGGCTTTTGTCCCTCTTGAAAATTATGGTTGTGTTGAACCTGGTAGAGCTTCGTCCTCTTGCAGGGGTTTGCTATCCTAAATATACTGACAACATAGCAGTGACCTCTTTCCAAGTACACTATCGAATATGTGGATCGAGGAACACTTGTGAGGGTCACAAGCAATGCATAAGATAACAACAAGGCTTTTTTTTGGAAAAGGATAACAACAAGGCTATAAAACCACCAGGCATATGAACACAAGATTGAGTTGAAATTTAAGAACCACAAAATGATTCTCTTTATTCTTGTTCATAGCAGATACTAAAGCAAACGTTGAGCAACGGGAGCTCACATATGCATATATGCATGTCACACATCCATGGATGGAACATGCTTATTCATGAGGGAAATATTTATCTTTATATGTCCAAACCGAGGCTAGAACATGACTAATATTATTTTGCTCTCTAGAAATGTGAGTAACCCTACACTCCCGCTCACCCATCAATCTCTTCACCTCTGAAATGACCATGTCATATTGTGATCGATCCTTGCTCCTAGCATTGATCAACTGGACCGCATGGAGACTATCACATTCCAAGATTACTGGAAGTTCCGTCCACTGGTGCGTTAGAGCCAGCCCTTCCATGCATCCTGCAAGCTCTGCATGAAGGGCATCCGGGCACGACCACAAGGATCTGCAAGCCGAAAAAATGATGTCGCCATTGTGGTCCCGCAGCACCATTCCCGAACCTGCTGTCCCATCATCCGAATTGAAAGAACCATCCACATTCAGCTTCGCCCAGCTCACCGGCGGTGGACTCAACTTGCAGGTCAGCTTCAGTTTGTTCTACACATGTGATATGGGCTGTTCAGCACCCTCCTGCTGGATCACCATCTTCCCCTTGTCCCAATCCCCTGCTGGGTACTGCTGGATCACCATCACCATCTTCCCTGAGGCATCAATTGGTGGTGCTGGTTTGTCATGTGCTATTTCATTTTGCACGAACCAACAGCGCCATAACAACATGAGTAGCCGTAGCCTGTCTCCCTCATCATAGCTCGCAATGAGATGAAGAACCCATTCAGGACCCGTATTATGAACTGCTTCCAGGTTAGGGATTCGCCACACTTGTGCCATTGCACGCCATAGGTCCACTACCCTCGGGCACCTTGGGAGGAGCAGGGCACCTCCATAATAATGCCCAAACGGCATGTCGCCCGTCCGGTGCCCCGCTCGCCGCGACTGAAGAGGGACGAAGCTTGTCCTCGAGCGCTAGCTGGTATGCACTACGTACGGTGAAGATACCAGTATGCTCTGCACCCCATGCGAGGAAATCCTCCCCCAAGCGAGGGGAAGCTTTTATCTTCAGAATCTCGTGTACATCAATGGGCATAAAATATTAGCGTAGAAGAGCTCCTCACCATGCACCGTGCTCATCCAGAAGTTCACTCACTCTGCGGAGACGGCACCTCCCTTGCTGTGAGATTGGTGGCCAGCCAACTGGGTGGGGTATCCAAGAGTCTCTCCAGATTCTGACAGACTGTCCGTTGCCGATCCGCCATACTAGTCCTTCCTTCAGTAGCTCCAAACCATGAACAATAGATTGCCAAGTTTGAGAAGCGTTGCTTGTGAAAACGGTGTCCTCTAATCGTCCATTGGGGAAGTACCGTGCTTTCAGAACACGTGCACAGAGGCTCTCAGGATTAACCAATATGCGCCAAGCTTGCCGAGCCAACATTGCCTGGTTGAACAATTTGAAGTCCTTGAAGCCCATGCCACCACACGACTTGGGTCTTAACAAGGAGTCCCAGGCCTTCCAATGTGTTTTTCTTTTGCCTCTGTACGATCCCCACCAGTAGCTACGAATCATCCGCGCAAGGTCATCACACGTACTTCTTGGAAACTTAAATATGCTCATTAGGAAAGTGGGAAGGGCCTGTGCTACAGCCTTAATAAGAACCTCCCGCCCGGCCTGGGACATCAGCTCACCCCACTGGATAATTCTCTTGATCATCTGTTGCTGAACATTTTGCAATTTTCCTCTTGAGAAACGTCCACTTGGTGTTGGAAAGCCAAGGTATTTTTCCTCAAAGCTCGCATTTGCAATATCCAGGATATGCATAACCTCCTGTTTGTTTGCCTCCGAACACTTGGGTCCAAACATGATAGAGCATTTAGCAGGATTTATGAGCTGGCCGGTAGCTCTAGCATATTTACCCAGTGCTTCCTTAACATGTGCAGCTTCTCCATTAGCCCGGAAAAACAAAAGTGTACCGTCCGCGAACAGAAGATGTGAGATACCCGGAGCCTGGGCACACACCCGTACTGGAGAAATACGATTTGCTGCAATCTCCTGTTTTAAAATCACATGTAGGCCATCAGCGACAAAAAGGAATAAAAAGGGCGAGAGAGGGTCTCCCTGCCGTAGACCACGTGACGGTGCGAATGAATCTGAGAGGGCTCCATTGACTTTGACATTATATCTCACCGAGGTGACACACCTCATTATCCAATTCACCCATCGATGAGAGAAACCCATCTGTTGCATCACTCGCTCCACGAACACCCAATGTACCCTATCATAAGCCTTGGATAGGTCGAGCTTATAAGCACAAAAGCTTTGCTCCGGGTCTTTTTCTTGTTTGATCGCATGAAAGCACTCAAAAGCAATTAAGGCATAATCCGTAATTAACGTACCAGGTACAAAGGTGCTCTGCTCTGGGGATACCAATGAAGGAAATATGCCCTAGAGACAATAATAAATTTATTATTTATTTCCTTATTTCATGATAAATGTTTATTATTCATGCTAGAATTGTATTAACCGGAAACATAATACATGTGTAAATACATAGAAAAACATAGTGTCACTAGTATGCCTCTACTTGACTAGCTCATTGATTAAAGATGTTTGAGTTTCCTAACCATAGACATGAGTTGTTATTTGATCAATGGGATCACATCATTAGGAGAATGATGTGATTGGCTTGACCCATTCCGTTAGCTTAGCACTTGTTCGTTTGTTTACTGATATTGCTTTCTTCATGACTTGTACATGTTCTTATGACTATGAGATTATGCAACTCCCGAATACCGGAGGTACACTTTGTGTGCTACCAAACGTCACAACGTAACTGGGTGATTATAAAGGTGCTCTACAGGTGTCTCCGATGGTACTTGTTGAGTTGGCATAGATCAAGATTAGGATTTGTCACTCCGATTGTCGGAGAGGTATCTCTGGGCCCTCTCGGTAATACACATCACTATAAGCCTTGCAAGCATGATAACTAATGAGTTAGTTACGGGATGATGTATTACGGAACGAGTAAAGAGACTTGCCGGTAACGAGATTGAACTAGGTATTGGATACCGACGATCGAATCTCGGGCAAGTAACATACCGATGACAAAGAGAACAACGTATAGTGTTGTGCGGTTTGACCGATAAAGATCTTCGTAGAATATGTAGGAACCAATATGAGCATCCAGGTTCCGCTATTGGTTATTGACCAGATACGTGTCTCGGTCATGTCTACATAGTTCTCGAACCCGTAGGGTCCGCACGCTTAAAGTTCTGTGACGATCAGTTTTATGAGTTTATATGTTTTGATGTACTGAAGGTAGTTCGGAGTCCCGGATGTGATCACAGACATGACGAGGAGTCTCGAAATGGTCAAGACATAAAGATTGATATATTGGAAGCCTACATTTGGACATCAGAATAGTTTCGGGTGAAATTGGGATTTTACCGGAGTACCGGAGGGGTTACCGGAACCCCCCGAGGACTAATGGGCCTTGTTGGGCCATAAGGGAAAGAGAGAGGGACCAGCCTAGGGCAGGCAGCGCGCCCCCTTCCCCCTATCCGAATTGGACTAGGAGAAGGGGGGCGGCGCCCCCTTTCCTTCTCTTTCTCTCCTTGCCTTTCCCCCTCCTAGTAGGAGTAGGAAAGGGTGGAATCCTCCTCCTAGGATTCCTCCTCCTAGGCGCGCCAACAAGGGCTGGCCGGCCTCCCCCTTGCTCCTTTATATACAAGGGCGGGGGGGGGGGGGCACCTCTAGACACACAAGTTGATCACAAAGATCTCTCCCAGCCGTGTGCGGTGCCCCCTCCACCATAATCCACCTCGGTCATACTGTAGCGGTGTTTAGGCAAAGCCCTGCTGCGGTAGCTTCATCAACATCGTCACCACACCGTCGTGCTAACAAAACTCTTCCCCGAGCTCTACTGGATCGTGAGTTCGCGGGACGTCACCGAGCTGAACGTGTGCTGAACGCGGAGGTGCCGTACGTTCGGTACTAAGGATCGGTCGATCATGAAGACATACGACTACATCATTCGTGTTGTCATAACGCTTCCGCTTAACGGTCTATGAGGGTACGTGGACGACACTCTCCCCTCTCGTTGCTATGCATCACCATGATCCTGTGTGTGCGTAGGAATTTTTTTGAAATTACTATGTTCCCCAACAGTGGCATCCAAGCCTGGTTTTATGCGTAGATGTTATATGCACGAGTAGAACACAAGTGAGTTGTGGGCGATACAAGTCATACTGCTTACCAGCATGTCATATTTTGGTTCGGCGGTATTGTTGGATGAAGCGGCCCAGACCGATATTACGCGTACGCTTACGCGAGACTGGTTCTACCGACATGCTTTGCACACAGGTGGCTGGCGGGTGTCAGTTTGTCCAACTTTAGTTGAACCGAGTATGGCTACGCCCGATCCTTAGAAGGTTAAAACAGCACCAACTTGATGAACTATCGTTGTGGTTTTGATGCGTAGGTAAGAACGGTTCTTGCTTAGCCCATAGCAGCCATGTAAAACTTGCAACAACAAAGTAGAGGACGTCTAACTTGTTTTTGCAGGGCATGTTGTGATGTGATATGGTCAAGACATGATGCTATATTTATTGTATGAGATTATCATGTTTTGTAACGGAGTTATCGGCAACTGGCAGGAGCCATATGGTTGTCGCTTTATTGTATGCAATGCAATCACACTGTAATTGCTTTAATTTATCACTAAGTGGTAGCGATAGTCATAGAAGCAATAGTTGGCGAGACAACAACGATGCTACGATGGAGATCAAGGTGTCACGCCGGTGACGATGGTGATCATGACGATGCTTCGGAGATGGAGATCACAAGCACAAGATGATGATGGCCATATCATATCACTTATATTGATTGCATGTGATGTTTATCCTTTATGCATCTTATTCTGCTTTGTTTGACGGTAGCATTATAAGATGATCTCTCACTAAATTTCAAGATAAAAGTGTTCTCCCTGAGTATGCACCGTTGCCAAAGTTCGTCGTGTCGAGACATCACGTGATGATCGGGTGTGATAAGCTCTATGTCCATCTACAACGGGTGCAAGCCAATTTTGCACATGCAGAATACTCGGGTTAAACTTGACGAACCTGGCATATGCAGATATGGCCTCGGAACACTGAGACCGAAAGGTCGAGCGTGAATCATATAGTAGATATGATCAACATAGTGATGTTCACCATTGAAAACTACTCCATTTCATGTGATGACCGGTTATGGTTTAGTTGATATGGATCACGTGATCACTTAGATGATTAGAGAGATGTCTATCTAAGTGGGAGTTCTTAAGTAATATGATTAATTAAACTTAAATTTATCATGAACTTAGTACCTGATAGTATTTTTCTTATCTATGTTGTTGTAGATAGATGGCCCGTGTTGTTGTTCCGTTGAATTTTAATGTGTTCCTTGAGAAAGCAAAGTTGAAAGATGATGGTAGCAATTACATGGACGGGGTCCGTAACTTGAGGATTATCCTCATTGCTGCACAGAAGAATTACGTCCTGAAAGCACCGCTGGGTACCAGGCCTGCTGCAGATGGTGTTGACAACGTTAAGAACGTTTGGCAGAGTAAAGCTGATGACTACTCGATAGTTCAGTGTGCCATGCTTTACGGCTTAGAACCGGGACTTCAACGACGTTTTGAATGTCATGGAGCATATGAGATGTTCTAGGAGTTGAAGTTAATATTTCAAGCAAATGCCCGGATTGAGAGATATGAAGTCTCCAATAAGTTCTATAGCTGCAAGATGGAGAAGAACAGTTCTGTCAGTGAGCATATACTCAAAATGTCTAGGTATCATAATCACTTGACTCAACTGGGAGTTAATCCTCCTGTTGATAGTGTCATTGACAGAGTTCTTCAATCACTGCCACCAAGCTACAAAAGCTTCGTGATGAACTATAATATGCAAGGGATTAATAAGACTATTCCCGAGTTCTTCGCGATGCTAAAGGCTGTGGAGGTAGAAATCAAGAAGGAGCATCAAGTATTGATGGTCAATAAGACCACCAGTTTCAAGAAAAAGGGTAAAGGGAAGAAGAAGGGGAACTTCAAGAAGAACGGCAAACAAGTTGTTGCTCAGGAGAAGAAACCCAAGTCAGGACCTAAGCCTGATACTAAGTGCTTCTACTACAAACAGACTGGTCACTGGAAGTGGAACTGTCCCAAGTATTTGGCGGATAAGAAGGATGGCAAAGTGAACAAAGGTATATGTGATATACATGTTATTGATGTGTAGCTTACCAGAGCTCGCAGTAGCACCCGGGTATTTGATACTGGTTCTGTTGCTAATATTTGCAACTCGAAACAGGGACTACGAATTAAGCAAAGATTGGCTAAGGACGAGGTGACGATGCGCGTGGGAAATGGTTCCAAAGTCGATGTGATTACCGCCGGCACGCTACCTCTACATCTACCTTCGGGATTAGTTTTAGACCTAAATAATTGTTATTTGGTGCCAGCGTTAAGCATGAACATTATATCTGGATCTTGTTTGATGCGAGACGGTTATTCATTTAAATCTGAGAATAATGGTTGTTCTATTTATATGAGTAATATCTTTTATGGTCATGCACCCTTAAAGAGTGGTCTATTCTTGTTGAATCTCGATAGTAGTGATACACATATTCATAATGTTGAAGCCAAAAGATGCAGAGTTGATAATGATAGTGCAACTTATTTGTGGCACTGCCGTTTGGGTCATATTGGTATAAAGAGCATGAAGAAACTCCATACTGATGGACTTTTGGAATCACTTGATTATGAATCACTTGGTACTTGCGAACCATGCCTTATGGGAAAGATGACTAAAATGCCGTTCTCCGGAACTATGGAGCGAGCAACAGATTTGTTGGAAATCATACATATTGATGTATGTGGTCCGATGAATATTGAGGCTCGCGGCGGGTATCGTTATTTTCTCACCTTCACAGATGATTTGAGCAGATATGGGTATATCTACTTAATGAAACATAAATCTAAAACATTTGAAAAGTTCAAAGAATTTCAGAGTGAAGTGGAAAATCATCGTAACAAGAAAATAAAGTTTCTGCGATCTGATCGTGGAGGAGAATATTTGAGTTACGAGTTTGGCCTACATTTGAAACAATGCGGAATAGTTTCGCAACTCATGCCACCCGGAACACCACAGCGTAATGATGTGTCCGAACGTCGTAATCTTACTTTACTAGATATGGTGCGATCTATGATGTCTCTTACTGATTTACCGCTATCATTTTGGGGTTATGCTTTAGAGACGACTGCATTCACGTTAAATAGGGCACCATCAAAATCCGTTGAGACGACACCTTATGAACTATGGTTTGGCAAGAAACCAAAGTTGTCAGTTCTTAAAGTTCAGGGCTACGATGCTTATGTGAAAAAGCTTCAACCTGATAAGCTCGAACCCAAATCGGAGAAATGTGTCTTCTTAGGATACCCAAAGGAAACTATTGGGTACACCTTCTATCACAGATCCGAAGGCAAGATATTCGTTGCTAAGAATGGATCCTTTCTAGAGGAGTTTCTCTCGAAAGAAGTGAGTGGGAGGAAGGTAGAACTTGATGAGGTAACTGTACCTACTCCCTTATTGGAAAGTAGTTCATCACAGAAACCGGTTCCTGTGACATCTACACCAATTAGTGAGGAAGCTAATGATGATGATCATGAAACTTCAGATTAAGTTACTACCGAACCTCGTAGGTCAACCAGAGCAAGATCCGCACCATAGTGGTATGGTAATCCAGTTCTGGAGGTCATGTTACTTGACCATGACGAACCTACAAACTATGAAGAAGCGATGATGATCCTAGATTCCGCAAAATGGCTTGAGGCCATGAAGTCTGAGATGGGATCCATGTATGAGAACAAAGTGTGGACTTTGGTTGACTTGCCCGATGATCGACAAGCCATCGAGAACAAATGGATCTTCAAGAAGAAGACAAACGCTGACGATAATGTTACTATCTACAAAGCTCAACTTGTTGCAAAAGGTTTTCGACAAGTTCAAGGAGTTGACTACGATGAGACCTTCTCACCCGTAGTGATGCTTAAGTCCGTCTGAATCATGTTAGCAATTGCCGCATTTTATGATTATGAAATTTGGCAAATGGATGTAAAGACTGCATTCCTGAATGGATTTCTGGAAGAAGAGTTGTATATGATGCAACCTAAAGGTTTTATCGATCCAAAGGGAGCTAACAAAGTGTGCAAGCTCCAGGGATCCATTTATGGACTGGTGCAAGCATCTCGGAGTTGGAATAAACATTTTGATAGTGTGATCAAAGCATATGGTTTTATACAGACTTTTGGAGAAGCATGTATTTACAAGAAAGTGAGTGGGAGCTCTATAGCATTTCTAGTATTATATGTGGATGACATATTATTGATTGGAAATGATATAGAATTTCTGGACAACATAAAAGGATACTTGAATAAAAGTTTTTCAATGAAAGACCTTGGTGAAGCTGCTTATATATTGGGCATCAAGATCTATAGAGATAGATCAAGACGCTTAATTGGACTTTCACAAAGCACATACCTTGATAAAGTTTTGAAGAAGTTCAAAATGGATCAAGCTAATAAAGGGTTCTTGCCTGTGTTACAAGGTGTGAAGTTGAGTAAGAATCAATGCCCGACCAATGCAGAAGATAGAGAGAAAATGAAAAGTGTTCCCTATGCTTCAGCCATAGGCTCTATCATGTATGCAATGCTGTGTACCAGACCTGATGTGTGCCTTGCTATTAGCCTAGCAGGGAGGTACCAAAGTAATCCAGGAGTGGATCACTGGACAGCGGTCAAGAACATCCTGAAGTACCTGAAAAGGACCAAGGATATGTTTCTTGTTTATGGAGGTGACAAAGAGCTCATCGTAAATGGTTACGTTAATGCAAGCTTTGACACTGATCCAGACGATTCTAAATCATAAACCGGATATGTGTTTATATTAAACGGTGGAGCTGTCAGTTGGAGCAGTTCTAAACAAAGCGTCATGGCGGGATCTACATGTGAACGGAGTACATTGCTGCTTCGGAAGCAGCGAATGAAGGAGTCTGGATGAAGGAGTTCATATCCGATCTAGGAGTCATACCTAGTGCATCGGGTCCAATGAAAATCTTTTGTGACAATACTAGTGCAATTACCTTGGCAAAGGAATCCAGATTTCACAAGAGAACCAAGCACATCAAGAGACACTTCAACTCCATTCGGGATCAAGTCCAGGTGGGAGACATAGAGATTTGCAAGATACATACGGATCTGAATGTTGCAGACCCGTTGACTAAGCCTCTTCCACGAGCAAAACATGATCAGCACCAAGGCTCCATGGGTGTTAAAATCATTACTGTGTAATCTAGATTATTGACTCTAGTGCAAGTGGGAGACTTAAGGAAATATGCCCTAGAGGCAATAACAAAGTTATTATTTATTTCCTTATTTCATGATAAATGTTTATTATTCATGCTAGAATTGTATTAACCGGAAACATAATACATGTGTGAATACATAGACAAACATAGTGTCACTAGTATGCCTGTACTTGACTAGCTCATTGATCAAAGATGGTTAAGTTTCCTAATCATAGACATGAGTTGTTATTTGATCAATGGGATCACATCATTAGAAGAATGATGTGATTGACTTGACCCAATCCGTTAGTTTAGCACTTGATTGTTTGTTTACTGATATTGCTTTCTTCATGACTTATACATGTTCTTATGACTATGAGATTATGCAACTCCCGAATACCGGAGGAACACTTTGTGTGCTACCAAACGTCACAACGTAACTGGGTGATTATAAAGGTGCTCTACAGGTGTCTCCGAGGGTACTTGTTGAGTTGGCATAGATCAAGATTAGGATTTTTCACTCCGATTGTCGGAGAGGTATCTCTGGGTCCTCTCGGTAATACACATCACTATAATCCTTGCAAGCATGATAACTAATGAGTTAGTTATGGGATGATGTATTACAGAACGAGTAAAGAGACTTGCCGGTAACGAGATTGAACTAGGTATTGGATACCGACGATCGAATCTCGGGCAAGTAACATACCGATGACAAAGAGAACAACGTATAGTGTTGTGCGGTTTGACCGATAAAGATCTTCGTAGAATATGTAGGAACCAATATGAGCATCCAGGTTCCGCTATTTGTTATTGACCAGAGACGTGTCTCGGTCATGTCTACATAGTTCTCGAACCCGTAGGGTCCGCACGCTTAAAGTTCTGTGACGATCGGTTTTATGAGTTTATATGTTTTGATGTACCAAAGGTAGTTCGGAGTCCCGAATGTGATCACGGACATGACGAGGAGTCTCGAAATGGTCGAGACATAAAGATTGATATATTGGAAGCCTACATTTGGACATCGGAATAGTTCCGGGTGAAATCGGGATTTTACCGGAGTGCCGGAGGGGTTACCAGAACCCCCCGGGGACTAATGGGCCTTGTTGGGCCATAAGGGAAAGAGAGAGGGGCCAGCCTAGGGCAGGCATGCAGCACGCCCCCTTCCTCCTGTCCGAATTGGACTAGGAGAAGGGGGGTGGCGCCCCCCTTTCCTTCTCTTTCTCTCCCTGCCTTTCCCCCTCCTAGTAGGAGTAGTAAAGGGAGGAATCCTACTCCTACTAGGAGGAGGATTCCTCCTCCTAGGCGCGGCAACAAGGGCCGGCCGGCCTCCCCCTTGCTCCTTTATATACAGGGGCAGGGGGGCACCTCTAGACACACAAGTTGATCACAAAAATCTCTCCCAGCCGTGTGCGGTGCTCCCCTCCACCATAATCCACCTCGTTCATACTATAGAGGTGTTTAGGCAAAGCCCTGCTGCGGTAGCTTCATCAACATCGTCACCACGCCGTCGTGCTGACAAAACTCTTCCCCGAGCTCTACTAGATCGTGAGTTCGCGGGACGTTACCGAGCTGAACGTGTGCTGAACACGGAGGTGCCGTACGTTCGGTACTAAGGATCGGTTGATTGTGAAGACGTACGACTACATCAACCGTGTTGTCATAATGCTTCCGCTTAACGGTCTACGAGGGTACGTGGACGACACTCTCCCCTCTCCTTGCTATGCATCACCATGATCCTGCGTGTGCGTAGGAATTTTTTTGAAATTACCATGTTCCCCAACAACCAACTCATCCAGGATAGGCCGAAGTCTATTGACTAAGCACTTAGCTATCACCTTATAAATGACATTGCAGAGACTGATAGGCCGGAAATCAGTTAGGCGAGTCGGAGAGTCAATCTTGGGGATCAACACAATAACGGTGCTTTAACACCTTCCGGCATGACTCCAGGGGCAAAAAACAATTTAACAGCATTGATTATGTCATCCTTCATCATCGACTAGTGTTCAAAGGACCGATCGGAGGACCGGACTGTGGTCTGGCTCCGCTCGGGCCCGCTTAACATCTCTAGTCTGTGTAGGGATGATGTTTCAGGCTCTTGAGTAATACACTCCTTTTTACCCCCGCAAAAAAAGTCCAAACCGAGGCAGTATGGGGCGTTGTGAACGGTCATCACGTTGCAGTGCCCCGGCGTGACAAGCACCTTGGTGAAGTCCCTCTGGGCCTCCTTGGGGCACTCGGGGAGGTCCTTGAGCATGCCGGAATTCAGATCAGACCTCCGCCCTATGAAGTAGCACAACGCCTCACACCGGCAATGCTGCGAAGCATTGGAAAGCTCCCTGCAGCACCGATCCCATGGGGTGTTCCCCGGCTCGGTGGACACCGGCGGCCCGACAATGCCGATGCCGCAGGTTTGCTGTGTGACATACTCCCGGCATCCTTCAAGCGGGTTTCTCGGAAGGCCCATCCCCGGGTAGCAATATGGGCTTGTGGCCGCGGCGGCGGCGAAGACGGAGACCAGGACGGCGGCCAAGAGGAGGGGGTGATGCTAGACTTGGACGCCATATTATTCTTTCTAGCTTGGTCCGGTTTCTTACTGGGCACTGGTGGTAGTAAGTGTTGAGTATATGTGTTACATGCATATTGTGTATTGGGCCCGCCTCCTAGTTTCTTGTATAGTTGAGGTCCGTGGTCCATCTTTGTATATCATATATACGTGCCTATGCACGAAAAGCAATACATCGTGCAATTCACATATTCTACATGGTATCAGTTTTCAGGTTAAAACCCTAATCTTCCGCCGCCGCCGACGTCGCGCCTCCTCCCACGCCGGCCACCGCCCGCGCGCCTCCTCCTGCGCCGGCCGCCTCCCATCCCTCTCCCGCCCGCAGCGCTCGTCACGCCCACTCGCGGCGCTAGTTCGCATCGCACGCCCGCCTGCAGCGTTTCTCCCACTCGCTCGCCGTCGTCCGCATCAAGTAGCCATGGCTCACGTGCATGCACATGCAGACACATGCACGGGTGCACGTTCTGTACAAGGACGTGTTACACGGGCTGGAGTGCATCACCGCTCGTCTGCATCTTCTCAATTTTGCTCATTGCGCGTCTCGGCGGATCACCCGATGCACGTTTCCGTAAGATTAAGTGAAGACCAAAGTCAAGTTTACATGCCTCTGCCGGGAGGCCCGTCGTCCGCCGCCTCTGCCGTCCCACCGCTAGTGCCCTACGGTGCGGCCCCGCCAGCCCGTCCAGACTTGCCGCATGGCCTGGCTTTGCTGTCCCCACTGACGTATGTCACCGCCCCATCTCCAGCGCTCTCTGGCTAGTCCGTCGCCGGCACCGCCTCTGCCCGTCGATCCCTTGCTGTTGCGCGGGGCGTTCAACGCGCCCGTGTATGGGGCTCTCAGGTACTGGTGGGGATCGTCTGCAGGCCAGCACTCGCCCGCTGGGTAGCAGCCAGACGATGCTCAACACCTGCAGCATCTGTCAGCGGGCCCGCAGGTTTTTCCGACGGGCCATCCGGCCTATCCGGCACCGCAGTCACAGCCAGGGCTGCTTCCCATACCGTCTGGAGAGTACCCACCGCCGCTGCCAAGCGGTGGCTACGGCCTTCCCATGGTGTCTCCGTCCCCCTCGCCGGTCCTGCCGCCGGTGCCCTAGGACTCTGTGCTCCTTCCCGCACTGCATGCCGCTCCTACGCCGAACAACTACACCGGAGATGATGATTGGTACATGGACACCGGGGCTACGGCTCACATGTTTGCTCATCCTAATAATCTTGCCTTCTTCATTCCCGTCACCATCGACCGCTGCATAATTGTCAGCGAGGGTTCCACACTCCCTATCACACATGTCGGGCACAATTCTTTTCCTTCCAAGTCCATGCCTATTACTTTGTCTAGCATACTTGTGTCACCTCATCTTATTAAGAACCTTGTTTCCGTTCGTCGTTTAACTCATGAAATCCTGTTACTGTTGAATTTGACGAGCTTGGGTTTTGTGTCAAGGACGCTCAAACTAGGATGGTACTTCACCGATGTGACAGCCTCGACGAGATCTGTCCAGTGCATTCACCACCCACCTCCACCATCGCACTGGTTGTTCTCTCTGTCGGCGTCGATCTCTGGCACGCTCGTTTGGGTCATCCCAACCCCGTCACGCTTCATCATATTCTTAGGAGTTTCAGTTTCAGTTGCCATAAGATAGAGGATCACACCTGTCATGCCTGTCGTGTTGGCAAATATGTTCGCCTCCCGTTTAATAAATCCACCACCATAGCTTTTTTTCCTTTTCAGTTGATTCATAGCGATGTGTGGACCTCTCCGGTTCCTAGTAATTCGGGCTATTTATTTTATCTGGTTATCCTTGATGATTGTTCTCATTATGTGTGGACTTTTCCTTTGCGCAGAAAGTCGGATGCACTCTCCACTTTGACGGCTTTTTACTCCTATGTCAGCACGCAGTTTGGGCGTCCCATCCTTGCTCTTCAGACTGACAATGGAAAAGAGTTCGACAACCTTGCTTTCTGCACTTTTCTGTCGCACCACGGTGGAACTATGCACCTCACCATCTTCTCTTCGATACGTCCCCATCTTATGATGGCTTGCATATTTTCAGGTGCCTTTGCTATCCTAGCATTGCCGACTCCGCTCCTCACAAATGCGCACCTCGTTCTGTCGCTTACATCTTCATCGGCTACCCCTCCAACTCCAAGGGATGTCGGTGCTACGATCCCGTCTCCCACCGTGTGTTCACTTCCCAACACGTTTACTTTGATGAGCATGTGTTTCTGTTTCACCAGGTACCCCCGACTGTTCCTCCCGCCACCGATGACGCGGGCTCCTCGACGCCTCTCCCAGGGCGTTCGCGCGCCTCTCTTGGCCCTCCCCCTATCTTTGAGGCGTGCCCCTGGATGCGGCGCCTCCTCCAGCCACGGCGTTGGCACCCCCGGCACCCCTGACGTTGGCGCCCGCGGCCCCCTCGGCGCCCCCGGTGCATGTGGCCCCCTCGGCGCCCCCGGCGCCTGTGGCCGGTCCAGTCACCCGCGCCCATACGGGCATTTTTCGCCCGAGCTCGCGCTTTGCCTCGGATGACTACGTCCATGCGGCGTCCACCTCTGAGCCGTCGCTGTTGCCGTCCTTCGTTCGAGCCGCTCTGGATGGCTGCGATGTAAGAGGAGTTTGACACCCTGTTGCACAACCAGACATGGCAGCTTGTTCCCCGTCCTCGGCACGCCAACGTGATTACCGGGAAGTGGGTCTTTAAACACAAACTCCGTCCTGATGGTACCCTTGATCGCTAGAAAGCGCGCTCGGTCGTTCATGGCTTTCGACAACGTGCTGGTATCGACTTCACCGACACCTTCGCTCCGGTCGTCAAGCCCGGCACGATACGCACGGTTCTCCACCTTGCGGTCTCCCGTGCTTGGCCAGTGCACCAGATGGACGTCTCTAACGCCTTCCTCCATGGTCACCTCGAGGAGCAGGTCTTCTACCAGCAGCCCACCGGGTTTGTTGACCCGTCGCTTTGCTACCTCTTGAGCACCGCGTTGGATTTCCCCGAAGAGGAGAGGATGATGCAGCAAAGTAGCGTAAGTATTTCCCTCAGTTTTTGAGAACCAAGGTATCAATCCAGTAGGAGGCTACGCGTGAGTCCCTCGTACCTACACAAAAACAATAGCTCAATGCAACCAATGCGCTTCGGGGTTGTCAATCCCTTCACGGTCACTTACGAAAGTGAGATCTGATAGAGATGATAAATAATATTTTTGGTATTTTTGGTATAGAGATGAAAAGTGAAAAGTAAAAGGCAAAGTAAAAAGCAAAGCAATAATAAAGTGATGGAGATTGATATGATGAGAAAGATACCCGGGGCCATAGGTTTTACTAGTGGCTTCTCTCAAGAGCATAAGTATTCTATGGTGGGTGAACAAATTACTATTGAGCAATTGACAGAATTGAGCATAGTTATGAGAATATCTAGGTATGATCATGTATATAGGCATCAGGTCCGAGACAAGTAGACCGACTCCTGCCTGCATCTACTACTATTACTCCACTCATCGACCGCTATCCAGCATGCATCTAGAGTATTAAGTTAAAAACAGAGTAACGCCTTAAGCAAGATGACATGATATAGAGGGATAGTTTCATGCAATATGATAAAAACCCCATCTTGTTATCCTCGATGGCAATAATACAATACGTGCCTTGCTGCCCCTTCTGTCACTGGGAAAGGACATCGCAAGATCGAACCCAAAGCGAAGCACTTCTCCCATGGCAAGAAAAGCCAATCTAGTAGGCCAAACCAAACTGATAATTCGAAGATACTTGCAAAGATAACCAACCATACATAAAAGAATTCAGAGCAGATTCAAATATTATTCATAGATAGACTTGATCATAAACCCACAATTCATCGGTCTCAACAAACACACCGCAAAAAGAAGATTACATCGAATAGATCTCCACGAGAGAGGGGGAGAACATTGTATTGAGATCCAAAAAGAGAGAATAAGCCATCTAGCTACTAACTATGGAAGCGTAGGTCTGAAGTAAACTACTCACACTTCATCGGAGGGGCTTGGATGATGATGTAGAAGCCCTCCATGATCGATGCCCCCTCCGGCGGAGCTTCGGAACAGGCCCCAAGATGGGATCTCGTGGATACAGAAAGTTGCGACGGTGGAATTAGGTTTTTGGCTCTGTTTCTGATCGTTTTGGGGTACGTAGGTATATATAGGAGGAAGGAGTACGTCGATGGAGCTTCAAGGGGCCCACAAGGCAGGGGGCGCGCCCTAGGGGGGGCCCTCCACCCTCATGACCGCCTCGTGGCTTTTCTTGACGGAGGGTCTAAGTCTCCTGGGTCTTATCTGATGAGAAAATCGCGTTCCCAAAGGTTTCATTCCGTTTGGACTCCATTTGATATTCTGTTTCTCCGAAACACTGAAATAGGCAAAAACAGCAATTCTGAGCTAGGCCTCCGGTTAATAGGTTAGTCCCAAAAATAATATAAAACTGGAAAATAAAGCCCAATATAGTCCAAAACAGTAGGTAATATAGCATGGAGCAATCAAAAATTATAGATACGTTGGAGACGTATCAAGCATCCCCAAGCTTAATTCCTGCTCGTCCTCGAGTAGGTAAATGATAAAAACAAAATTTTTGATGTGAAGTGCTACTTGGCATAATTTCAATGTAAATCTTCTTAATTGTGGTATGAATATTCAGATTCAAAAGATTCAAGACAAAAGTTCATGTTGACATGAAAATAATAATACTTCAAGCATACTAACAAAGCAATTATGTCTTCTCAAAATAACATGGCCAAAGAAAGCTATCCCTACAAAATCATATAGTCTGGCTATGCTCTATCTTCACCACACAAAGTATTTAAATCATGCACAACCCCGATGACAAGCCAAGCAATTGTTTCATACTTTTGATATTTTCAAAACTTTTTCGATCTTCACGCAATACATGAGCGTGAGCCATGGATATAGCACTATATGTGGAATAGAATGGTGGTTGTGGAGAAGACAAAAAGAGGGGAAGATAGTCTCACATCAACTAGGCGTATCAACGAGCTATGGAGATGCCCATCAATAGATATCAATGTGAGTGAGTAGGGATTTCCATGCAACGGATGCACCAGAGCTATAAGTATATGAAAGCTCAACAAAAGAAACTAAGTGGGTGTGCATCCAACTCGCTTGCTCACGAAGACCTAGGGCATTTTGAGGAAGCCCATCATTGGAATATACAAGCCAAGTTCTATAATGAAAAATTCCCACTAGTATATGAAAGTGACAGAATGAGAGACTCTCTATCATGAATATTATGGTGCTACTTTGAAGCACAAGTGTGGTAAAAGGATAGTAACATTGTCCCTTCTCTCTTTTTCTCTCAATTTTTTGTTTGGGCCTTCTCTTTTTTTGCCTCTTTTTTTTCGTCCGGAGTCTCATACCGACTTGTGGGGGAATCATAGTCTCCATCATCCTTTCCTCACTTGGGACAATGCTCTAAAAATGATGATCATCACACTTTTTATTTTTCTTACAACTCAACAATTACAACTCAATGCTTAGAACAAAATATGACTCTATATGAATGCCTCCGGCAGTATACCGGGATATGCAATGAATCAAGAGTGACATGTATGAAAGAATTATGAACGATGGCTTTGCCACAAATACGATGTCAACTTCATGATCATGCTAGCAATATGACAATGATGGAGCGTGTCATAATGAACGGAGCAGTGGAAAGTTGCATGGCAATATATCTCAGAATGGCTATGGAAATGCCATGATAGGTACGTATGGTGGCTGTTTTGAGGAAGGTATTTGGTGGGTGTATGATACCGGTGAAAAGTGTGCGGTATTAGAGAGGCTAGCAATGGTGGAAGGAAGGAAATTGCGTATAATCCATGGACTCAACATTAGTCATAAAGAACTCATATACTTATTGTAAAAATCTAGAAGTTATCAAAGCAAAGTATTACGCGCATGCTCCTAGGGGGATATATTGGTAGGAAAAGACCATCGCTCGTCCTCGACCGCCACTCATAAGGAAGACAATCAATAAATAAATCATGCTCCGACTTCATCACATAACGGTTCACCATACGTGCATGCTACGGGAATCACAAACTTTAACACAAGCATTTCTCAAATTCACAACTACTCAACTAGCATGACTCTAATATCACCATCCTCATATCTCAAAACAATTATCAAAAAAAATCTTAGTATTCAACACACTCAAAAGAAAGTTTTACAAATCTTGAATACCAAGCATATTATTTTTAAGCAAATTACCATGCTATTAAGACTCTCAAAATAATCTAAGTGAAGCATGACAGATCAATAGTTTCTATAAAACAAATCCACCAACATGCTCTAAAAGATATAAGTGAAGCACTAGAGCAAAACTATAAAACTCAAAAGATATAAGTGAAGCACTAGAGTAAAACTATAGAGCTCAAAAGATATAAGTGAAGCACATAGAGTATTCTATCAAATTCCAAATTATGTACGTCTCTCTCAAAAGGTGTGTACAGCAAGGATGATTGTGTTATACTAACAAGCAAAGACTCAAATCATAAAAGACGTTCCAAGCAAAACACATATCATGTGGTGAATAAAAATATAGCTCCAAGTAAAGTTACTGATAGAAGTAGACGAAAGAGGGGATGCCTTCCGGGGCATCCCCAAGGTTTGGCTTTTATGTGTCCTTAGATTATCTTGGGGGTGACATGGGCATCCCCAAGCTTAGTCTCTTGCCACTCCTTGTTCCATAATCCATCAAATCTTTACCCAAAACTTGAAAACTTCACAACACAAAACTTAAAGCAGAAAATCTCGTGAGCTCTGTTAGCGAAAGAAAACAGAAGATCACTTCAAGGTACTGTAATGAACTCATTATTTCTTTATATTGGTGTTAAACCTACTGTATTCCAACTTCTCTATGGTTTATAAACTATTTTACTAGCCATAGATTTATCAAAATATGCAAACAACACACGAAAAACACAATCTGTCAAAAACAGAACAGTCTGTAGTAATCTGTAGCTAGCGCAAGATCTGGAACCCCAAAAATTCTAAAATAAATTTCTGGACGTGAGGAATTTATATATTAATCATCTGCAAAAAGAATTAACTAAATAGAGCTCTCCAAATAAAAATGACAGCAGTTCTCGTGAGCGCTAAAGTTTCTGTTTTTTTACAGCAAGTTCAACAAGACTTCCCCCAAGTCTTCCAAACAGTTCTACTTGGCACAAACACTAATTAAACACAAAAAAACACAACCAAAACAGAGGCTAAATAATTTATTTATTACTAAACAGGAGCAAAAAGCAAGGAATAAAAATAAAATTGGGTTGCCTCCCAACAAGCGCTATCGTTTAACGCCCCTAGCTAGGCATAACAAGCAACAATAGATCTAGGTATTGCCATCTTTGGCATTAGGAAAGAAACGAGCAAACTTGCTATCTATAGAATTAATCCTTCTATTTTGATAAAGAGCATGGCTATTAATGGTAGAAGAAAGATTAAGTATGTTACGGAAATTTGTATCTAGACTAGCCTTTATCTCTTTAATAGGTTCATTTTGGTAAGAGAGCAAAAGAGATGTAGATTTAATTTTTTTATTCATGGGATGACCAAATATGGTTTTCATTTTTTTTCATAAGTGTCTATGGCATCCCCTTCAAGAAAACCTTCTTCAAATATAGAATCTAAGACATGCTTAAAAGAGGAAGGAAGGGCAATATAAAAACTTTTTAAGTAGACTTCAATTTGATATTGAGGCACATAACCAGCCCTTATTCTTAATAGTCTATACCAAGAATCTTTCAAAGATTCATCAAGTAAATAACAAAAGATTCCAGAATCATCTTCATCAAAATTATTAGGATTCTCATTGATAACTCTGGTTGGTTTTTCCATAGTATTTTTAGTTATGAGCTTAGCGAGAACGGAAGGGTTGTCCAAAGTACTAAAACTCCAGAGAGAACCCCCGACCCTTTTGGATTCAGACATAGCAGAAGAAAGGCGAGAGGAAAGAGAAGGAGGATAGAGAGAGAGGGAGAATAAAACGGCAAGGGTGAAGGGGGGGGGGGGAGGAAAACGAGAGGCAAATGGCAAATAATGTAATGCGGGAGATAGGGATTGTGATGGGTACTTGGTATGTTGACTTTTGCGCAGACTCCCCGGCAACGGCGCCAGAAATTCTTCTTGGTACCTCTTGAGCACTGCATTGGATTTCTCCGAAGAGGAGAGGATGATGCAGCAAAGTAGCGTAAGTATTTCCCTCAGTTTTTGAGAACCAAGGTATCAATCCAGTAGGAGGCTACGCGCGAGTCCCTCGTACCTACACCAAAACAATAGCTCAACGCAACCAACGCGCTTAGGGGTTGTCAATCCCTTCACGGTCACTTACGAAAGTGAGATCTGATAGAGATGATAAATAATATTTTTGGTATTTTTGGTATAGAGATGCAAAGTGAAAAGTAAAAGGCAAAGTAAAAAAGCAAAGCAATAATAAAGTGATGGAGATTGATATGATGAGAAAGAGACCCGGGGGCCATAGGTTTCACTAGTGGCTTCTCTCAAGAGCATAAGTATTCTATGGTGGGTGAACAAATTACTGCTGAGCAATTGACAGAATTGAGCATAGTTATGAGAATATCTAGGTATGATCATGTATATAGGCATCACGTCCGAGACAAGTAGACCGACTCCTGCCTGCATCTACTACTATTACTCCACTCATCGACCGCTATCCAGCATGCATCTAGAGTATTAAGTTAAAAACAGAGTAACGCCTTAAGCAAGATGACATGATGTAGAGGGATAGTTTCATGCAATATGATAAAAAACCTATCTTGTTATCCTCGATGGCAACAATACAATATATGCTTTGATGCCCCTTTTGTCACTGGGAAAGGACACTGCAAGATCGAACCCAAAGCTAAGCACTTCTCCCATGGCAAGAAAAACCAATCTAGTAGGCCAAACCAAACTGATAATTCGAAGAGACTTGCAAAGATAACCAATCATACATAAAATAATTCAGAGAAGACTCAAATATTATTCATAGATAGACTTGATCATAAACCCACAATTCACCAGTCTCAACAAACACACCGCAAAAAGAAGATTACATCGAATAGATCTCCACGAGAGAGTGGGAGAACATTGTATTGAGATCCAAAAAGAGAGAAGAAGCCATCTAGCTACCAACTATGGACCCGTAGGTCTGAAGTAAACTACTCACACTTCATCAGAGGGGCTTGGATGATGATGTAGAAGCCCTCCGTGATCGATGCCCCCTCCGGCGGAGCTTTGGAACAGGCCCCAAGATGGGATCTCGTGGATACAGAAAGTTGCGGCGGTGGAATTAGGTTTTTGGCTCCGTTTCTGATCATTTTGGGGTACGTAGGTATATATAGGAGGAAGGAGTACATCGGTGGAGCTTCGAGGGGGCCACGAGGCAGGGGGCACTCCCTAGGGGGGGGGGGCTCCACCCTCGTGACCGCCTCATGGCTTTCTTGACAGAGGGTCCAAGTCTCCTGGGTCTTATCTGATGAGAAAATCGTGTTCCTGAAGGTTTCATTCCGTTTGGACTCCGTTTGATATTCTGTTTCTCCGAAACACTGAAATAGGCAAAAAACAGCAATTCTGGGTTGGGCCTCCGGTTAATAGGTTAGTCCCAAAAATAATATAAAAGTGGAAAATAAAGCCCAATATAGTCCATAACAGTAGGTAATATAGCATGGAGCAGTAAAAAATTATAGATACGTGGGAGACGTATCACGCTTCCCGACCACGTGTGCCTGCTTTCGCGGTCCTTGTACGGACTCAAGCAGGCTCCCCGCGCTTGGTACCAGCGCATCGCGGCGTTTCACCACCAGCTTGGGTTCCGCTCTACCCTCTCGGGCGCCTCGCTCTTCGTCTATCATCAGGGCTCTGACACGGCCTACTTACTGCTCTATGTCGACGACATCATCCTGCCGGCATGTACGATGCTACCTCTTGAGCACTGCGTTGGTTTTCCCTTGAAGAGGAAAGGGTGATGCAGTAAAGTAGCGTGAGTATTTCCCTCAGTTTTTGAGAACCAAGGTATCAATCCAATAGGAGATCACGCTCGAGTCCCACGCACCTTGATGTCTACTACACAACCTTCTTCTTGTAGACGTTGTTGGGCCTCCAAGTGCAGAGGTTTGTAGGACAGTAGCAAATTTCCCTCAAGTGGATGACCTAAGGTTTATCAATCCGTAGGAGGCATAGGATGAAGATGGTCTCTCTCAAGCAACCCTGCAACCAAATAACAAAGAGTCTCTTGTGTCCCCAACACACTCAATACAATGGTAAATTGTATAGGTGCACTAGTTCGGCGAAGAGATGGTGATACAAGTGGTATATGGATGGTAGATAAAGGTATTTGTAATCTGAAATTATAAAAACAGCAAGGTAACTAATGATAAAAGTGAGCGTAAACGGTATTGCAATGCTAGGAAACAAGGCCTAGGGTTCATACTTTCACTAGTGCAAGTCCTCTCAACAATAATAACATAATTGAATCACATAACTATCCCTCAACATGCAACAAAGAGTCACTCCAAAGTCACTAATAGCGGAGAATGAACGAAGAGATTATGGTAGGGTACGAAACCACCTCAAAGTTATTTTTTCCAATCAGTCCGTTGGGCTATTCCTATAAGTGTCACAAACAGCCCTAGAGTTCGTACTAGAATAACACCTTAAGACACAAATCAACCAAAACCCTAATGTCACCTAGATACTCCAATGTCACCTCAAGTATCTGTGGGTATGATTATACAATATGCATCACACAATCTCAGATTCATCTATTCAACCAACACAAAGGACCTCAAAGAGTGCCCCAAAGTTCTATCGGAGAATCACGACGAAAATGTGTGCCAACCCCTTTGCATAGGTTCATGGGCGGAACCCGCAAGTTGATCACCAAAACATACATCAAGTGAATCACGTGGTATCCCATTGTCACCACAGATACGCACAGCAAGACATACATCAAGTGTTCTCAAATCTATAAAGACTCAATCCGATAAGATTACTTCAAAGGGGAAAATCAATTCATTACAAGAGAGAAGAGGGGGAGGAGAAACATAAGATCCAACTATAATAGCAAAGCTCGCGATACATCAAAATCGTATCACCTCAAGAACACGAGAGAGAGAGAGAGAGATCAAACACATAGCTACTTGTACATACCCTCAGCCCCGAGGGAGAACTACTCCCTCCTCATCATGGAGAGCACCGGGATGATGAAGATGGCCACCGGAGAAGGATTGCCCCCTCCGGTAGGGTGCCGGAACGGGTCTAGATTGGTTTTCGGTGGCTACGGAGGCTTCTGGCGGCGGAACTCCCGATCTATTGTCTCCACGGATGTTTTTAGGGTATATGGAGATATATAGGCGGACGAAGTACGTTAGGGGGGCCATGAGGGGCCCACGAGGGTGGAGGGCGTGCCCAGGGGGGCGGGTGTGCCACCCTGCCTCGTGGCCTCCTCGTAGGTCCCCCGATGTGCACTCCAAGTCTTCTGGGCTTCTTCCCTTCCAAAAATGAGTTCCGTGAAGTTTTAGGTCAATTGGAATCCGTTTGATTTTCCTTTTCTTCGAAACCCTAAAACAGGGTAAAAATAGAAACTGGCACTGGGCTCTGGGTTAATAGGTTAGTCCCAAAAATGATATAAAAGTGTATAATAAAGCCCATAAACATTCAAAACAGTAGATAATATAGCATGGAGCAATCAAAAATTATAGATACGTTGGAGATGTATCAGCATCCCCAAGCTTAATTCCTGCTCGTCCTCGAGTAGGTAAATGATAAAAACATAATTTTTGATGCGGAGTGCTACTTGGCATAATTTTAATGTAATTCTTCTTAATTGTGGTATGAATATTAAGATCCGAAAGATTCAAGACAAAAGTTCATATTGACATAAAAATGATAATACTTCAAGCATACTAACTAAGCAATTATGTCTTCTCAAAATAACATGGCCAAAGAAAGTTCATCCCTACAAAATCATATAGTTTAGTCATGTTTCATTTTCGTCACACAAGAATGCTCTCATCATGCACAACCCCGATGACAAGCCAAGCAATTGTTTCATACTTTAGTAATCTCAAACCTATAAACTTTCATGCAATACATGAGCGCGAGCCATGGATATAGCACTATAGGTGGAATAGAATATAATGAGGGGGTTATGTGGAGAAGACAAAAAGGAGAAAGTCTCACATCAACGAGGCTAATCAATGAGCTATGGAGATGCCCATCGATTGATGTTAATGCAAGGAGTAGGGATTGCCATGCAACGGATGCACTAGAGCTATAAATGTATGAAAGCTCAAAAAAAGAAACTAGTGGGTGTGCATCCAACTTGCTTGCTCACGAAGACCTAGGGCACTTGAGGAGGCCCATTGTTGGAATATACAAGCCAAGTTCTATAATGAGAAATTCCCACTAGTATATGAAAGTGATAACATGAGAGACTCTCTACTATGAAGATCATGGTGCTACTTTGAAGCACAAGTGTGGTAAAAGGATAGTAACATTGTCCCTTCTCTCTTTTTCTCTCATTTTTTTGGAACTTTTCTTTTTTATGGCCTTTCTCTTTTTTTGGGCCTTCTCTTTTTTATGGACTTTCTTTTTTTATATATTCCTCACTTGGGACAATGCTCTAATAATGATGATCATCACACTTCTATTTATTTACAACTCAATGATTACAACTCGATACTAGAACAAAGATGACTATATATGAATGCCTCCGGTGGTGTACCGGGATGTGCAATGATTCATGAGTGACATGTATGAAAGAATTATGAATGGTGGCTTTGCCACAAATACTATGTCAACTACATGATCATGCTAAGCAATATGACAATGATGAATGTGTCATGATGAACGGAATGATGGAAAGTTGCATGGCAATATATCTCGGAATGGCTATGGAAATGCCATAATAGGTAGGCATGGTGGCTGTTTTGAGGAAGATATAAGGAGGTTTATGTGTGAAAGGGCGTATCATATCATGGGGTTTGGATGCACCGGCGAAGTTTGTGCCAACTCTCAATGTGAGAAAGGGCAATGCACGGTACCGAAGAGGCTAGCAAGGATGGAAGGGTGAGAGTGCGTATAATCCATGGACTCAACATTAGTCATAAAGAACTCACATACTTATTGCAAAAATCTACAAGTCATCAAAAACCTCGGCACCACGCGCATGCTCCTAGGGGGATAGATTGGTAGGAAAAGACCATCGCTCGTCCCCGACCGCCACTCATAAGGAGAACAATCAAATAACACCTCATGTTTCAAATTTGTTACACAACGTTTACCATACGTGCATGCTACGGGACTTGCAAACTTCAACACAAGTATTTCTCAATTTCACAACTACTCAACTAGCACGACTTTGATATTATTACCTCCATATCTCAAAACAATCATCAAGCATCAAACTTCTCTTGGTATTCAACACACTCATAAGAAAGTTTTACTAATCTTGAATACCTAGCATATTAAGATTTTAAGCAAATTACCATGCTATTAAGACTCTCAAAATAATCTAAGTGAAGCATGAGAGTTCATCTATTTCTTCAAAATAAAACTACCACCGTGCTCTAAAAGATATAAGTGAAGCACTAGAGCAAACGACAAACTACTCCGAAAGATATAAGTGAAGATCAATGAGTAGTCAAATAATTATGCAACTATGTGAAGACTCTCTAACATTTAATAATTTCAGATCTTGGTATTTTATTCAAACAGCAAGAAAAGCAAAATAAAATGACATTCTAAGAATGGCAAACATCATGTGAGAAGCAAAAACTTAGGATCAACCGAAACTAACCGATAGTTATTGAAGAAGAAAGGTGGAATGCCAACCGGGGCATCCCCAAGCTTAGATGCTTGAGACTTCTTGAAATATTATCTTGGGATGCCTTGGGCATCCGCAAGCTTAAGCTTTTGTGTCTCCTTAATTCCTCTCATATCACGGTCTCCCTAAATCTCAAAAGCTTCATCCACACAAAACTCAACAAGGACTCGTGAGATAAGTTAGTATAACACATTGCAAAAACCTTATCATACTCTACTGTAGAAAATCACTAAAATTATTATTCAAAATTGCATACTAAATTCCTCTGCATATTTAATAGTCCTATTCTCAAATAGAATCACTAAAGAAGCAAACATATGCAAACAATGCAAACATAACAGCAATCTGCCTAAACAGGATAGTCTGTAAAGAATTCTGCAACATCCATACTTCCCTAGCTCCAAAACTTATGAAAGAAAATTCCCACTGTAGTAAATTTATCAGAGCTTAATATTCAAAAGGTTTCAACATTTTATCACATTCTGACTTTTCTAGGGAATTATTGCAACAGCGGTAAACTTTCTGTTTTCAAACAGCAACATGTATACTTGTAACATAGGCATAGTGGAGGCTATCAATGCCACTTTTATGCAAAACATTGTTCTAAATAACATAAAGCAAATCCTAACAAAATAAATTGACGCTCGAAGCAAAACACATATCATGTGGTGAATAAAAATATAGCTCCAAGTAAAGTTACCGATGAACGAAGACGAAAGAGGGGATGCCTTCCGGGGCATCCCCAAGCTTAGGCTCTTGGTTGTCCTTGAATATTACCTTGGGGTGCCTTGGGCATCCCCAATCTTAGGATCTTTCCAATCCTTATTCCATAGTCCATTGAATCTTTACCCAAAACTTCAAAACTTCACAACACAAAACTTAACAGAAAACTCGTAAGCTCCGTTAGTATAAGAAAGCAAATCACCTTCATAAGGTACTGTAATGAACTCATTATAAATTCATATTGGTGTAATATCTACTGTATTCCAACTTCTCTATGGTTCATACCCTCTGATACTACCATAGATTCATCAAAATAAGCAAACAACACGATGAAAACAGAATCTGTCAAAAACAGAACAGTCTGTAGTAATCTGTATCAAACGTATACTTCTGGAACCCCAAAAATTCTAAAATAAATTGCTGTACCTGAGGAATTTATCTATTAATCATCTGCAAAAAGAATTAACTAAATATCACTCTCCAAATAAAAATGGCAGCAATTCTCGTGAGCTCTAAAGTTTCTGTTTTTTACAGCATGATCATAAAGACTTCACCCAAGTCTTCCCAAAGGTTCTACTTGGCACAAACACTAATTAAAACATAAAAACTCAATAATAACAGAGGCTAGATAAATTATTTATTACTAAACAGGAGCAAAAAGCAAGTAACAAAAATAAAGTTGGGTTGCCTCCCAACAAGCGCTATCGTTTAACGCCCCTAGCTAGGCATGATGATTTCAATGGTGCTCACATAAAATATAAGAATTGTAACATAAAGAGAGCATCATGAAGAATATGACTAGCACATTTAAGTCTAACCCACTTCCTATGCATAGGGATTTTGTGAGAAAACAACTTGTGGGAACAAGAATCAACTTGCATAGGAAGGTAAGACAAGCATAACTTCAAAACTTTAAGCACATAGAGAGGAAACTTGATATTATTGCAATTCCTACAAGCATATATTCCTCCCTCATAATAATTTTCAGTAGCATCATGAATGAATTCAACAATATAACCAGCAAGTAAAGCATTCTTTTCATGATCTACAAGCATGCAAAATTTACTACTCTCCAGATAAGCAAAATTCTTCTCATGAATAGTAGTGGGAGCAAACTCAAAAAAATAATTATCATGTGAGGCATAATCCAATTGAAAACTAAAATCATGATGACAAGTTTCATGGTTATCATTATTTTTAATAGCATACAAGTCATCACAATAATCATCATAGATAGCAACTTTGTACTCATAATCAATTGGAACTTCTTCCGGAATAGTGGATTCATCACAAAATAAAGTCATGACCTCTCCAAATCCACTTTCATCAATATAATCATCATAAATAGGAGGCATGATTTCATCATAATAAATTTTCTCATCAAAACTTGGGGGACAAAAAATATCATCTTCATCAAACATAGTTTTCCAAGCTTGTGGCTTTGCATACCATTAGCATCATGGATATTCAAGGAATTCATACTAACAACATTGCAATCATGATCATCATTCAAATATTTAGTGCCAAACATTTTATAGATTTCTTCTTCTAGCACTTGAGAAAAATTATCCTTTCCATCATACTCATGAAAGATATTAAAAAGATGAAGCGTATGAGACAAACTCAATTCCATTTTTTTATAGTTTTCTTTTATAAACTAAACTAGTGATAAAACAAGAAACTAAAAGACTCGATTGCAAAATCTAAAGATATACCTTCAAGCACTAACCCCCCGGCAACGGCGCCAGAAAAGAGCTTGATGTCTACTACACAACCTTCTTTTTGTAGACATTGTTGGGCCTCCAAGTGCAGAGGTTTGTAGGACAGTAGCAAATTTCCTTCAAGTGGATGACCTAAGGTTTATCAATCCGTAGGAGGCGTAGGATGAAGATGGTCTCTCTCAAGCAACCCTGCAACCAAATAACAATGAGTCTCTTGTGTCCCCAACAAACCCAATACAATGGTAAATTGTATAGGTGCACTAGTTCGGCGAAGAGATGGTGATACAAGTGGTATATGGATGGTAGATAAAGGTATTTGTAATCTGAAATTATAAAAACAGCAAGGTAACTAATGATAAAAGTGAGCGTAAACGGTATTGAAATGCTAGGAAACAAGGCCTACGGTTCATACTTTCACTAGTGCAAGTCCTCTCAACAATAATAACAGAATTGGATCACATAACTATCCCTCAACACGCACAAAGAGTCACTCCAAAGTCACTAATAGCAGAGAACGAACGAAGAGATTATGGTAGGGTACGAAACCACCTCAAAGTTATTCTTTCCAATCAATCCGTTGGGCTATTCCTATAAGTGTCACAAAAAGCCCTAGAGTTCGTACTAGAATAACACCTTAAGACACAAATCAACCAAAACCCTAATGTCACCTAGATACTCCAATGTCACCTCCAGTATCCGTGGGTATGATTATACGATATGCATCACACAATCTCAGATTCATCTATTCAACTAACACAAAGGACCTCAAAGAGTGCCGCAAATTTCTATCGGAGAATCACGACGAAAATGTGTGCCAACCCCTTTGCATAGGTTCATGGGCGGAACCCGCAAGTTGATCACCAAAACATACATCAAGTGAATCACGTGGTATCCCATTGTCACCACAGATACGCACGGCAAGACATACATCAAGTGTTCTCAAATCTATAAAGACTCAATCCGATAAGATTACTTCAAAGGGGAAACTCAATTCATTACAAGAGAGAAGAGGCGGAGGAGAAACATAAGATCCAACTATAATAGCAAAGCTCGCGATACATCAAAATCGTATCACCTCAAGAACACGAGAGAGAGAGAGATCAAACACATAGCTACTTGTACATACCCTCAGCCCCGAGGGAGAACTACTCCCTCCTCGTCATGGAGAGCACCAGGATGATGAAGATGGCCACCGGAGAAGGATTGCCCCCTCCGGTAGGGTGCCGGAACGGGTCTAGATTGGTTTTCGGTAGCTACGGAGGCTTCTGGCGGCGGAACTCCCGATCTATTGTCTCCACGGATGTTTTTAGGGTATATGGATATATATAGGCGGAAGAAGTACGTCAGGGGGGCCACGAGGGGCCCACGAGGGTGGAGGGCGCGCCCAGGGGGTGGGCGCCCCCTGCCTCGTGGCCTCCTCGTAGGTCCCCGACGTGCACTCCAAGTCTTCTGGGCTTCTTTCCTTCTAAAAATGAGTTCCGTGAAGTTTCAGGTCAATTGGACTCCGTTTTATTTTCCTTTTCTTCGAAACCCTAAAACAGGGTAAAAACAGAAACCTGCACTGGGCTCTGGGTTAATAGGTTAGTTCCAAAAATGATATAAAAGTGTATAATAAAGCCCATAAACATTCAAAACAGTATATAATATAGCATGGAGCAATCAAAAATTATAGATACGTTGGAGACGTATCACACCTACACAAACAAATAAGAACCTCGCAACCAACACGATAAAGGGGTTGTCAATCCCTTCACGGTCACTTATGAGAGTGAGATATGATAGATATGATAAGATAATATTTTTGGTATTTTTATGATAAAGAGAAATAAAGATGCAAAGTAAAATAAACGGCAATAGAAATAGCTAAGTGTTGGAAGATTAATATGATGGAAGATAGACCCGGGGGCCATAGGTTTCAGTAGTGGCTTCTCTCAAGAGCATAAGTATTACGGTGGGTAAACGAATTACTGTCGAGCAATTGATAGAATTGAGTATTGATAACCCACAAGTATAGGGGATCGCAATAGTTTTCTAGGGTAAAGTATTTAACCCAAATTTATTGATTCGACACAAGGGGAGCCAAAGAATACTGTCAAGTATTAGCAGCTGAGTTGTCAATTCAACCACACCTGAAAACTTAATATCTGCAGCAAAGTAATAGTAGCAAAGTAATAGTAGTGGTAACAGTAGAAAAAGGTAACGGTAGTAAAAGTAATGTTTTTGGTATTTTGTAGTGATGATAGCAATAGCAATGGGAAAGTAAATAAGCGGAGAACAATATATGGAAAGCTCGTAGGCAATGGATCAGTGATGGAGAATTATGCCGGATGCGGTTCATCATGTAACAGTCATAACCTAGGGTGACACAGAACTAGCTCCTGTTCATTGACATAATGTAGGCATGTATTCCGAACATAGTCATACGTGCTTATGGAAAAGAACTTGCATGGCATCTTTTGTCCTACCCTCCCGTGGCAGGAGGGTCCTTACGGAAACTAAGGGATATTAAGGCCTCCTTTTAATAGAGAACTGGAACAAAGCATTAACACATAGTGAATACATGAACTCCTTAAACTACGGTCATCACCGGTAAGTATCCCGATTATTGTCACTTCGGGGTTAATGGATCATAACACATAATAGGTGACTATAGACTTGCAAGATAGGATCAAGAACAATCATATATTGATGAAAACATAATAGGTTCAGATCTGAAATCATGGCACTCGGGCCCTGATACATCTCCGTCGTATATATAATTTTTGATTGTTCCATGCCAATATTCTACAACTTTCATATACTTTTGGCAACTTTTTATACTATTTTTGGGACTAACATATTGATCCAGTGCCCAGTGCCAGTTCCTATTTGTTGCATGTTTTTTGTTTCACGGAATATCCATATCAAACAAAGTCCAAACAGGATAAAAACCGACGGAGATTTTTTTGAATATATATGATTTTTGGGAAGAAAAATCCACGCGAGACGGTGCCCGAGGTGGCCACGAGGCAGGAGGGCGCGCCTGCCCCCCCAGGGGCGCCCCTGATCCTCGTGGGCCACCCGTAAGGTGGTTGGTGCCCTTCTTTCGCCACAAGAAAGCTAATTTCCGGATAGAGATAGTGTCAAAATTTCAGCCCAATCGAAGTTACGGATCTCCGGGAATATAAGAAACGGTGAAAGGGAAAAATCTGAGAACGCAGAAACAGAGAGAGACAGAAAGATAGATCCAATCTAGGAGGGGCTCTCGCCCCTCCCACACCATGGAGGCCATGTACCAGAGGAAAACCCTTCTCCCATCTAGGGAGGAGGTCAAGGAAGAAGAAGAAGAAGGAGGGGGGCTCTCTCCCCCTCGCTTCCGGTGGCACCGGAGTGCCACCGGGGCCATCATCATCACCGCGATCTACACCAACACCTCCGCCATCTTCACCAACATCTCCATCACCTTCCCCCTCTATCTACAGCGGTCCACTCTCCCGCAACCCGCTGTACCCCCTACTTGAACATGGTGCTTTATGCTTCATATTATTATCCAATGATGTGTTGCCATCCTATGATGTCTGAGTAGATTTTCGTTGTCCTATCGGTGGTTGATGAATTGCTATGATTGATTTAATTTGCTTGTGGTTATGTTGCTGTCCTTTGGTGCCCATCATATGATTGCGCGCGTGGATCACACCCTAGGGTTAGTTGTATGTTGATAGGACTATGTATTGGAGGGCAAGAGTGACAGAAGCTTCAACCTAGCATAGAAATTGATGCATACGGGATTGAAGGGGGACCAATATATCTTAATGCTATGGTTGGGTTTTACCTTAATGAACATTAGTAGTTGCGGATGCTTGCTAATAGTTCCAATCATAAGTGCATAGAATTCCAAGTCAGGGATGACATGCTAGTAGTGGCCTCTCCCACAATACTTGCTATCGGTCTAGTAAAGTAGTCAATTGCTTAGGGGCAATTTCGCAACTCCTACCACCACTTTTCCACACTCGCTATATTTACTTTATTGTTTCTTTATCTAAACAGCCCCTACTTTTTATTTACGTACTCTTTATTATCTTGCAAACCTATCCAACAACACCTACAAAATACTTCTAGTTTCATACTTGTTCTAGGTAAAGCGAACGTCAAGCGTGCGTAGAGTTGTATCAGTGGTCGATAGAACTTGAGGGAATATTTGTTCTACCTTTAGCTCCTCGTTGGGTTCGACACTCTTACTTATCGAAAACTGTTGCGATCCCCTATACTTGTGGGTTATCAAGACCTTTTTCTGGCGCCATTGCTGGGGAGCAATAGCATGGGGTGAATATTCTCGTGTGTGCTTGTCTGCTTTATCACTAAGTAATTTTTATTTGCTGTTCTTAGTTGTTATTTATCTTTAGTTATGGATACGGAACACGAAATACCAGAAAAATTAGGTGTACTTGCTACTCATGGAGATGGGGAACCTCCTAAAACCCTCGATGCTGGTTATGTGAAAGATATCCTGAGAAAAACCCATTCAATTATGTAATGGGAGTAACATTGGATCAACGTGAATACTTTAGGGACTATCGCTTGACACAAAAAGGGAAACTATTATGGGATCAAATTCATATATTGAAGTGGTATGCTAGACAACTATGCTCGGAATATGATTATACTTGTTGCTCTAGGATGAATGCGCCACACCTTCCCTTTTCATGCAAATTTAATGATAATAAAGCCTTAGCTTCTTATGCTAATGGTATATATGATTACTATGATGTGGAACAAATAGAAGAATTTGTTGCTTTTATGGGTGCTTATGAAATTGAATCTATGTTTAAAGAGTTTGAAGATTTTGATGATGCTTGTTATAGACCTGAAAATTTAGCTATCCTCAAATATTGCTATGAGAATTATGAATACAATTCCGATATTAATGCACTTATTGAGAAAGTCTCCGTTGTCCAAGAAGAGACTAATATTTTGCAGGAATCTATGGAAGAAGTTGATGAAACTGTGAGCTCATTGGATGAAAAAGATGAGGAAGAGAGCGAAGAACAAAAGGAGGAAGAGCGGATTGATCACCCGTGCCCACCTTCTAATAAGAGTAACTCTCCAACTCATACATTGTTTAATTCCCCTTCATGCTTACCGAAGGATGATTGCTATGATGACTGTTATGATCCCTTGGATTCTTTTGAAATATCCCTTTTTGATGATGCTTGTGGTCAAGATGCCAATACGAATTATGCTTATGGAGATGAACTTGCTATAGTTCCTTATGTTAAATATGAAATTTTTGCTATTGCACCCACGCATGATAGTCCTATTATCTTTTTGAATTCTCCAAACTACACCATATCGGAGAAGTTTGCCCTTATTAAGGATTATATTGATGGGTTGCCTTTTACTACTACACATGATGATTTTGATAGATATAATATGCATGTGCTTGCTGTTCCTACTTGCAATTATTATGAGAGAGGAACTATATCTCCACCTCTCTATGTTTCCCACATGATAAAATTGCAAGAAACTGTTTATACTATGCATTGGCCTTTACTGTGTGTGCATGAATTTTTCTTTTATGACATGCCGATGCATAGGAAGAGAGTTAGACTTCGTCATTACATGATATATGTTACCTTGTGCTCACCACTAAATTAAAAATCATTGTTAATTAAAATTGGCTTTGATATACCTTGGGATCCGGGTGGATCCATTACTTAAGCACTATGTGCCTAGCTTAATGGCTTTAAAGAAAGTGCTGCCAGGGAGACAACCTGTAAGTTTTAGAGAGTCATTTATTTCTGTTGTGTGCTTTTATAAAGTTTAGAAATAAAAATAATGTGCCAAGGTTTGCCTTTAGGATGTTTACATTTGCTTGATGGTTTGTACGATGTAGGACAGAAACTTTGGCTGTAGTGCGTGATTTTACATTTTTAGCTGGAACGTCAAATGATTCTGATTCTTTTTGCACTGTCTTCATATGCAAATTTTTTATTTTTACTAATTTTGTTAGAATTTTTCAAGTATCAGAAGTATGGTGACTGTTCATATTGTTACAGGCTATTCTGTTTTAGACAGATTCTGTTTTTGATGCATAGTTTGCTTGTTTTGATGAAACTATCGATTTATATCAGTGGATTACGCCATGAAAAAGTTATATTACAGTAGACACAATGCAAAAACAAAATATGAATTGGTTTGCAACATTACTTAGAGTAGTGATTTGCTTTATTATACTAACGGATCTTACAGAGTTTTTTGTTGAAGTTTTGTGTGGATGAAGTGTTCGATGATGGAGAAGGTTTCGATGTGAGAAGAAGGAAGAGAGGCAAGAGCTCAAGCTTGGGGATGCCCGAGCCACCCCAAGTAAATATTCAAGGAGACTCAAGCGTCTAAGCTTGGGGATGCTGGGAAGGCATCCCCTCTTTCTTCAACAAGTATCGGTATGTTTTCGGATTCGTTTCGTTCATGCGATATGTGCAATCTTGGAGCGTCTTTTGCATTTAGTTTTCATTTTTCTTTTATGAACCATGCTGGTATGAGATAGTCCTTGGTTTATTTATAGAATGCTCATTTCACTTCGCTTATATCTTTTGAGTATGGCTTTATAGAATACTTCATGTGCTTCGCCTATATCATTTGAAGTTTGGATTGCCTGTTTCTCTTTACATAGACAACCGCCATTTGTAGAATGCTCTTTTGCTTCACTTGTATTTGTTAGAGCATGGGCATATCTTTTTTTAGAAATAATTAAACTCTCTTTCTTCACTTATATCTATTTAGAGGGATGACAGGAATTGGTCATTCACATGGTTAGTCATAAAATCCTACATAAAACTTGTAGATCACTGAATATGATATGTTTGATTCCTTGCAATAGTTTTGCGATATAAAGATGGTGATATTAGAGTCATACTAGTGGGTAGTTGTGGATTGTAGAAATACTTGTGTTGAAGTTTGTGATTCCCGTAGCATGCACGTATGGTGAACCGTTATGTGATGAAGTCGGAGCATGATTTATTTATTGATTGTCTTCCTTATGAGTGGTGGTCGGGGACAAGCGATGGTCTGTTCCTACCAATCTATCCCCCTAGGAGCATGCGCGTAGTACTTTGTTTCGATGACTAATAGATTTTTGCAATAACTATGTGAGTTCTTTATGACTAATGTTGAGTCCATGGATTATACGCACTCTCACCCTTCCACCACTGCTAGCCTCTCTAGTACCGCGCAACTTTCGCCGGTACCATAAACCCACCATATACCTTCCTCAAAACAGCCACCATACCTACCTATCATGGCATTCCCATAGCCATTCCGAGATATATTGCCATGCAACTTCCATCATCATCATATACATGAGTTGAGCATTCATTGTCATATTGCTTTGCATGATCGTAAGATAGCTAGCATGATGTTTTCA
This sequence comes from Triticum urartu, assembly GCF_003073215.2. Classification (NCBI taxonomy): domain Eukaryota; kingdom Viridiplantae; phylum Streptophyta; class Magnoliopsida; order Poales; family Poaceae; genus Triticum; species Triticum urartu. The sequence continues at coordinate 121,869,318 of NC_053028.1, forward strand.
TGGCTTGTCTGTTTTTTGATGTCATTGCTACGCTAGATCATTGCACATCCCGGTACACCGCCGGAGGCATTCGTATAGAGTCATATCTTTGTTCTAGTATTGAGTTGTAATATTGAGTTGTAAGTAAATAAAAGTGTGGTGATCATCATTATTAGAGCATTGCCCCAGTGAGGATAGGATGATGGAGACTATGATTCCCCCATATCAGGATGAGACTCCGGACTTTACAAAAAAAATAAAAGAGGCCAAAGAAGCCCAAATAAAAAAAGAGGCCAAAGAAGCCCATCAAAAAAATATAAAAACAAAAAATGAGACAAAAAGAGAGAAGGGGCAGTGCTACTATCCTTTTTCCACACTTGTGCTTTAAAGTAGCACCATGTTCTTCATATAGAGAGTCTCTTGAGTTATCACTTTCATATACTAGTGGGAATTTTCATTATAGAACTTGGCTTGTATATTCTGATGATGGGCTTCCTCAAATGCCCGAGGTCTTCATCAGCAAGCAAGTTGGATGCACACCCACTTAGTTTCAGTTGGAGCTTTCATACACTTATAGCTCTAGTGAATCCATTGCATGGCAATCCCTACTCACTCATATTGATATCTATTGATGGGAATCTCCATAGCCCGTTGATACGCCTAGTTGATGTGAGACTATCTTCTCCTTTTTGTCTTCTCCACAACCACCATTCTATTCCACCCATAGTGCTATATCCATGGCTCACGCTCATGTATTGCGTGAAAGTTGAAAAGGTTTGAGAACATCAAAAGTATTAAACAATTGCTTGGCTTGTCATCGGGGTTGTGCATGATGTGAATATTTTGTGTGGTGAAGATGGAGCATAGCTAGACTATATGATTTTGTAGGGATAACTTTCTTTAGCCATGTTATTTTGAAAAGACATGATTGCTTTATTAGTAGGCCTGAAGTATTACTGTTTTTATGTCAAATGATAGACTATTGCTTTGAATCACTCGTGTCTTAATATTCATGCCATGATTAGACATATGATCAAGATTATGCTAGGTAGCATTCCACATCAAAAATTATCTTTTTTATCATTTACCTACTCGAGGACGAGCATGAATTAAGCTTGGGGATGCTGATACGTCTCCGTCATATCTATAATTTTTGATTGTTCCATGCCAATATTCTACAACTTTCATATACTTTTGGCAACTTTTTATACTATTTTTGGGACTAACATATTGATCCAGTGCACAGTGCCAGTTCCTGTTTGTTGCATGTTTTTTGTTTCGCAGAATATCCATATCAAACGGAGTCCAAACGGGATAAAAACTGACGGAGATTTTTTTGGAATATATATGATTTTTGGGAAGAAATATCCACGTGAGATGGTGCCCGAGGTGGCCACGAGGCAGGAGGGCGCACCTGCCCCCCCAGGCACGCCCCTGACCCTCGTGGGCCACCCGTAAGGCGGTTGGTGCCCTTCTTTCGCCGCAAGAAATCTAATTTCCGGATAGATATCGTGTCAAAATTTCAGCCCAATCGGAGTTATGGATCTCCGGGAATATAAGAAACGGTGAAAGGGAAGAATCTGATAACACAGAAACAGAGAGAGACAGAGAGACAGATCCAATCTCGGAGGGGCTCTCGCCCCTCCCACGCCATGGAGGCCATGGACCAGAGGGGAAACCCTTCTCCCATCTAGGGAGGAGGTCAAGGAAGAAGAAGAAGAAGGAGGGGGCTCTCTCCCCCTCGCTTCCGGTGGCACCAGAGTGCCACCGGGGGCCATCATCATCACCGCGATCTACACCAACACCTCCGCCATCTTCACCAACATCTCCATCACCTCCCCCCCTCTATCTACAGCGGTCCACTCTCCCGCAACCCTCTGTACCCCTACTTGAACATGGTGCTTTATGCTTCATATTGTTATCCAATGATGTGTTGCCATCCTATGATGTCTGAGTAGATTTTTGTTGTCCTATCGGTGGTTGATGAATTGCTATGATTGATTTAATTTTCTTGTGGTTATGTTGCTGTCCTTTGGTGCCCATCATATGATTGCGCACGTGGATCACACCCTAGGGTTATTTGTATGTTGATAGGACTATGTATTGGAGGGCAAGAGTGACAGAAGCTTCAACCTAGCATAGAAATTGATGCATACGGGATTGAAGGGGGACCAATATATCTTAATGCTATGGTTGGGTTTTACCTTAATGAACATTAGTAGTTACGGATGCTTGCTAATAGTTCCAATCATAAGTGCATAGAATTCCAAGTCAGGGATGACATGCTAGCAGTGGCCTCTCCCACATAATACTTGCTATCGGTCTAGTAAAGTAGTCAATTGCTTAGGGGCAATTTCGCAACTCCTACCAGCACTTTTCCACACTCGCTATATTTATTTATTGTTTATTTATATAAACAGCCCCTACTTTTTACTCTTTATTATCTTGCAAACCTATCCAACAACACCTACAAAGTACTTCTAGTTTCATACTTGTTCTAGGTAAAGCGAACGTCAAGCGTGCGTAGAGTTGTATCGGTGGTCGATAGAACTTGAGGGAATATTTGTTCTACCTTTAGCTCCTCGTTGGGTTCGACACTCTTACTTATCGAAAACTGTTGCGATCCCCTATACTTGTGGGTTATCAGGCCCTAGTGACAAGCATTAAGCATAGCAAAGTCATAGCAACATCAATCTCAGAACATAATGGACACTAGGGATCAAACCCTAACAAAACTAGCTCGATTACATGATAGATCCCATCCAACCCATCACCGTCCAGCAAGCCTACGATGGAATTACTCACGCACGGCGGTGAGCATCATGAAGTTGGTGATGGAGGATGGTTGATGATGACGATGGCGACGGATTCCCCTCTCCGGAGCCCCGAACGGACACCAGATCAGCCCTCCCGAGAGGTTTTAGGGCTTGGCGGCGGCTCCGTATCGTAAAACGCGATGATTTCTTCTCTCTGATTTTTTCTCCCCGAAACACAATATATGGAGTTATAGTTGGAGTCGGAGAGGCAACATGGGGCCTAGGGGCCCACGAGGTAGGGGGCGCGCCCTAGGTGGGCAGGCGCGCCCCCACCCTCGTGGAGAGGTGGTGGGCCCCCCTGGCCTTCATCTTTTGCAGGTATTTTTCATATTTTCTGAAAAGTGGCTCCGTGAAGTTTCAGGTCATTCCGAGAACATTTGTTTCTGCACATAAATAACACCATGGTAATTCTGCTGAAAACAGCATCAGTCCGGGTTAGTTCCATTCAAATCATGCAAGTTAGAGTCCAAAACAAGGGCAAAAGTGTTTGGAAAAGTAGATACGTTCGAGACGTATCAACTCCCCCAAGCTTAAACCTTTGCTTCTCCTTAAGCAATTCAGTTGACAAACTGAAAGTGATAAAGAAAAACATTTACAAACTCTGTTTGCTCTTGTTGTTGTAAATATGTAAAGCCAACATTTAAGTTTTCAGCAAAGATTATAACTAACCACATTCACAATAACACATAGGTCTCAAGTTTACTCATATCAACAGCATAATCAACTAGCGAGCAATAATAATAAATCTCGGATGACAACACTTTCTCAAAACAATCATAATATGATATAACAAAATGGTATCTTGCTAGCCATTTCTGAGACCGCAAAACATAAATGCAGAGCACCTTTAAAGACCAAGGACTGACTAGACATTGTAATTCATGGTAAAAGAGATCCAGTCAAGTCATACTCAATGTAAACTAACAGCAATGAATGCAAATGACAGCGGTGCTCTCCAACTGGTGCTTTTTAATAAGAGGATGATGATTCAGCATAAAAGCAAATAGATAGGCCCTTCACAAAGGGAAGCAGGGATTTGTAGAGGTGCCAAAGCTCGGTTTTGAAACAGAGGTGAATAATATTTTGAGCGGTATACTTTCATTGTCAACATAACAACCAAGAGATGGCGATATCTTCCATGCTACACACATTATAGGTGGTTCCCAAATAGAATGGTAAAGTTTATACTCCCCCTTCCACCAACAAGCATCAATCCATGGCTTGCTCGAAACAACGAGTGCCTCCAACAAACAAGAGTCCCAGGGGGAGTTTTGTTTGCAATTATTTTGATTTAGTTTGCATAAAGCATGGGACTGGGCATCCCGGTGACCAGCCATTTATCTCATGAGTGAGGAGCGGAGTCCAGTCCTCTTGAGAATAACCCGCCTAACATGGAAGATACAGACAACCCTAGTTGATACATGAGCTATTCGAGCATACAAAACAGGATATTTATTTAAAGGTTTAGAGTTTGGCACATACAAATTTACTTGGAACGGCATGTAGATACCGTATATAGGTAGGTATGGTGGACTCATATGGAATAACTTTGGGGTTTATGGAGTTTGGATGCACAAGCAGTATTCCCGCTTAGTACAGGTGAAGGCTAGCAGAAGACTGGGAAGCGACCAGCTAGAGAGCGACAACAGTCATGAACATGCATTAAAATTAATCAACACCGAATGCAAGCATGAGTAGGATATAATCCACCATGAACATAAATATCGTCAAGGCTATGTTGATTTTGTTTCAACTACATGCGTGAACATGCGCCAAGTCAAGTCACTTAAATCATTCAGAGGAGGATACCTGTAACATCCCACATTTTCAATTTGGAATGTTATACAATAGATCATCATTGCATATCATATTTTATCACATTTGGTTGATCCTAGAAATTTCACGCAACTCAAGGACCCTCGGAGAGAGTTGGGGATTTCGTTATTTTCATATTTGAGTTTTCTCAAATTTTGAAAATAGGATCATTTGATTTTATTTATTTTATCTTCAATTATTTCTACTATAAAAAAATTATGAGAGTGGGAATAAAATGACTTTCCCAAAATATAGAAATATTGGGGATTTAATAAAAAATCAAATAAGATTTTATTTTGGTTTTATTTGCTATTTTATTTGAATTTAGGAAAAATTGCACGTTTTCAAAAAATGCATTTAGGGCCAAGAAAATGTTCATCCTGTTCTAAATATTTTATTTAGACGGTAAAAATTTGTTTTGGCATTTTTAGAATTTTATTTATTTTTCTAGAATTTTTTAGTCGCAGCGAAATTGTTTAAAAAAAAGAGACCCCGCGCCTGACTGGGCCAAGGGCCCAGCCGAGTAGGCCGGCCCAGCCAGCCACCGCTGCCTCCCGCTGGGTCAGGACCCGACCACCGCCGTCGCCCGAGTCCGGGGAGGACCCGCCTCCTGAGGCTGACCCCTCCCCCAAGTCGCCGCCTCCTCCCTTTATAACCCCGCCGCCGCCCCCCCTGCAGCCCACACCCGCCGCCGCCGCAGCCGCCGCCCCGCCGCCACGTCGGAGCTGCCGCCCCGCCGCCCCGCACCAGCCGCCGCCGCCAGAGCCCCGCCGGAGCCCCGAGCCGAGGTAGCCCCCGCCCCGGTTTTCTGAGAAAAGCCGTTTCGGTTTCTTTTGAAAACCCTCATTTTCGTTTTTTAAATAGATCGGTTTTTCTCCGGTTTATTTATTTAGCGAGCGTTCGTTCGTTTAACGAACGCGTTCATCGTTTAGTTCCTGTTAACGAACGTTCGTTTGTTAACCTGTTCGTTGTTTTTCTTTTTCTCGGATTAAATCCGCGATTTTTTGATCGCGATTTCTGATCCGATGTTCGTTTTAGTTTAACTTTTCGCTCGTTTGTCGAAATCAGGCGATTCAAGCGCCTGGAGTTTCGTCTCGAAACCCTCTTTCCGTTTAACCAACTCAAAAAAGTATTTTCCTCTGTAAAAAATTCCCTAGATTCAGATTAGTAAACGGAGGTTATTTCTTTTGCCGTTTGTCTTTTGTTGCTTCGTTCGATTTGTTTTCTTTTGCCAACCAGAGTTCTTAAGTTGAACTATCTGGTTAGATCTCTTATTCGAGTTTTACCTGTGCATTAGTTGAGTACTTATTGTATGCTTGTTTGTTTGCGATAGAGTACCCGGAGTGCGCCGCTTGCTACTTCGAATCGCTAGGTTTTGCGGATCATCAGCAAGGCAAGTAACACTTTGGTCATACCTTCCTACTACCCGTTTTTATTGCATTAGATCAATCCTCACACATTGCATTGACTAGGATCTAATTAAATTGTGGGTTTGGGAAGTAGATGAGGTAGTACCTATTACCTGTTATTATCAAACCTTTGGGAGTTACTTCTATGTTTGCTTATTATGCCATGCTATGCCAGTAGACGTGGTTTGGGTGAGTGAAATCCATGATAGATGTGAGTTTGTTAAATTAATGGTTTATCTAAGGTGGCAACTTAAATACACATCTGGGTGGATTGAGGCACCTGGGTATTCCAGCGATTGCCTGTTTTTCTTCGGACCGCCACCCAGGCTCAAAGGGATCATGAGATTATTCATGCTAGAAACTTCCGTGTGCAGCCACAAGCTATTATGGGCTCTACCATAGTTGACTAATTCGTGCAAACTCTTACAGTGGTAGACTAGCAGATGTAGGGGATGTAGGTGGTACAGTCTACCCATCGTAAGGTGCTAGCGCTTCTGAAAGACTATGTCTCGGTCATCCGTTTCTCAAACACCATGCAGTGCGAGAAATCCAACGGAGGAGATCGAGTCTTGTGGGGAAAAGTGCGCAAACCTCTGCAGAGTGTATAAACTAATCATGGTTAGTCGTGTCCCCGGCTATGGACATCTTGAGTATCTAGTACTTGGATTATCATGTGAATCTCATCATGCTACTCTAATTAATTTGTTGGTTCTTAATGATGATGCTTAATTGGGATTGAGAATGTTGTCAACCATTCTCAATGTTTAACAACTACCATGATAGTTAAACAAAATTTATTCCTTTGTAGTAGGGAAAAATTGGCTTTACGCACAACTGTAACCATAGAGCTTTCCACCAGCCAAATATGCATATAGTATAGCCTATTTTCTTTCTTTGCTCTCTATGTGTTACATTGCCAGCATATTCCATGTGCTAACCCGTTTCGGGCTGCAACGTTCATGTTGCATACTTTTCAGACGACGAGTAAGGTGTTTTTAGGTCATGGATCTATACTCAGTGATGCGGTTGGAGTTGATGGACTCACTTATCTTCCAAGCCTTCCGCTGTTACCGTTATTAGATGGCCTTAAGCCATTATTATTGTAATAAGTTCTCTTTTGAGACTCTTGATGTAATAAGTGTGTGATTGCTACTTTGTTATAAATCCTTCAAGTACTGTGTGATGTCAGCATTACTGATCCAGGGATGACACCTGAGCACAAAGATTGGACCGTCTGAGGTCTGGTCGCTACAAGATGGTATCAGAGCACACGCTGACTGTAGGACATGACCACTAAGCTAAAGCCCTAGATCACTACTCACTCTTCTCATTCTGACCTCTCATCTTTTCTACTCTTTTAGGATGGCGGATGCAAGGAACAAGTTCATGCAATCGGATGAAGATACACCCTTTGGACGTCATTTGAAGGAAGTCACAAGATACCTGAACATAGGAGTACCAAGCTTCACCGGAACCTACAACGCCACATTACCTGAAGAAGAGTGCTGGATGATTCAAGTTCAAGTTCCAGGAAGGAAGTTCATGCCATTCACTAAGCCCATAGAGTTTTCTCTTGATGCACCAACCTGGAGTCTAGGAAAGAGCATGGCAGCTCACATCGCCATGGGACGCATTGGAGAAGTTTACCATAATGATCTCAAGGATACAATCTACCAGATTTGTGGGCACCGAGATGAGCCTGGGAGATGATCAGCACCAGGAAGGATAGATCAATTGCAGCTTTTATCTAGGAGTTAAACTAGCACATTCGACGTCAGGAGAACTAGATGTGCGCCGACATGATAGATCTGAAGAAGGCAAGGACAAGTGTGACGCCCCCGATTTGACCGTACACTAATCATACACGCAAACGTGTACAATCAAGATCAGGGACTCACGGGAAGATATCACAACACAACTCTACAAATAAAATAAGTCATACAAGCATCATATTACAAGCCAGGGGCCTCGAGGGCTCGAATACAAGAGCTCGATCATAGACGAGTCAGCGGAAGCCACAATATCTGAGTACAGACATAAGTTAAACAAGTTTGCCTTAAGAAGGCTAGCACAAACTGGGATACAGATCGAAAGAGGCGCAAGCCTCCTGCCTGGGATCCTCCTAACTACTCCTGGTCGTCATCAGCGGGCAGCACGTAGTAGTAGGCACCTCCGGTGTAGTAGGAGTCGTCGTCGACGGTGGCGTCTGGCTCCTGGGCTCCAACATCTGGTTGCGACAACCAGGTAGAAGGGATAGAGGGAAAGGAAGGAGAAAGCAACCGTGAGTACTCATCCAAAGTACTCGCAAGTAAGGAGCTACACTACATATGCATGGGTAAATGTGTAAAGGGCCATATCGGTGGACTGAACTGCAGAAAGCCAGAATAAGAGGGGGATAGCTAATCCTGTCGAAGACTACGCTTCTGGCCACCTCCATCTTGCAGCATGTAGAAGAGAGTAGACTGAAGTCCTCCAAGTAGCATCGCATAGCATAACCCTAACCGGTGATCCTCCCCTCATCGCCCTGTGAGAGAGCGATCACCGGTTGTATCTGGCACTTGGAAGGGTGTGTTTTATTAAGTATCCAGTTCTAGTTGTCATAAGGTAAAGGTACAACTCCAAGTCGTCCTGTTACCGAAGATCATGGCTATTCGAATAGATTAACTTCCCTGCAGGGGTGCACCACATAACCCAACACGCTCGATCCCATTTGGACGGACACACTTTCCTGGGTCATGCCCGGCCTCGGAAGATCAACACGTCGCAGCGCTACCTAGGCACAACAGAGAGGCCAGCACGCCGGTCTAAACCTAAGCGCACAGGGGTCTGGGCCCAACGCCCATAGCACACCTGCACATTGCGTACGCGGCCGGAGAGCAGACCTAGCAACCTCCATTACAAAGGAAGTCACGTTACGCGGTCCAACCCGGCGCGCGCCGCTCAGTCGCTGGCCTCACGAAGTGCTTCGGCTGATACCACGACGTCGAGTGCCCATAACTGTCCCCGCGTAGATGGTTAGTGCGTATAGGCCAGTAGCCAGACTCAGATCAAATACCAAGATCTCGTTAAACGTGTTAAGTATCCGCGAACATCGACCAGGGCCAGGCCCACCTCTCTCCTAGGTGGTCTCAACCTGCCCTGTCGCTCCGCCTCAAAGTAACCGTCGGGGGCCGTCGGGAACCCAGGCCCACCTCTACCGGGATGGAGCCACCTGCCCCTTCAGCCCCCATCTCTGAACAGTATCACAGGTAATGTAACTATGTAAAGTATATTGTATATGCCCGTGATCACCTCCCGAAGTGATCACGGCCCAGTAGTATAGCATGGCAGACGGACAAGAGTGTAGGGCCACTGATGGAACACTAGCATCCTATACTAAGCAGTAGGATAGCAGGTAATGGTAACAACAGTAGTAGCAAGGACAGGCTATGCATCAGGATAGGAATAACGGAAAGCAGTAACATGCTACACTATTCTAATGCAAGCAGTATAGAGAAGAGTAGGCGATATCTGGTGATCAAAGGGGGGGGCTTGCCTGGTTGCTCTGGCAAGAGAGAGGGGTCGTCAACACCGTAGTCGTACTGGGTAGCAGCGGCGTCGGTCTCGATGTCTAGCGAGAGAAGAGGGGGCAGAAACAATAAATATAATGCAAACAAATGCATGACGATGCATGACATGACAAAGCGTGATGCTAGGTGTGCCCTAACGCGGTACGAGGTGGTACCGGTGAAGGGGGGAAACATCCAGGAAATTATCCCCGGTGTTCCGCATTTTTGGACAAATGAACCGGAGGGGGAAAGTTGCGTGATTGCTATGCTAGGGATGCGTGGCGGACGAACGGGCTGCGTATCCGGATTCGTCTCGTCGCTCTAAGCAACTTTCATCTACAAAATATTTTAATCCGAGTTACGGATTAAAAGATATGATCTTCTAAAGATTTTATTAATTTCTGGAATTTAATTAATTATATAATTAATTCGAAAATGAATTAATGACATCAGCATGATGTCATGCTGACGTCAGCAGTCAACAGAGTTGACTGGTCAACCTGACCAGTGGGTCCCACTGGTCAGCGACACATTTTAATTAAACAGATTAATTAAACTAATCATAATTAATTAGGGGGGGTGGGCCCCACTGTCATACTAATTAATTAGCTAATTAACAGTAGTTAATTAGGTTAATTAATCATTAGGTTAATTAATCTTAATTGGTTAATTTAATCAGAATTAATTAAGTTAATTAATTAGTTTATTAATTAATTAATTAGTTTTATTATTCATTATCACATTTTATTATTATTTTTATTCTCTTTTTTTTATGAAGACGTTCTGGGGCTGGGGCCCCCATGTCATTGGCCCCAGGGGAACCTTGCGGGTTTCGGGCGCATGGCCGCGCGGTTGTCGCCCGAACGGGCGCGGGCGCAACGGTGCCCAGCACCCGCTCTTTCGGGCGCACCACAGGGGCGGGCGAGGGAGGAGCGGGCTCGGCAGGGGCGCCGCTTCGACTGGAGCAGCGGCAGCGACCAAGGGACGGCGCCGGCGTGGGCGCACGGGGCGCAGGGCGGCAACAGGGGGGCCGTGGGGCGCGGTGAGGGAAGAGGCAAAGCATCGGCGCGCGCCCGGGCGCGTGTACATGGGCACGCTGGGCGGGGCGAGGCCACGGTGAGCGCGGGCCGGGGCGCGGTCGCGGCGAGCACGCATCGGGCGTGGCCGGGTCACGTGGTGCACACGACGAAGTGCGGGACAGAGAAGAGGGGAGGGGCGAGGCGGAGCTCACATCGAGGAGCAGGGATGGGGCAAATGGGCTCGGGGGAGTTCGGGGAGGTCGACGGGGACGATGTGCGTAGAAGGGGAAGTCCGGCGGCGTCCGGGACGCTTCGGGCGACGGGGTCGGGGTCGAGGCGGCGATGGCGGGGCGGCGCCGGGAGGAAGCTGAGGCTGGTCGGGGAGGAGGGGTGGACGGGGTGGCGTCGTGTGGCGGCGGGGCGGTCCGGCGTGTGGCGGGACAGCACCGGGCGCGGGGCGGCGTCGAGCGGCGACGGCCTCCTCTGGATCCCGATCCAGATCGGGAGAGAGGAGGGGGGCGTCGTGGGGAGAGTGGGGTGTGCGGTTGTGGGCTAGGGTTTCGGGGGTGTGGGTGGATAAGCGAGTGAGGGGGAAGTGGGTGGCCGGCCTGGTGGGGTGGCCGGCTGGGCCGGTTGGGTTGGCCCAGTTGGGCCACGGCCCAGGGGGGGTTTCTCTTTTTTTTCTGTTTTGTTTTTATCTATTTGCACTTCTATTTTTAAACCTTTTAAATTAATTAGACATTTTATAAAAATGTGTTTGCTGCACCATAATTACCTTTGTAATATTTGGCAATCACCGAACATTTTTGTTTCAATTTTTGAAAACTTTTATTGCCGACATTAATTTCAATTTTAAATTTGAATTTGACGCGGTTTGAACTAACGGACGTTTAGCAACAGTAACCGTGATGACATGGCATGATTAGCGTGGGATTACTGTAGCAAGATCATCCGGGCGTTACAACAAGAATCAAGGAACTGGAGGAAGAACTCAAAGCAACACGTGAAGATTATGAAGAGGAAATCGAAGTACTAGTGGATAAGAATGCCGACCTAACAATGAAGATCAGAATATTTATGGGAGACCCTACACTAGTAGAGGAAGACGAAGAACCCAAGGAGATTCGCCCGGAAGACTACATCATCATCGACGACACCGACTTGGATCCAGATGATAGCGATGATGACTATGTTGATGAAGCTGGAGCAGATATCATGGAGTCTGTAACCGAAGAATATTTCTAGAAGACCACCCCAACAGTAGTAGTAGTCCACCATGTAAATATAGTAGTCTGAGAGCTTTTGCGATAGTTAGATCGATTGTATGCCCTTTGTTTGATTGAATGAATTGAATTGTTTGCTTTTGCCTCATGTGCATATGGGTAGTGTTTCTCTCTATACCCCTCTCTACTCTTAAATCTCATCTTTTCTAAACCCTCAGATGCCTCCAAGACGTGACCCCGGATTTACTTTCCCACCGTAGCTCACCCAGTTGATCCAGCAGCAGAACACATTGATGCAGTTGCTAGTCCAGAATCAGAATCAGGGGAACAACAACAACAACCCACCACCACCACCACCTGTTGATCACTTAGCCCGTTTTCTTAGGCTAAATCCGCCGGTGTTTTCCAGTAGCACCGAGCCGATACTAGCAGATGATTGGCTCCACAAGACAGCAAGGGAGTTGACCACGGCAGGATGCACAGATGCGGAAAAGGTGAAGTTTGCCGTACACCAGCTTGAAGGACCCGCAACATCATGGTGGGAGAATTTCACAGCCACTTTCCCTGTCGACACTGTCACATGGGACCAGTTCCAGCAGGCTTTTCGTACTGCCCATGTTTCAGCAAGAGCTATGGCCCTAAAGAAGCGAGAGTTTCGCAACTTGCACCAAGGAGGACGGACAGTTGGCCAGTATGTGGAGGACTTTAGTAAGATAGCATGTTATGCCCCAGATGACGTTGCTACGGATGCAGCTAAGCATGAGAAGTTTCTGGAAGGACTGAATGATGAGTTGAGCATGCAGTTGATGGTAGCCACCTTCAACAACTACCAGGAGTTGGTAGATTGTGCTCTCATAATTGAAGAGAAGCAATAGCAAATTGAGAACCGCAAGAGGAAGTATGGACAAGGGAAGTACAATTCTGGAGCTCAGCAGAAGCCACGATTTACCCCTAGGCCGGGAGGACATTTTCAGCATACCCATGGAGGAGGTAGCTCGCACAATCATACTGGCACCAAGAATGGTAATGGGAATGGAGGAAGTAACGGCCAGAATCGCACCAACCCATCAACCCCAGCCAAGAGAGACCCGAGCCAAGTCACTTGCTTTAAGTGCCAGAAGACCGGACATTATGCCAATGAATGTCCTGAAGCCCAGAATGTAAATGGCAATGGAAGCTCTGGGAAGAAGCCGGACCCTTTCAATAGGGGACAGGTGAACCACGTAAATGTGGAGGAAGTTGAAGCCCAGCCCGATGCAGTAATAGGTAAGTTTTTGGTTAAGTCAGTTACTGCACTCGTTCTTCTTTATACTGGTGCATCGCATTCATACATATCAAGGGGATTTGTGGATAAGTATAAACTACTAACCCAAGCCCTTAGGTAACCCATGTTAGAAACCTCGCTTGGAGCAGAGTATATGGCTAGTCTATGGTGTGATCGGTTACCATTAAGGATTGGTAACTATGTTTTTCCTTTGACCTAATAGTATTGGAATCTCAAGGATTGGATGTGATATTAGGCATGGATTGGTTATCGAAGTATGAAGGGAACATGGAATGTGCCAGTAAGTCAATTTTGCTTACCACCCCAGAAGGAAGAAGGATCAAGTATGTATCCCGGCATGTGCCGAAAAGGACTCAAGTAAATTGCCTAACAGGAGTTGTGCAAGAGGAAGTACCAGTAGTGAAGGATTTCCCTGATGTTTTTCCAGAAGAGTTGCCAGGCATGCCACCGGATAGAGATATTGAGTAATTGATTGAGCTTTTGCCAGGCACAGGGCCATTATCTAAGAGACCATATAGGATGCCCGCAAAGGATTTGGTGGAGATTAAGAAGAAGATTAAGGAGTTACTGGATAAAGGTTATATTCACCCAAGTTCTTCACCTTGGGTATCGCCAGTACTTCTAGTGGAGAAGAAGGATGGATCGTTAAGGATGGTCATTGATTATCGAGGATTGAATGAAGTAACCATCAAGAACAAGTACCCACTACCGATGATCAATGATCTGTTTGATCGGTTGCAAGGAGCTAAGGTATTTTCCAAGATCGACCTGCGATCAGGATACCATCAGTTGAAGATTCGAGAATAGCATATTCCTAAAACGGCTTTTACCACCAGGTATGGGCTATACGAGTATACTGTTATGTCATTTGGTCTGACTAACGCACCTGCATATTTTATGAACATGATGACCAAAGTGTTTATGGAGTTTTTGGATAAGTTCATCGTAGTGTTCATTGATGATATCCTGGTTTACTCGAAGAATGAAGAGGAGCATAAGGAGCATTTGCGTTTGGTACTTGGTAAGCTCAGAGAACATCAATTATATGCCAAGTTTAGCAAATGTGAGTTTTGGTTGAAGGAAGTTGGATTTCTCAGACACGTTATATCTGGAGAGGGTATAGCAGTGGATCCCACCAAGGTTGACACTGTGACAAATTGGGAAGCGCCAACAACAGTTGGAGAGATTCGGAGTTTTCTTGGACTTGCAGGATAGTACTGGAGATTCATTGAAAATTTCTCGAGGATTGCGAAACCTATGACGGAGTTCCTGAAGAAGGATACCAAGTTCATATGGACTGAGGAATGTGAGGCTAGTTTCCAAGAGTTGAAGAAATGTTTGGTTACATCACCAGTGTTGATTTTGCCAGATCAGACCAAGGATTATGAGGTGTATTGCGATGCTTCACATCGAGGACTTGGAGCAGTGCTTATGCAGGAAGGAAGAGTTGTCTCATATGCCTCACGACATCTCAAGCCTCATGAGTTGAATTATGCTACGCATGATTTGGAGTTAGCAGCCGTAGTGCATGCATTGAAGACTTGGAGACATTTTCTCATTGGAAATCATTGTGAGGTGTACACGGACCACAAGAGTTTGAAGTACATTTTCACGCAGAAGGAGTTGAATCTCAGACAAAGGAGATGGTTGGAACTCATCAAGGATTATGATATGAGATTGCATTATCACCCTGGAAAGGCTAACGTAGTAGCTGATGCGTTGAGCCGTAGAAGTCATGTAAACACCTTAATGACAGGAGATTTACCAAGGGAGTTAGCCGAAAATCTTCGTGAGCTATGTTTGGAAATAGTTCCGAGAGGCTATGTAGCAGCATTGGAGATCCAGTCTACGTTGATGGATAAGATCAGAGAAGCCCAAAATACTGACAAGGAGATTGCCTCTATTAAGGAGAAAATGAGCAAAGGAAAAGCTAAAGGATTTCATGAGGATGAGCACGATACCTTATGGTTTGAAGACCGTGTTTATGTGCCTAATGATTCGGAGATCAGGAAGTTAATTCTGCAAGAGGCCCATGATTCACCATATTCGATTCACCTAGGAAATACCAAGATGTATTTGGATTTGAAGGATATTTTTTGGTGGACTGGGATGAAGAAGAATATTGCGGAGTATGTAGCAGTTTGTGATGTATGTCAGAGAGTAAAGGCGGAACATCAGAAGCCAGTAGGATTGCTACAGCCATTGCCGATACCCGAATGGAAGTGGGATAAGTTAGGCATGGATTTTATCACCGGATTGCCCAGAACTCGTTCAGGCTATGACTCGATATGGGTTGTAGTCGACCGTTTGACAAAGGTAGCTCATTTCATCCCAGTGAAGACTACCTATACCAGTGCAAAGTTGGCAAAGATATACATGACTAGAATTGTATGTCTGCATGGAGTTCCAAGGAGCATTGTATCAGATAGAGGAACCCATTTTACCTCAAAGTTCTGGAATCAGTTGCATGAAACATTGGGTACCAGGCTAGAATTCAGTACAGCTTTCCATCCGCAGACAGATGGACAGATCGAGAGAGTCAATCAGATTTTGGAGGATATGCTGAGAGCTTGTGCGCTAGATTGCGGATCTAGTTGGGACGAAAATTTGCCATACGCAGAGTTCTCCTATAACAACAGTTATCAATCCAGTTTGAAGATGGCCCCTTTCGAAGCTCTGTACGGGAGGAGGTGCAGGACCCCGTTGTCGTGGGATGAAGTTGGAGACCGCCAGTTGTTTGGACCTGATCTGATTAAGGAGTCTGAACAGAAAGTAAAATTGATTCGCGATAGGCTCAAGGTAGCCCAGTCCAGGCAGAAGAGCTACGCAGACTCAAAACGCAAGGAGACAGTTTACGAAGTCGGAGACCGAGTTTATCTTCGAGTATCTCCACTTCGAGGAGTTAAGCGCTTTGGAGTTAAGGGAAAGTCAGCGCCACGTTTTGTAGGACCATACAAAGTTTTGGAGTGTATGGGAGAAGTAGCCTACAAGTTGGAATTGCCCGAAGGATTGTCAGGAGTTCACGACGTGTTCCACGTTTCCCAGTTGAAGAAGTGCCACGCAGAGATGGCTGACATACCACTGAAAGACACAGTGCCGCTGGAAGCGATTCAGTTGGACAGTGATTTGACCTATGAGGAGAAACCAGTCAAGATTCTTGAGTATGCCAGCCGAGTCACCCGCAGCAAAGTTATCAAGTTTTGCAAAGTTCAGTGGAGCCACCACATGGAAGATGAAGCCACCTGGGAACGAGAGGAAGATCTGTTGAAAGACCACCCTCACCTATTTTCTAGCCAACCGAATCTCGAGGGCGAGATTCATCTTAAGGGGGGTAGGTTTGTAACATCCCAAATTTTCAATTTGGAATGTTATACAATAGATCATCATTGCATATCATATTTTATCGCATTTGGTTGATCCTAGAAATTTCACGCAACTCAAGGACCCTCGGAGAGAGTTGGGGATTTCGTTATTTTCATATTTGAGTTTTCTCAAATTTTGAAAATAGGATCATTTGATTTGATTTATTTTATCTTCAATTATTTCTACTATAAAAAAATTATGAGAGTGGGAATAAAATGACTTTCCCAAAATATAGAAATATTGGGGATTTAATAAAAAATCAAATAAGATTTTATTTTGGTTTTATTTGCTATTTTATTTGAATTTAGGAAAAATTGCACGTTTTCAAAAATTGCATTTAGGGCCAAGAAAATGTTCATCCTGTCCTAAATATTTTATTTAGACGGTGAAAATTTGTTTTGGCATTTTTAGAATTTTATTTATTTTTCTAGAATTTTTTAGTCGCAGCGAAATTGTTTAAAAAAAGAGACCCCGCGCCCGACTGGGCCAAGGGCCCAGCCGAGCAGGCCGGCCCAACCAGCCTCCCGCCGGGTCGGGACAGGAGTCCCGACCGCCGCCATCGCCCGAGTCCGGGGAGGACCCGCCTCCCGAGGCCGACCCCTCCCCCAAGTCGCCGCCTCCCCCCTTTATAACCCCGCCGCCGCCCCCCTACAGCCCACACCCGCCGCCGCCTCCCCACACCTCCAGCGCCGCCGCCGCACGCCGCCGCCCCGCTGCCGCGTCGGAGCTGCCGCCCCGCACCACCCCCCGCTGCCGGAGCCCCGCCGGAGCCCCGAGCCGAGGCAGCCGCCCCGGTTTTTTGAGAAAAGCCGTTTCAGTTTTTTTTGAAAACCCTCGTTTTTGTTTTTTAAATAGATCGGTTTTTTCTCTGGTTTATTTATTTAGCGAGCGTTCGCTCGTCCATTCATTTTAATGAACGCGTTCATCGTTTAGTTCCTGTTAATGAACGTTCGTTCGTTAACCTGTTCATCGTTTTTCTTTTTCTCGGATTAAATCCGCAATTTTCTGATCGCGATTTCTGATCCGATGTTCGTTTTAGTTTAACTTTTCGCTCGTTTGTCGGAATTAGGCGATTCAAGCGCATGGAGTTTCGTCTCGAAACCCTCTTTCCGTTTAACCAACTCAAACAAGTTTTTGCCTCTGTAAAAATTGCCCTAGATTCAGATTAGTAAACGGAGGTTATTTCTTTTACCGTTTGTCTTTCGTTGCTTGGTTCGATTTGTTTTCTTTTGCCAACCAGAGTTCTTAAGTTGAACTATCTGGTTAGATCTCTTATTCGAGTTTCACCTGTGCATTAGTTGACTACTTATTGTATGCTTGTTTATTTGCGATAGGGTACCCGGAGTGCGCCGCTTGCTACTTCGAATCGCTAGGTTTTGCGGATCATCAGCAAGGCAAGTAACACTTTGATCATACCTTCCTACTACCCATTTTTATTGCATTAGATCAATCCTCACACATTGCATTGACTAGGATCTAATTAAATTGTGGGTTTGGGAAGTAGATGAGGTAGTACCTATTACCTGTCATTATCAAACCTTTGGGAGTTACTTCTACTTTGCTTATTATGCCATGCTATGCCAGTAGATGTGGTTTGGGTGAGTGAAATCCATGACAGATGTGAGTTTGTTAAATTAATGGTTTGTCTAAGGTGGCAACTTAAATACACATCTGGGTGGAATGAGGCACCTTGGTATTCCAGCGATTGCCTGTTTTTCTTCGGACCGCCACCCAGGTTCAAAGGGATCATGAGATTATTCATGCTAGAAACTTCCGTGTGCAGCCACAAGCTATTATGGGCTCTAGCATAGTTGACTCAGTCGTGCGAACTCTTACAGTGGTAGACTAGCAGATGTAGGGGGTATGGTCTACCCATCGGAAGGTGCTAGCGCTTCTGAAAGACTATGTCTCAGTCATCCGTTTCTCAAACACCATGCAGTGCGAGAAATCCAACGGAGGAGATCGAGTCTTGTGGGGAAAAGTGCGCAAACCTCTGCAGAGTGTATAAACTAATCATGGTTAGCCGTGTCCCCGGTTATGGACATCTTGAGTATCTAGTACTTGGATTATAATGTGAATCTCATCATGCTACTCTAATCAATTTGTTGGTTCTTAATGATGATGCTTAATTGGGATTGAGAATGCTATCAACCATTCTCAATGTTTAACAACTACCATGATATTCAAACAAAATTTATTCCTTTGCAGTAGGGAAAATTGGCTTTACGCACAACTGCAACCATAGAGCTTTCCACCAGCCAAATATGCATATAGTATAGCCTATTTTCTTTCTTTGTGCTGACCCATTTCGGGCTGCAACGTTCATGTTGCAGACTTTTCAGACGACCAGTAAGGTGTTTTTAGGTCATGGATCTATACTCAGTGATGCCGTTGGAGTTGATGGACTAACTTATCTTCCAAGCCTTCCGTTGTTATCGTTATTAGATGGCCTTAAGCCATTATTATTGTAATAAGTTCTCTTTTGAGACTCTTGATGTAATAAGTGTGTGATTGCTACTCTGTTATAAATCCTTCAAGTACTGTGTGGTGTTAGCATTACTGATCCAGGGATGACACCTGAGCACAGAGGTTGGACCATTTGAGGTCTGGTCGCTACAATACCACCTTATCATACCACATCATAACTATCTCAATAGCATGTTGGGACGCAAGGTAAACCATTATAACTCATAGCTAATCAAGCATGTCACAAGAAACTATGATCTCTAGTTGTCATTGCAAATTTGTTTATTCATAATAGGCTGAATCAGGAACAATGAAATAATCATATTTACAAAAACAAAAGAGGTCGAGTTCATACCAGCTTTTCTCATCTTAGCCAGTCCATCATATCTCATCATAATTGCCTTTCACTTGCACGACCGAATAGTATGAATAATAATAATAGTGCACGTGCATTGGACTAAGCTGGAATCTGCAAGCATTCAATAAACAGGAGAAGACAAGGCAATATGGGCTCTTTTCTCAGATAAACAATAATGCATATAAGAGCCACTTCAACAATTTAATTATGGTCTTCTCCTATCGACCCCAAAGAAAAGAAAAGAAATAGAACTATTTACACGGGAAAGCTCCCAACAAGCAAAAGAAGAATAGGACATATTTTTGGTTTTTCTTTTTAATTACTACTACAAGCATGGAAATTAAACTGATTAAAAGCTACAGCTAATTTTTTTTGGTTTTTCTTAAGGTTTATTAAACACACAAGAAGAAAGCATAAAAAGGAAATTAAACTAGCATGGATGATACAATGAAAAAGTATGAGCACCGACATCTAGCAATGAGTGTGTAAACATAAATGTAATGTCGGTGGGATATACGTACTCCCCCAAGTTTAGGCTTTTGGCCTAAGTTGGTCTATGGCCATGGCTGGCCTGGCGGATATCCATAATAATAGTTGGGGGTCGTACTGAGATGCAGCGGCTATCGCCTGCTGAGCTGCAGCGTGGCGACGAGCGGCCTCCGCTCTCCTCTCGTACTCATCTGCCTCCTCTCTGGTAATGGTATATATTCCTTTTGCCTAATGATCAAAGAAGGTAGGAGCAGGGAGAGTAATATGGACAACACGACGTCTGTCAAAGATTAGTCGATACTGGAGAGGTGATTCATTCCTCTCAACAAACTGGTGGTGAACCATAGCATTAAAGTCTAGGTAAGCATGTGGTAATTCAATATCATCTTAGCGTATGGCTACACCAAGAAAATTAACTATGTGGGTTGCATAAATTCCTCCAAAGAAATCTCCATTAAATCTATTAAGATGCAACCTACGTGCAACAATGGCTCCCAAATTATAAGATTGGTCTCCTAACACAGCACTCCTAAGAATACTGAGATCGGGGACACACATGTTACATGCCTCATCTTTACCATTGATACATCTACCTATGAAGAGAGCAAAATAATGTATAGCAGGAAAGTGAATGCTCCCTATGGTAGCTTGTGTAATACCTCTAGATTATCCCACAGTTATGCTAGCAAGAAAATCTCTAAATTCAGATTTGCGAGGATCCCTTATACTACCCCATTGTGGAAGTTTGCAAGCAGTGGTAAAGTCCTCTAAGTCCATAGTATAAGAATTTTCATAAAGATCAAACATGACAGTTGGGGAATTACGTGAAGTTGAAAATTCAAACCTCCTCACAAAGGTACTAGTGAGATTGTGATACTGACTGCACTTCTCTTCTTCGAATCTCACAAGATCGGCGTTACGCAAATATGCGTTGAATTCTTCCTTAATTCCCGCTCGATCCATAAAATTTTCAGAAGGCCACTCACAAGGACGCACTGGAGCGTCTCTTGGTGGCTCTTCATCAACATCACGCATTGCAAGCCTGGGTCCTTGCTTCCTTGAAGAACCACCCTGGAACATTTTCCTAAGCATTTTTCTTCCTCTGAAAATATTCTGAAATTTTTTAGTAACTTCAAAATAAAAGTAAACCAAACTCAATAATATTGATAGCAACTACTCCTACAAGTGCCTAGGGCCTATATCATGCATCAAAACTACTTTTGACCATAAAAATTTGACATGCAAGCTCAAGAACAGGGTCACCTAAGTAGCAAAAAATTGCAATGAATAAAGCACTAGAACAAAACCTAATTGGACCAATGGAGGAGTCACATACCAAGGAACAATCTCCCCAAGCAGTTTTGTGAGAGGTGCTTTGAGCAAGGAGATCGAAAATGGCAGCAAAACGAGCTTGGACTCGGGTTTGAGCTGGATATTCATGTTTGGGGGAGGAAGAAGAAGTGTGTGGGTGCAGGAATAAGTGGAGGAGGTCCATTGTGGGCCCACGAGGCAGGGGGGCGCGCCCAGGGGGGTAGGGCGCGCCCTCCACCCTCGTGGGCAGGTGGTTGACCCCCCTGTTGTGTTCTCGGTGCCAAATATTCTCAAATATTCTAGAAAAATCATATTTAAATTTCAGGGCATTTGGAGAACTTTTATTTTCGAGGTATTTTTATATTGCACGGATAATCAGATAACAGACAAAAAAATATTTATTTTTATTTTATTTAATATAAATAACAGAAAGTAAAAGTGAGGTACAGAAGGTTGTGCCTTCTAGTTTCATCCTTCTCATGATCATCAAAAGGAATCCACTAACAAGGTTGATCAAGTCTTGTTAACGAACTCATTTCGAATAACATGGAACCGGAGAAATTTCGAATAACACTATGTTACCTCAACGGGGATATGCACATCCCCAATAATAAGAATATCATATTTCTTCTTGACAGTAGGAAGAGGAAATTCAAAACCTCCAAATATAATCGATGGAATTTTTCCAATAGAGTTCATACTATGGACTTGAGGTTGTTTCCTCGGAAAGTGTACCGTGTGCTCATTACCATTAACATGAAAAGTGACATTGCCTTTAGTGCAATCTGTAACAGCCCCTGCAGTATTCAAAAAGGGTCTTCCAAGAATAATAGACATACTATCGTCCTCGGGAATATCAAGAATAACAAATTCTCTTAAAATAGTAACGTTTGCAACTACAACAGGCACCTCCTCACAAATACCGACAGGCATAGCAATTGATTTATCAGCCATTTGCAAATATATTTCAGTAGGTGTCAACTTATTCAAATCAAGTCTACGATATAAAGAGAGAGGCATAACACTAACACCGGCTCCAAGATCACATAAAGCAGTTTTAACATAATTTCTTTTAATGGAGCATGGTATAGTTGGTACACCGGGATCTCCAAGTTTCTTTGGTATTCCACCCTTAAAAGTATAATTAGCAAGCATGGTGGAAATTTCAGCTTCCGGTATCTTTCTTTTATTAGTAATGATATCTTTCATGTACTTAGCATAAGGATTGGTTTTGAGCATATCAGTTAATCGCATACGCAAAAAGATAGGTCTAATCATTTCAGCAAAGCGCTCAAAATCCTCATCATCCTTTTTCTTAGATGGTTTGGGAGGAAAAGGCATGGGTTTCTGAACCCAAGGCTCTCTTTATTTACCATGTTTCCTAGCAACAAAGTCTTTTTTATCATAACGTTGATTCTTTGATTGTGGGTTATCAAGATCAACAGCAGGTTCAATTTCTATATCGTTATCATTACTAGGTTGAGCATCATTATGAACATTATCGTTAACATTACCACTAGTTTCAGGTTCATTACCAGATTGTGTTTCAGCATCAGAAATAGAAATATCATTTGGATTCTCAGGTGTTTCAACAATAGGATCACTAGAAGCATGCAAAGTCCTATACATTTTTCTTTTTCTTCTTTTTAGAAGGACTAGGTGCATCTATATTATTTCTCTGAGAATGTTGCTCAATTCTCTTAGGATGGCCTTCAGGATACAAAGGTTCCTGAGTCATTCTACCAGTTCTAGTAGCCACTCTAACAACATTATCATTATCTTTACTATTCAATTCATTGAGCAAATCATTTTGAGCTTTAAGTACTTGTTCTACTTGAGTGGTAACCATAGAAGCATGTTTACTAATAAGTTTAAGTTCACCTTTAACATTAGCCATATAATCACCCAAGTATTCAAGCATATTTGAATTGTATTTCAATTGTCTACCAAAATAAGCATTAAAATCTTCTTGCTTAGCCATAAATTTATCAAACTCATCTAAGCATGGGCTAGCAAATTTAGTAAATGGGATTTCAGCTTTACCATATCTGTAGAGAGAGTTTACCTTTACTACCTGTGTCGGGTTATCAAGACCATGATTTTCTTCAATAGGTAATGGATTAAGATTATATGTTTCTTCAACAGGCGGTAAATTAAGAGCATGTATTTCTTCAATAGGAGGTAAATTCTTAATATCTTCAGCTTTAATACCCTTTTCTTTCATAGATTTCTTTGCCTCTTGTATATCTTCAGGACTGAGAAATAGAATACCCCTTTTCTTCGGAGTTGGTTTAGGAATAGGCTCAGGAATTGGCTCCGGAGGTGTCCAATTGTTTTCATTTGTCAACATATTGTTCAATAATATTTCAGCTTCATCCGGTGTTCTTTCCCTGAAAACAGAACCAACACAACTATCCAGGTAATCTCTGGAGGCATCGGTTAGTCCATTATAAAAGATATCAAATATTTCATTTTTCTTAAGAGGATGATCAGGCAAAGCATTAAGTAATTGGAGAAGCCTCCCCCAAGCTTGTGGGAGACTCTCTTCTTCAATTTGCACAAAATTATATATATCCCTTAAAGTAGCTTGTTTCTTATGAGCAGGGAAATATTTAGCAGAGAAGTAATAAATCATATCCTAGGCACTACGCACACAACCAGGATCAAGAGAATTAAACCATATCTTAGCATCACCCTTTAATGAGAACGAAAATATTTTAAGGATATAAAAGTAACGAGTTCTCTCATCTTTAGTGAACAGGGTGGCTATATCATTCAATTTAGTAAGATGCGCCACAACAGTTTCAGATTCATAACCATGAAAAGGATCAGATTCAACCAAAGTAATTATATCAGGATCAACAGAGAATTCATAATCCTTATCAGTAACAAAGATAGGTGAAGTAGCAAAAGCCAGGTCAGGTTTCATTCTAGCATTTAGAGATTTCTTACTCCATTTAGCTAATAACCTTTTGAGTTCATTTCTATTTTTCCAAGCTAAAATAGCGAAAGAAACTTCTTGATCAAAAACATAACCCTTAGGAATAACAAGTGATTCTTCATCATCACTTTCATCAGTATCATCAGATTCAATATTTTCAATTTCTATAGCCCTAGCAATTTGTTCATCAAGAAAATCACTAAGTGGCACAGTAGTATCAGGCATAGAGGTAGTTTCATCATAAGTATCATGCATAGCAGAAGTGGCATCATCAATAACATGCGACATATCAGAACGAATAGCCACTAGTGCAGAACTGGGCAATAGCACCGGTTCGTAAGGCCCTTTAGTACCGGTTCGGTAACCGGCACTAAAGGTCCCCCCTTTAGTACTGGTTCACCACGAACCGGTGCTGAAGGGCAACCACGTGGCACGAGCCAGCTCCGGGGGCAGGGAGCCCTTTAGTACCGGTTGGTGACACCAACCGGTATTAAAAGGTTGGGGGGTTTTGGGTTTATGATTTCTTTTTCATTTAATTTTGTGTTTTCCATTCAATTCTTTTTCATTTGCTGGTATTTTACGATACTACATATTGTACACGTTATGCATATATATAAATAGAATTTCTAGTAGAACCGATCATATATATATATATATCATTGAATGTCTCACAACCACCATTAATTAATTCACACATATATACACACATGTATATATATACAATTAGCTAGCTATATACAATTTCTCCTAATTGGTGCCTTCGGAGCCAGTGGCATTAGCCTAATTGGTGCCTTCGGAGCACGATAACAATTGGAAGTGGTTCATGGGGGCGGTAGCGGGTAAAAGTATTCTCCTTTGGGATCTATGACCTGGCCGAGCAAAAATCCCTCTATTTCCTCTTGAATTGCTTCTATGCGGTCCTCTGGTAGGAGCTTCTCCTGCACCTCTTTGAACTGTTAAGAAGGAGATCAATATGCATGTGTATTAGTTGTGTGACTAGATATCGATAATGGTGTCAAAATTGTGAATAGTGTTCTAACAAACGTACCCACTCCTGTCTTTGAGATCTGCTCCTTTCGAACGCCATCATGCGAATGTTCTCGCAAACGTAGTATGCACACAGATTATTCCCCGGCTCCTGCTTCAGGGCCTTTACGAGAATGGAATTTGATGAGATAATAATTAATCAAGCATGATAATTAAAGAGATGACAGCTAGCTAGTACTACTTAATTACTTACCATGGGTCGATACCATTTCAGATTTTGTTTCCATGGGCCTGGAGTGACGCTGATGAACTTTGCCCAAGCCCTGCCTGCCGACAAAGAAAATGAATAAATGGGTTATTAAATAGTTGTTATCAGGAAATGACGAACTAATTAAATAGGCCGAGATATAATTAATAATGATTGAAATTACCTGTTGACTATCCCCTTCACGATGGTGTAGTCAGTTGGTTTCTTAAGTAGTGAGTCTAGTACTTCAATTGTTCCTTCATCAAATTTAATGATTAACAAGATCCAGTGAAATCTGCATGCACACACGTTTGCATGTCTTAATTAAGCGGGCATATGTAAGCAAAAACATGTAGCTAGCTAGTAGGCAAAAACAGAATTTGTAGTACAAGACAGTGTGACTCACTCGAAGTTGTAAGGAAGTGGTATATCTTCATTGTATTTGAGGCGCTTGAAGAACTCTAGCATGCTTTCCTCTACACTTTTTTCGTAATATGGATCTAATTTCCATGTGTATTCATTAATGGTATTTGGGTCAACGAACCCAATGCCATAGCGTCCACCTTTTTTCATTTCATAAATCTTCATCCTGCATAATACCACAGAAAAGAATATAGTGAGGATAATTATAGGTAATGATTGATCAACATGATCACTACAGCTAGCTTGAGACTTAAATTGCAGAAAGAAATCACTTACAGACAATAGCAACTGACGATAGATTTGTCGAGTGCGTCCTGATTGTATAACTGTAATAGTTCTGAATACTCAACGGACACAGCTTTATCATGGTAGTAATGATCCTTCTTGACATTCACCATGAGGGACTCTCGATTGGAAATCTTGGTAATGTCCATGTACCATTGATGCAATTCATACATTCTCGTTGGGAGCTTCTTGACCTCGTCTGGCTCGACCAAAGGTTGGCCCCGGACATATTTCCGTTTTATTTCCTCCTCTCTAGTCAGAGACATGGGCTCGATATCGAGGACTTGTCCAACAGTGATCATGAGGCTTTTAGCCTGCTCAATATGCTCCTCGGTTATTACCACATCGCCCAGCCCGGGAACGTTAACGGTTTCCCCACAATAATATTGGGCGCGCGTACTCTCATGTGTTGTTGGCACAACAAGCGGGGGGATTGATTGCACCGCCTGTTCTCCCAGCTGGGGAACGGTTTTACCGCATCTTTTGCCAACTAATTTGCTCGAGCTCGAGCTCGCCTCTTTCTGTAGACGTGCTCTGATAACCCACAAGTATAGGGGATCGCAACAGTTTTCGAGGGTAGAGTATTTAACCCAAACTTATTGATTCGACACAAGGGGAGCCAAAGAATATTCTCAAGTATTAGCAGCTGAGTTGTCAATTCAACCACACCTGGAAACTTAGTATCTACAGCAAAGTGTTTAGTAGCACAGTAATATGATAGTGGTGGTAACGCAACAAAAGTAAAGACAGCAAAAGTAATGTTTTTGGTATTTTGTAGTGATTGTAACAGTAGCAGCAGGAAAGTAAATAAGCGTAAACCAGTATATGGAAAACTCGTAGGCACCGGATCAGTGATGGATAATTATGTCGGATGCGGTTCATCATGTAACAGTCATAACATAGGGTGACACAAAACTAGCTCCAATTCATCAATGTAATGTAGGCATGTATTCCATATATAGTCATACGTGCTTATGGAAAAGAACTTGCATGACATCTTTTGTCCTACCCTCCCGTGGCAGCGGGGTCCTATTGGAAACTTAGGGATATTAAGGCCTCCTTTTAATAGAGAACCGGAACAAAGCATTAGCACATAGTGAATACATGAACTCCTCAAACTACGGTCATCACCGGGAGTGGTCCCGATTATTGTCACTTCGGGGTTGCCGGATCATAACACATAGTAGGTGACTATAGACTTGCAAGATAGGATCAAGAACTCACATATATTCATGAAAACATAATAGGTTCATATCTGAAATCATGGCACTCGGGCCCTAGTGACAAGCATTAAGCATAGCAAAGTCATAGCAACATCAATCTCAGAACATAGTGGATACTAGGGATCAAACCCTAACAAAACTAACTCGATTACATGATCAATCTCATCCAAACCATCACCGTCCAGCAAGCCTACGATGGAATTACTCATGCACGGCGGTGAGCATCATGAAATTGGTGATGGAGGATGGTTGATGATGACGACGGTGACGAATCCCCCTCTCCGGAGCCCCGAACGGACTCCAGATCAGCCCTCCCGAGAGGTTTTAGGGCTTGGCGGCGGCTGCATATCATAAAACGTGATGATTTCTTCTCTCTGATTTTTTTCTCTCCGAAAGCAAATATATAGAGTTGGAGTTGGTGTTGGAGGGTTTCCAGGGGGCCCACGAGGTAGGGGGCGCGCCCTAGGGGGTGGGCGCCCCCCACCCTCGTGGAAAGGGTGTGGGCCCCCTGGTCTTCATATTTGCCAAAGGATTTTTATTATTTTTTCTAAGGTATTCCGTGGACTTTCAAGACTTTCCGAGAATATTTGCTTTCTGCACATAAAACAACACCAAGGTAATTCTGCTGAAAACAGCGTCAGTCCAGGTTAGTTCCATTCAAATCATACAAGTTAGAGTCCAAAACAAGGGCAAAAGTGTTTGGAAAAGTAGATACGACGGAGACGTATCAACTCCCCCAAGCTTAAACCCTTGCTTGTCCTCAAGCAATTTAGTTGACAAACTGAAAGAAAGAAAAACTTTTACAAACTCTGTTTGCTCTTGTTGTTGTAACTATGTCAAGCCAGCATTCAAGTTTTCAGCATAGATCATAACTAACCACATTTGCAATAATTCTCAGGTCTCACAATTACTCGTATCAATAGCATAATCAACTAGCAAGTCATAATAATAAATCTCGGATGACAACACTTTCTCAAAACAATCATAATATGATATAACAAGATGGTATCTCGCTAGCCCTTCCTGATACCGCAAAACATAAATGCAGAGCACCTTTAAAGATCAATGACTGACTAGACATTGTAATTCATGGTAAAAGAGATCCAATCATAGTCATACCCAACATAGATTAATAGTGATGAATGCAAATGACGGCTGTGCTCTCCAGCTAGTGCCTTTTAATAAGAGGGTGATGACTCAGCATAAAAGTAAATGGATAGGCCCTTCATAGAGGGAAGCAGGGATTTGTAGAGGTGCCAGAGCTTGGTTTTGAAATAGAGATAAATTGTATTTTGAGCGGTATACTTTCATTGTCAATGTAACAACTAAGAGATGGCGATATCTTCCATGCTAAACACATTATAGGTGGTTCCCAAACAGAATGGTAAAGTTTACACTCCCCCTCCACCAACAAGCATCAATCCATGGCTTGCTCGAAACAACGAGTGCCTCCAACATACATCAGGTCCCAGGGGGAGTTTTGTTTGCAATTAATTTTGATTTAGTTTGCATAAACTATGGGACTGGGCATCCCGGTGACCAGCCATTTTCTCGTGAGTGAGGAGCGGAGTCCACTCCTCTTGAGAATAACCCGCCTAACACGGAAGATAAGGACAGCCTTTGTTGATACATGAGCTATTCGAGCATACAAAACAAAATGTTTATTTGAAGGTTTAGAGTTTGGCACATACAAATTTACTTGGAACGGCAGGTAAATACCGCATATAGGAAGGTATAGTGGATTCATCTGGAATAACTTTGGGGTTTAAGGGATTGGATGCACAAGCAGTATTCCTGCTTAGTACAGGTGAAGGTTAGCAAAAGACTGGGAAGCGACAAACTAGAGAGCGACAACAGCCATGTACATGCATTAAAATTAATAAACATTGGATGCAAGCATGAGTAGGATATAATCCACCATGAACATAAATATCATGAAGGCTATGTTGATTTGTTTCAACTACATGCGTGAACATGTGCCAAGTCAAGTCACTTAAATCATTCAAAGAAGGATACCACCCCATCATACCACATCATAATCATCTCAATAGCATGTTGGCACACAAGGTAAACCATTATAACTCATAGCTAATCAAGCATGGCACAAGCAACTATGATCTCTAATTGTCATTGCAAACATGTTTATTCATAATAAGCTGAATCAAGAACGACGGCTCATCATATTTACAAAAACAAAAGAGGTCGAGTTCATACCAGCTTTTCTCATCTCAGTCAGTCCATCATATATCATCATAATTGCCTTTCACTTGCACGACCGAACGGTGTGAATAATAATAAGAGTGCACGTGCATTGGACTAAGCTGGAATCTGCGAGCATTCAAGAAACAGGAGAAGACAAGGAAATATGGGCTCTAGATTAATCAACATTAAAGCATATAAGAGCCACTACAACAATTTAATTATGGTCTTCTCCTGCTGACCCCCAAAGAAAAGAAAAGAAAATAAAACTATTTACACGGGAAAGCTCCCAACAAGCAAAAGAAGAGCGGGAAATATATTTTTTGGGTTTTCTTTTTAATTACTACTATAGCAGGAAAGTAAATTGCTACTGTTTTTTTTCTTAAGGTTTACTAAACACACAAGAAGAAAGCAGGAAAAGGAAAATGAACTAGCATGGATATTACAATGAAAGAGTATAAGCACCGACATCTAGCAATGAGTGTGTGTGAACATAAATGTAATGTCGGTGAGAAATACGTACTCCGCAAGCTTAGGCTTTTGGCCTAAGTTGGTCTATGGCCACGGCTGGCCTGGTGGATATCCATAATAATAGTTGTTGGGGTCGTGCTATGATGAAGAAGGATAGTTGGGATCATATTGTGATGAAGAAGAAGACTCTGACTGCCACTGGCTGACAGTCATCTCTGGATCCCAAGAATAAACAGATTGTCGTGGAGGCTCATTTTGTGGTTCCTGTTCTGGCTCTTCAGTGGGTGCAGGGTTCCGGTAGGCATGAATAGCCGTCAACGGAACAAGGTACGTGCCTGCAGTCAAATCAAACAAAGAAGGAGCAGGCAGGGTAATAGTCTCGGGATGATGTTTATTAAAGAACAATTGATATTTAAGCTCCCCTGCCCTATTCTTAACAATAAAATCATGTGCTACCATACTTTTATGATCTAGATAAACACGGGGCAGCACCTTTTCTTCCTTCTCAGCATGCCTAATAGGTATGTTAAAATGTGCGGCTAGGCGTGTAGCATAAATGCCTCCAAAGATGGGGCCCTTAATACGGTTCATATTTAACCGCCTGGCAATAATACCGCCCATACTAAAAGTGTTATCGCTATATAAACCTTGGAGTAAAATAATTATATCAGGGATACTAAGGTTTCCACAGTTTTCACGTCCAATTAAACAATGACTAGCAAATAATGCAGAGTAACGTAAAACAGGAAAATGTGTGCTAGTGATTCGTGCATCGGAAACCTTCCTGGTTCCTCCTACAGTGATATTATTAATAAATCCCTCCACATCATCATGATGTGGTTCTTCTGTCTTGCCCTCAAAAGGGACTAAACAAATCCGACAGAAATCATAAAGCGACATCTCCTTAGGCTCATCATATAAATGAAATTCCACCGTAGGTGGTGAGTTCCTAGGATAAAAATAAAAGTTTTGCACAAAGGTATTTGTGAATAAGAGATACTGATCGCATTGGTCATGGAGGAAAGCGGTGAGGCCTGCATTGTGAGCCAATTCATGGAAATCTTCATAGATATCGGCTGCTCTCAAGAAATCTTCAGAAGGCCATTCACACGCCCGAATCTCCACGGTGCGTGGAAAATTATACTTAGGCTTCGGTGCCTTTTCCTTCGAGCTTTGGCTTGATGAGCCCCTCAATAATCTCGTCATCATTTTCTGAAAAATTCTGAAATTTTTAGTAACTTCAAACAAAAGTGAACCAACTTCAATAAAACTGATAGCAACTACTCCTACAAGTGCCTAGAGCCTATATCAAGCATTGGAACTACTTGGAACCATATAAATTTGACATGCAAGCTCAAGAACATGGTCACCTATGTAGCACAAATTTGCAAAGAATAGAGCACTAGAACAAAAACTAATTGGACCAATGGAGGAGTCACATACCAAGGAACAATCTCCCCAAGCAGTTTTGCGAGAGGTGCTTTGAGCAAGGAGATCGAAAATCACAACAAAAGTGGCTAGAACTCGTGCTTGAGTTGGGTTTTCGGGTTTGTGTGAGACAGAGGAAGAAGATGGGTGCTGGGATAAGTGGATGAGGGCCACCGTGGGCCCACGAGGCAGGGGGCGCGCCCTATAGGGGGGGGCGTCCACCACTCTCGTGGCCAGGTGGCAGCTCCTCCCGGGGTAATTTTTGCACAGTAAATCCTCAAATATTCCCGAAAAAATCATATTAAATTGGCATGGCATTCTGAGGACTTTTATTTTCGAGATATTTTTATATTGCACGTATAAGTGAGGAAACAGACAGAAAAAATACTATTTTTACTTTATTTAATATAAATAACAGAAAGTATAAAGAATGTTCAGAAGTTTGTGCTTCTAGTTTCATCCATCTCATGCTCATCAAAAAGAATCCACTAACAAGGTTGATCAAGTCTTGTTAACAAACTCATTCCGATAATCATGAAACCAGAGAAATTTCAAATAACACTAA
Organism: Triticum urartu; assembly: GCF_003073215.2. NCBI lineage: Eukaryota > Viridiplantae > Streptophyta > Magnoliopsida > Poales > Poaceae > Triticum > Triticum urartu. The sequence continues at coordinate 121,901,168 of NC_053028.1, forward strand.
GTTACCTCAACGGGGATATGCACATCCCCAATAATAAGTATATCATATTTCTTCTTGAGAGTAGGTAGAGGAAATTCAAAACCTCCAAATATAATCGATGGAATTTTTCCAATGGAGTTGATACTATGAATTTGAGGTTGTTTCCTCGGAAAGTGTACCGTATGCTCATTACCATTAACATGAAAAGTGACATTGCCTTTGTTGCAATCAATAACAGCCCCTGCAGTATTAAGAAAAGGTCTTCCAAGAATAATAGACATACTATCATCCTTGGGAATATCAAGAATAACGAAGTCCGTTAAAATGGTAACGTTTGCAACCACAACAGGCACGTCCTCACAAATACCGACAGGTATAGCAGTTGATTTATCAGCCATTTGCAAAGATATTTCAGTAGGTCTCAGCTTATTCAAGTCAAGTCTACGATATAAAGAGAGAGGCATAACACTAACACCGGCTCCAAGATCACATAAAGCAGTTTTAATATAATTTCTTTTAATGGAGCAAGGTATAGTAGGTACTCTGGGATCTCCAAGTTTCTTTGGTATTCCACCCTTAAAAGTATAATTAGCAAGAATGGAGGAAATTTCAGCTTCTGGTATTTTTCTTTTATTAGTAATGATATCCTTCATATATTTGGCATAAGGATTTGTTTTGAGCACATTAGTCAATCGCATACGTAAAAAGATAGGCCTAATCATTTCAACAAAGCGCTCAAAATCCTCATCATCCTTCTTCTTGGATGGTTTCGGAGGAAAAGGCAAGGTTTTCTAAGCCCAAGGTTCTCTTTCTTTCCGATGTTTCCTAGCAACAAAGTCTCTTTTATCATAACATTGATTCTTTGATTGTGGGTTATCAAGATCAACAGCAGGTTCAATTTCTACATCATTGTCATTACTAGGTTGAGCATCATCATGAACATCATTATTAATATTTTTACTAGGTTCATGTTCATTACCAGATTGTGTTTCAGCATCAGACATAGAAATATCATTTGGATTATCAGGTGGTTCAACAATAGGTTCACTAGAAGTTTGCACAGTTCTATCATTTTTCTTTTTCTTCTTTTTAGAAGAACTAGGTGCATCAATATTATTTCTCTGAGAATCTTGCTCGATTCTCTTAGGGTGGCCTTCAGGATACAAAGGTTCCTGAGTCATTCTACCAGTTCTAGTAGCCACTCTAACAGCATAATCATTTTTCTTACTATTCATTTCATGGAGCAATTCTTTTTGAGCTTTAAGTACTTGTTCTACTTGAGTGGTAACCATAGAAGCATGTTTGCTAAGAAGTTTAAGTTCACCTCTAATATTAGCCATATAATCACCCAAGTATTTAATTATATCAGAATCATATTTCAATTGTCTACCAAAATAAGCATTGAAATTTTCTTGTTTGACAATAAAATTATCAAACTCATCAAAGCATTGCCTAGCAGACTTATAGCGAGGGATATCACCTTCATCAAATCTATAGAGAGAATTTACCTTTACTACCTGTGTCGGGATATCGGGAGGTTCTTCAATGAATAAAGGATTAAGATCATATACTTCGTCAACAGGCGGTATATTAAGACCATGTATTTCTTCAATAGGAGGTACATTCTTAACATCTTCAGCTTTAATACCTTTTTCTTTCATAGATTTCTTTGCCTCTTGCATATCTTCAGGACTGAGAAATAGAACACCTCTCTTCTTCGGAGTTGGTTTAGGAATAGGATCATTAATTGGAGCGGGAGCTTGCTCAGGAGCTGGCTTAGGAGGTGCCCAATTATTTTCATTTGTCAACATATTATTCAATAGAATTTCAGCTTCATCCGGTGTTCTTTCCCTGAAGAGAGAACCAGCACAACTATCCAGGTAATCTCTGTAAGCATCGGTTAGTCCATTATAAAAGATATCAAGTATTTTAGGTTTCTTAAGAGGATGATCAGGCAAAGCATTAAGTAACTTGAGAAGCCTCCCCCAAGCTTGTGGGAGACTCTCTTCTTTAATTTGCACAAAGTAGTATATTTCCCTCAAAGCAGCTTGTTTCTTATGAGCAGGGAAATATTTAGCAAAGAAGTAATAAATCATATCCTGGGGACTACGCACACAACCAGGATCAAGAGAATTAAACCATATCTTAGCATCACCCTTTAATGAGAACGGAAATATTTTAAGTAAATAGAGGTAACGTGATCTCTCATTATTAGTGAACAGGGGAGCTATATCATTTAACATAGTAAGATGTGCCACAGAAGTTTCAGATTCATAGCCATAAAATGGATCAGATTCAACCAAAGTAATTATATCAGGATCAACAGAGAATTCATAATCTTTATCAGGAACGCATATAGGTGAAGTAGCAAAAGTAGGATCGGGTTTCATTTTATCTCTAAGTGATTCTTTGTTCCATTTAATTAATAACCTTCAAAGCTCATATCTATCTCTGCAAGCTAAAATAGCTAAAGAAGCATCTTTATCAAAAAGATAACCTTCAGGAATAACATGAATATTTTCATCATCACTATCATCACCGTATTCAGTTTCATCAATTTCTCTTTCTCTAGCCCTAGCAATTTGTTCTTCAAGAAATTCACTAAGGGGCACAGTAGTATCAGGCATAGAAGCAGTTTCATCATAAGTATCATGCATAGTAGAAGTGGCATCATCAATAACACGCGACATATCGGAACGAATAGCAGAAGCAGGTGTAGGTGTTGCTAACTTACTCATAACAGAAGGTGAATCAAGTGCAGAGCTAGATGGCAGTTCCTTACCTCCCCTCGTAGTTGAGGGATAGATCTTGGTTTTTGGATCTCTCAAGTTCTTCATAGTGTCCAGCAGATATAAATCCCAAGTGACTCAAAGAATAGAGCTATGCTCCCCGGCAACAGCGCCAGAAAAAGGTCTTGATAACCCACAAGTATAGGGGATCGCAACAGTTTTCGAGGGTAGAGTATTTAACCCAAATTTATTGATTCGACACAAGTGGAGCCAAAGAATATTCTCAAGTATTAGCAGCTGAGTTGTCAATTCAACCACACGTGGAAACTTAGTATCTGCAGCAAAGTGTTTAGTAGCACAGTAATATGATAGTGGTGGTAACCGCAACAAAAGTAAAGACAGCAAAAGTAATGTTTTTGGTATTTTGTATTGATTGTAACAGTAGCAGCGGGAAATTAAATAAGCGTAAACCAGTATATGGAAAACTCGTAGGCACCGGATTAGTGATGGATAATTATGCCGGATGCGGTTCATCATGTAACAGTCATAACATAGGGTGAGACAGAACTAGCTCCAATTCATCAATGTAATGTAGGCATGTATTCCGTATATAGTCATACGTGCTTATAGAAAAGAACTTGCATGACATCTTTTGTCCTACCCTCCCGTGGCAGCGGGGTCCTATTGGAAACTTAGGGATATTAAGGCCTCCTTTTAATAGAGAACCGGAACAAAGCATTAGCACATAGTGAATACATGAACTCCTCAAACTACGGTCATCACCGGGAGTGGTCCCGATTATTGTCACTTCGGGGTTGCCGGATCATAACACATAGTAGGTGACTATAGACTTGCAATATAGGATCAAGAACTCACATATATTCATGAAAACATAATAGGTTCAGATCTGAAATCATGGCACTCGGGCCCTAGTGACAAGCATTAAGCATAGCAAAGTCATAGCAACATCAATCTCAGAACATAGTGGATACTAGGGATCAAACCCTAACAAAACTAACCCGATTACATGATAAATCTCATCCAACCCATCACCGTCCAGCAAGCCTACGATGGAATTACTCACGCACGGCGGTGAGCATCATGAAATTGGTGATGGAGGATGGTTGATGATGACGACGGCGATGAATCCCCCTCTCCGGAGCCCCGAACGGACTCCAGATCAGCCCTCCCGAGAGGTTTTAGGGCTTGGCGGCGGCTCCGTATCGTAAAACGTGATGATTTCTTCTCTTTGATTTGTTTCTCTCCGAAAGCAAATATATAGAGTTGGAGTTGGCGTTGGAGGGTTTCCAGGGGGCCCACGAGGTAGGGGGCGCGCCCTAGGGGGGCGCCCCCCACCCTTGTGGAAAGGGTGTGGGCCCCCTGGTCTTCATCTTTGGCGAGGATTTTTTATTATTTTTTCTAAGGTATTTCGTGGAGTTTCAGGACTTTCCGAGAATATTTGCTTTCTGCACATAAAACAACACCAAGCTAATTCTGCTGAAAACAACGTCAGTCCAGGTTAGTTCCATTCAAATCATACAAGTTAGAGTCCAAAACAAGGGCAAAAGTGTTTGGAAAAGTAGATAGGACAGAGACGTATCATGCTCGATTTAACTTCCTGAGGTGGCGCTCATAGTCTGTGTCAACAGGCTTGGGAGCTGGTGCTCTAGCCATACGAATGAAGTGGTCAATCTTTTCCTCAGGCACTTTCTCCCTTGGCGGCGGTGGCGGTTTCGGTGCAAAATGGGCTTCCACCTTGGCCTTCGATATGGCTGCATTTTCCTCCTCGGACTTGTCGTAAGGCCTCTGCGGAAGAGGCACGAGGCTGCTTGGACCATATTGAAATCGCTTGCCTCCGCCTGTACCTCCAGTACTACCTCGACTTGTACCGCTACGCACCATAGCTGAGGCGGCTCTCTTTCGTGATTGCTGAGGCGGTGAAGACGGCTGATGTGGCTGAGTTGGAGGAGGAGGAGTGGCCTGAAGCTGTGTCGGACTTGGAGGAGTGGCCTGACGCTTTGCCGGACTTGGAGGAGGAGGAGTGGCCAGAAGCTGTGCCGGACTTGGAGGAGGAGTGGCCTGAAGCTCTGCCGGACTTGGAGGAGGAGTGGCCTGACGCGTTGGTGGACTTGGAGGAGCGGAAGTCTGCTGACTCGGTGGCGGACTTCGACGAGGAGTCGGATGATGCGGTGTCGGTGGCCTTCGAAAGATGATGCAGTCCTTTCTCCATAGGATGATACGATGGTTGGCCTCTCCCAGTGTGTGCTCCTCGTCACCTCCAGGAATGTCAAGCTCTATCCCTGAATATTGGTCCACCACCTCATCAACCAAGACATGAGCATAGCCCGCTGGAATCGGGTTGCAATGGAAGGTTGCATCGGGGGGATTTGTAAAAGCAAGGGCGTCCGGACCTTCATGGATATGTTCTTCATTTTGATGTGTAGCTCGCAGTTAGTGTTCTCCATGATGTCATCCACTGGGTAGCTATCCAGCAATGCGTCGCCCGGGGCGGAACCCACGCTGCTTCTCGGCATGGATGGGATGGTGCTATCCAATGCTGGATCATCCGTTAGCTGCTGCTGCTGCTGAGACCCCTTTTGCTGATTAAGTGAGTCGATCTGCTCCTGCTGCCGCTAGAATTTGACTGCCAAGTCCGCGTGCGCTAATTCTAGGCCTTGAAGGCGTTCATAGTCCATCTTACTCTTCTCCTCCTCCATCTTCCTCTTCTTCTCCTCCGCAATCTTCTTCCTCGCACGGGTTCTGTAGTCGGCGTTCCAGTCCGAAAACCCCTCATACCACGGAATAGCGCCCTTGCCTCTTGTTCTTCCCGGGTGTTCAGGATTTCCCAGGGCACACGTAAGCTCGTCGTTCTCTCTGTTGGGCTGGAACACCTCCGATCGAGCCTCTTCTATTGCAACAAGTAGCTTATCTTCGGCTCCGTCCAGACATGCCTTCTTCGAAACTTTGCCTGTCTTCGGGTCCAACTCCCCCCCATGCGCATAGAACCAAGTCCTGCACCTGGGGGGCCAGCTCAATGTTTCTGGAGTGACACCTGCATCCTCCATCTCTTTCTCAGACTTATCCCACTTAGGCATTCCCACCGCATAGCCACCTGGCCCCAGCTTATGGAACTTATCCTTTTTTGCGGCATTGGCCTTGTTTATTCTCGACCGTTCCTTAGATAATTCCGAATCCTTGAATTTCACGAAATCGTCCCAATGAGAACTTGGCTTCCCTAGTGTTCCCTCGAATACTGGAGTCTTCCTTCCTCCCTTGACGTACTTGTCCCATTCACGATTCTTGTGGTTGTTGAATGCAACCGCCATCTTCCTAAGAGCAGCGTCCTTGACTTTCTCCACATCTGCATCTGTGAAATGATCTGGTAGGGTGAAATGTTCCATGAGCATTTCCCAAAGCAGAAGTTTTTGTCTGTCGTCGACAAAAGTAACTCCTGGATGTGGCTTTGCTAGCTCTCTCCATTCTTGAAGGGAGATCGGGAGTTGGTCCTTCACAAGAACTCCGCACTGACGAATGAACTTGTCCGCAATCTTCTTAGGCGCTAATGGTTTGCCATTAGGTTTGATGGCCTCGATATTGTACTTTACACCCTCCTTCAACTTTTTGTTCGGGCCTCGTTTCCTGTTGCCTGAAGATTTGCTCGATCCGGATGGCTGAAAGAAGAAAGATCGATTCATTAATATATCTTCAAGTCATTTAAAACATGTGATGATCACCAGATGCCTGCTTATATAAATATATATACCTCGTCGGTCATTGTTGTTTCACGATCAACATTTTCTTCGTCATGTTCATAGTTCATGACTTCATCAATTCGATTGTCGCGATCGAATATCATATCACCCTCCCCGGTGTTGTTTAGATATTCGGAGCCGTCATAATCTTCTTCATTCTGATCATCATCTGGCCCGCGAGGATTGCGTATGATATTGAACAGGGCCTCTTATCCATCTCTGCCGGTATTGTCCATCATAGGTTTTATTTAACTAATCCAAAAGAAATATATTCAAATTACAATGCATGGATGCAATCAATTAATAAGGAAAAACTGAATCAATCATAGTACATAATAAGCATCATCGAATATAATCTCGAATATGTCGTCTCAAATAATAGATATAATCTCGAATACATCGTCTCGAATAATATATATAATCTCGAATAAATCATCTCGAATATTATATATCGAATATATCACTAGCTAGCTAGCTAATAAAGATCGAATACTAGAGAGTAATCTAGGCGGTGGACAACCAAAGTGAAGGAACCATCACTGGATCATAGCTCGGGTGATCTCCCCAAAGAACCTGCCAGGTATTGGAGAACCAGACGTCTATAGCAGCCATGTAGCGATGGACGTGCTCGTCCTCCTCCCTGACACGGCGACGTACCACCTCCGGCGGGGTCGGCTCCTCCGCACCGAAAGTGGCCCACGCGAACGCCACCAAAGGAGATGAGGGTCGACGACGGGACCCGGGGCCGGGTTCCTCACCAAGCATCGCGCCCCTGAAGGTAGCACCTCCCAGTGCCAGCCCGGCGGAGCCCAGTCCCGGACATGGGTCCTCTGAAGCAGGACGTCGTCGCGAACGGGTCGACGGTGAGGATGCGGGCCGGGCATCGTCGACAACAAATACTATATGCCGCAAAAGTAAAGTAACATTTTTAAATGATGGATTGTGATTTCATATATGCAAATTCTAAATTTTATAACTAAAACTAACATTTCTAATATTTCTATAACTAACTAACATCTCTATATAACTAACATTTCTAATATAACTAACATTTCTATATAACTAACATTTCTAATATTTCTATAACTAAAAAACCTTTCTATATAACTAACATTTCTAATAATTCTATAACTAAAAAAACAGAAAGATTGCTAATATTTGTATAACAATGTGTGTGTGTGTGTGGTACATGGCGGCCGGGGCAGGAGCTCACCAGCGAGGCGCAACGACGGGGGGCGGCGACGGGGACGGGGACGGAGACGGCGACGGGGATGGGGCGGCGACGACGGGGACGGGGCGATGATGATGGGGAAGGGGACGGGCCGGGTGGGGATGACGGGAGGACGGGGCGCGACGTGGCGACAGGGACGACGGGGACGGGGACGGCGACGGCGACGGGGGCGGTGACGAGGGGCGGCGGCAACGGGGCAGAGGAGAAAGAAGCAGAGGGAGAGATGAGAAACTGACAATTTTTTGAAGTGTTTTCTTATATAGAACAACGTTTAGTACCGGTTGGAGCCACCAACCGGTACTAAAGGTCTGTTTTAGCCAGGCCAAGCGGTGGGAACGGCACCCCTTTAGTACCGGGTGGTGGCCCCAACCGATACTAAAGACCCCCCTTTAGTACCGGTTTGAGCCACCACCCGGTACTAAAGGGGGTGCACTGGCGCAGGTGCGGTGCGTCATGTTTAGTCCCACCTCGCTAGCCTAGGGGCGTCCGCACTGGTTGATAAGCCCAAGTGCGGTAGCTCCCTCGGCTCCTCTCCAAAGCAGGCCTACTGGGCCTAAATGTTCTGTGCTGCCATGTGGGGCTACTGGGCCTTTGCGGGCCTGCATCCTGGCCCAACAACAGGTTGGGTTTCTAGTCGTATGCAGGCCGCTGTGGCGCAGTAGGTGGGCTTTTTTTCTTATTTTTTTGCTTTATTTATTTTTGTTTTATTTATTTTTGAGTTGTGTTTTGCTGTATTTAGAGTTTCTTTGTGAATATTTTTGCTTTAGGTACAAAAAATTACAAACTTTATGTTAGTACCGATAGTTTACAAATTTGAATAGTTTAAATTTTGAATTATTTGAAATTTGTGTGAATCACTAGTTTGTGAATAACTTAACTTTGAAAATAGATTTTTCAGTGATTCTTTTTCTTATGTTTAATATTAGTGTGTTTTATCATTATATTCAATTTGGTAATGCTTAGGTTATTTAAAAAATGAAATGCCTTTGTAACGGATGAGTTTTCGTCCGAAACCCTGATACTTTGAAAGAGATTGTCCATTTTGTACACGAAGTGCATCCAGTTTTTGCGGTAACCCTCTCTACTTTTTCTCACATGCTATGTTGGTGAAATTATGATACCATGCCAACTTTCAACCTTTTCTGAGTTCATTTGAAATGCTTTTCAATTTCGAGGTCATTTAGCTGAAAAAATCAGTAAATGCATGAAAGAATTTGCTTGCACATAAAATTTCTTCGTGTTTCAAATGCCAAAACACATAACTAGCTACCCTAACTATTACAGAGATTCCCTCCTGGGTGTGAAACACAGAAGAAAGTGATGATAGTGAAGCCGATCACATCCCAGATCTTTGGGTGTGAAACTTTTTCTTCGTGTGTGTCCCTTTGCGCCGTAGCCATGGAAAATCTTCATCATTTAACTGGATGCTCGGGTCAATATTCACTGTGAATGGAGCAATTTCATCAAACTTTTCATAATCTCCTGATATGTCTGCCTTGTCATCCACTCCCACGATGTTTCTCTTCCCAGAAAGAACTATGTGCCGCTTTGGCTCATCGTACGATGCATTCGCTTCCTTATCTTTTCTTTTTCTCGGCTTGGTAGACATGTCCTTCACATAGAAAACCTGTGCCACATCATTGGCTAGGATGAATGGTTCATCTGCATACGCAAGATTGTTGAGATCCACTGTTGTCATTCCATACTACGGGTCTTCCGTTACCCCGCCTCGTGTCATATTGACCCATTTGCACCGAAACAAAGGGACCTTCAAACCACGTCGATAGTCAAGTTCCCATATGTCCTGTATATAACCATAATATGTTTCCTTTCCCGTCTTGGTTTCTGCATCAAAGCGGACACCACTGTTTTGGTTGGTGCTCTTCTTATCTTGGGCAATCGTGTAAAATGTATTACCATTTATCTCGTACCCTTTGAAAGTCATTATATTCGAAGATGGTAACTGGGACAGCAAGTACAGGTCATCTTCAATAGAGGCGTCATGCATGGTATGTGTCTGCAACCAGCTGGTGAAACTCCGGGTTTGTTCACGTGTAATCTAGTGATCAGACCGCTCCGGGTGTTTGGAGCATAGCAAATTCTTGTGTTCATCCATATACGGAGCCACCAAGGTGGAATTCTGTAGAACTGTGTAGTGTGCTTCAGTGAGAGAATGTCCATTCATAGATATTATTTGTTCCCCTCCTAGCGTGCCTTTTCCATCTAGTCTGCCCTTATGCCATGATTCAGGAACACCAATCGGCTTAAGGTCAGGAATAAAGTCAATACAAAACTCAATGACCTCCTCATTTTCATGGCCCTTGGAGATGCTTCCTTCTGGCCTAGCACGATTATGAGCATATTTCTTTAAGACTCCCATGAACCTCTCAAAGGGGAACATATTGTGTAGAAATACAGGACCCAAAACGTTAATCTCTTCGCATAGGTGAACTAGGACGTGCGTCATGATGTTGAAGAAGGATGGTGGGAACACCAACTCAAAACTGACAAGACATTGCACCAAATCATTCTCTAACCTTGGTATGATTTCTGGATCGATTACCTTCCGAGAGATTGCATTGAGGAATGCACATAGCTTCACAATGGCTAATCGAACGTTTTCCGGTAGAAGCCCCCTCAATGCAACCGGAAGCAGTTGCGTCATAATCACGTGGCAGTCATGAGACTTTAGGTTCTGGAACTTTTTCTCTGCCATGTTTATTATTCCCTTTATATTCGACGAGAAGCCAGACGGTACCTTAATACTGAGCAGGCATTCAAAGAAGATTTCCTTCTCTTCTTTGGTAAAAGCGTAGCTTGCATGACCCTGATGTATGCCGTCTTTTCCGTGCATACATTGCTGGTCCTCCCGTGCCTCAGGTGTATCTTTTGTCTTCCCATACACGCCCAAGAAGCCAAGCAGGGTTACACAAAGATTCTTCATCACGTGCATCACGTCGATTGCGGAGCGGACCTCTAGGTCTTTCCAATAGGGCAGGTCCCAAAATATAGATTTCTTCTTCCACATGGGTGCGCGTCCGTCAGCGTCATTCAGAACAGGTTGTCCACTAGGACCCTTTCCAAAGACCACCTTCAAATCCTTGACCATATCATGTACATCAGCACCAGTACGGTGGCAAGGCTTCGTCCGGTGATCCGCCCCACCTTTGAAATGCTTGCCTTTCTTTCTTACGGGATACCTGCTCGGAAGAAATCGACGATGTCCCAGGTACACATTCTTCTTACAATTAGCCAAATATATACTATCAGTATCGTCCAAACAGTGCGTGCATGCGCGGTATCCCTTGTTTGTCTGTCCTGAAAGGTTACAGAGAGCAGGCCAATCATTGATGGTCACAAACAGCAACGCATTTAGGTCAAAGTCTTTCCCCATGTGCTCATCCCACGCACGTACACCTGTTCCATTCCACAGTTGTAAGAGTTCTTCAACTAATGGCCTTAGGTACACATCAATGTCGTTACCGGGTTGCTTAGGGCCTTGGATGAGCACTGGCATCATAATGAACTTCCGCTTCATGCACAACCAAGGAGGAAGGTTATACAAACGTAGAGTCACAGGCCAGGTGCTATGGTTGCTGCTCTGCTCCCCAAAAGGATTAATGCCATCTGCGCTTAGACTAAACCATATGTTCCTTGCGTCATCTGCAAACTCTTTCCCGTACTTTCTTTTGATTTTTCTCCACTGCGACCCGTCAGCGGGTACTCTCAACTTTCCGTCTTTCTTATGGTCTTCTCTGTGCCATCGCATCGCCTTGGCATGCTCTTTGTTTTGGAACAAACGTTTCAACCGTGGTATTATAGGAGCATACCACATCACCTTGGCAGGAATCTTCTTCCTGGGGCGCTCGCCCTCGACATCACCAGGGTCATCGCGGCTGATCTTATAGCGCAATGCACCACATACCGGGCAAGCGTTCAAATCCTCGTACTCAACGCGGTAGAGGATGCAATCATTAGGGCATGCATGTATCTTCTGCACCTCTAACCCTAGAGGGCAGACAGCCTTCTTTGCTTCGTACATACTCTCGGGCAATTCGTTGTCCTTTGGAAGCATATTCTTTATCATTACCAGCAACTTTCCAAATCGCTTATGAGATACACCATTCTCTTCCTTCCATTGTAGCAATTCCAGTGTGGTGCCCAGCTTTTTCTTGTCACCTACACAATTCGGGTACAACAATGTTTTGTGATCCTCTAACATGCGCTGCAACTTCTTCTTCTCCAAATCACTTGTGCAGTTTCTCTTTGCATCGGCAATGGCCCGACCTAGATCCTCAACGGGCTCATCTGATGCCTCTTCTTCAGCTTCTTCCCGCATTGCCGGCTCAGCTTCTTCTCGCATTACCGGCTCAGCTTCTTCCCTCATTGTTGTATCATCGTATTCAGGAACCCATGGCCAGGATAGTTGTCGTCGTCCTCTTCTTCTTCATTGTCTTCCATCATAACCCCTCTTTCTCCATGCTTGGTCCAAACATTATAGTGGGGCATGAAACCGAACTCAAACAGGTGTACGTGAATGGTTCTTGACGTAGAGTAATTGTGACCATTCTTACAGCCAGCACATGGACAAGGCCTAAAACCATCCGCCCGCTTGTTTGCCTCAGCCGCAAGCAGAAAAGTACGCACGCCATTAATGAACTCGGGAGAGCATCGGTCATCGTACATCCATTGCCGGTTCATCTTCAATACACAGCACCGAAAACAACAAATTAATACAATACATAAAGTTCATACATAAAGATCATACAACACTTAAATGCAACAAACAAATAACTGTCTAGCTAAAGAATTTAAATGCAACAACAAATGCGATCAAGATCGCAACTAAGGTAACAATTGATCCAACAACATAATGATGCCAAGCCTCACTATGAATTGCATATTTTCTAATCTTTCTAATCTTCAAGAGCATTTTCTCCATCTTAATCTTGTGATCATCAAAGACGTCGGCAACATGCAACTCCAATTCCATCTTCTCCCCCTCAATTCTTTTCAATTTTTCCTCAAATCCTCGTTTTCTCTTTCAACTAAATTTAACCTCTCGACAATAGGGTCGGTTGGAATTTCCGGTTCAACTACCTCCTACATACAAATATCTATGTCAACTTGATGGGCATAATTTGTCATAAACACGAAATGCAATGAATAGTTTTAAAAGAGAATATACCACATCCGAATCATAACCCGGACGAGGGCTGACGGGGACGGATATCAAAACCATGGCACTATGTATAATAAACAACGTATGGGTAAGATAATTATACGAGTAACTATATATCCAAATCACACAAACATCAATTTTTATATAAAACTTCATGAACAAGAGGCTCACCACAAGGTGGTGCCGGCGACGGGACGTTGCGGGCGATCGACGGTGGTTACAACGGAGATTTAGAAGGCACTAAGTAAACCACACCTACATATGCAAACTAAGTGTTATTTTTGACCTCAAATTGCATATAAATCAAATACTAGCACATATATATAATTCCTCCCAAATTACAAAACTCAAAAATCAATCACTATATAAAGCATTGCACAAGCTAATCTAGCAATGAGAGATGAAAGGACAAAGTTGCTAAGCTTTGTGATCATTTGAATGGATGGGGGCCTTCAAATCTTGACAAATTTTGGGCAAAATGTGTGATGAGCTTGAGAGGAAGAGGGAAAAGAACAGAGAGGAGAGGGGAAAGGGGAAGAACAGAGCGAGCTCGGGTGGACGAAGGGTCTATGTAGGACGACCTTTAGTACCGGTTCGTGATACGACCCGGTACTAAAGATGCTGGAGGGGCCCCGGACTGACAACATCCTGCCACCACTCACTTTAGTACCGGTTCGTGGCACGAACCGGTGCTAAAGGTTCACCACGAACCGGTACTAATGATGTCCGCCCGCCTAGCCGTTGGAACCGGCACTAATGGACACATTAGTGCCGACTCAAATTCAAACCGGCACTAATGTGCTTCACATTTGACCCTT